>NW_027481996.1:10000-612159 GCF_051107435.1 Chaetodon auriga | reverse complement strand
ATGCTGGCCTTCAAAAACATGCAAGAATTGATGTTTCTAAAGTGGAAATGTCATTCTATGACAGTTTGACAAATAAATACAAATGAATCTAACATACTCATATTCCGTCATTTTCAGCTCAAAATAACGCTATTTGAGCGAGAAAAGCACAAAATAACATATACTGCACTTTTCACACTAACTCCACACGAATTCAAAAGAAACCATGCTGGCCTTCAAAAACATGCAAGAATTGATGTTTCTAAAGTGGAAATGTCATTCTATGACAGTTTGACAAATAAATACAAATGAATCTAACATACTCATATTCCGTCATTTTCAGCTCAAAATAACGCTATTTGAGCGAGAAAAGCACAAAATGAACATATACTGCACTTTTCACACTAACTCCACACGAATTCAAAAGAAACCATGCTGGCCTTCAAAAACATGCAAGAATTGATGTTTCTAAAGTGGAAATGTCATTCTATGACAGTTTGACAAATAAATACAAATGAATCTAACATACTCATATTCCGTCATTTTCAGCTCAAAATAACGCTATTTGAGCGAGAAAAGCACAAAATGAACATATACTGCACTTTTCACACTAACTCCACACGAATTCAAAAGAAACCATGCTGGCCTTCAAAAACATGCAAGAATTGATGTTTCTAAAGTGGAAATGTCATTCTATGACAGTTTGACAAATAAATACAAATGAATCTAACATACTCATATTCCGTCATTTTCAGCTCAAAATAACGCTATTTGAGCGAGAAAAGCACAAAATGAACATATACTGCACTTTTCACACTAACTCCACACGAATTCAAAAGAAACCATGCTGGCCTTCAAAAACATGCAAGAATTGATGTTTCTAAAGTGGAAATGTCATTCTATGACAGTTTGACAAATAAATACAAATGAATCTAACATACTCATATTCCGTCATTTTCAGCTCAAAATAACGCTATTTGAGCGAGAAAAGCACAAAATGAACATATACTGCACTTTTCACACTAACTCCACACGAATTCAAAAGAAACCATGCTGGCCTTCAAAAACATGCAAGAATTGATGTTTCTAAAGTGGAAATGTCATTCTATGACAGTTTGACAAATAAATACAAATGAATCTAACATACTCATATTCCGTCATTTTCAGCTCAAAATAACGCTATTTGAGCGAGAAAAGCACAAAATGAACATATACTGCACTTTTCACACTAACTCCACACGAATTCAAAAGAAACCATGCTGGCCTTCAAAAACATGCAAGAATTGATGTTTCTAAAGTGGAAATGTCATTCTATGACAGTTTGACAAATAAATACAAATGAATCTAACATACTCATATTCCGTCATTTTCAGCTCAAAATAACGCTATTTGAGCGAGAAAAGCACAAAATGAACATATACTGCACTTTTCACACTAACTCCACACGAATTCAAAAGAAACCATGCTGGCCTTCAAAAACATGCAAGAATTGATGTTTCTAAAGTGGAAATGTCATTCTATGACAGTTTGACAAATAAATACAAATGAATCTAACATACTCATATTCCGTCATTTTCAGCTCAAAATAACGCTATTTGAGCGAGAAAAGCACAAAATGAACATATACTGCACTTTTCACACTAACTCCACACGAATTCAAAAGAAACCATGCTGGCCTTCAAAAACATGCAAGAATTGATGTTTCTAAAGTGGAAATGTCATTCTATGACAGTTTGACAAATAAATACAAATGAATCTAACATACTCATATTCCGTCATTTTCAGCTCAAAATAACGCTATTTGAGCGAGAAAAGCACAAAATGAACATATACTGCACTTTTCACACTAACTCCACACGAATTCAAAAGAAACCATGCTGGCCTTCAAAAACATGCAAGAATTGATGTTTCTAAAGTGGAAATGTCATTCTATGACAGTTTGACAAATAAATACAAATGAATCTAACATACTCATATTCCGTCATTTTCAGCTCAAAATAACGCTATTTGAGCGAGAAAAGCACAAAATGAACATATACTGCACTTTTCACACTAACTCCACACGAATTCAAAAGAAACCATGCTGGCCTTCAAAAACATGCAAGAATTGATGTTTCTAAAGTGGAAATGTCATTCTATGACAGTTTGACAAATAAATACAAATGAATCTAACATACTCATATTCCGTCATTTTCAGCTCAAAATAACGCTATTTGAGCGAGAAAAGCACAAAATGAACATATACTGCACTTTTCACACTAACTCCACACGAATTCAAAAGAAACCATGCTGGCCTTCAAAAACATGCAAGAATTGATGTTTCTAAAGTGGAAATGTCATTCTATGACAGTTTGACAAATAAATACAAATGAATCTAACATACTCATATTCCGTCATTTTCAGCTCAAAATAACGCTATTTGAGCGAGAAAAGCACAAAATGAACATATACTGCACTTTTCACACTAACTCCACACGAATTCAAAAGAAACCATGCTGGCCTTCAAAAACATGCAAGAATTGATGTTTCTAAAGTGGAAATGTCATTCTATGACAGTTTGACAAATAAATACAAATGAATCTAACATACTCATATTCCGTCATTTTCAGCTCAAAATAACGCTATTTGAGCGAGAAAAGCACAAAATGAACATATACTGCACTTTTCACACTAACTCCACACGAATTCAAAAGAAACCATGCTGGCCTTCAAAAACATGCAAGAATTGATGTTTCTAAAGTGGAAATGTCATTCTATGACAGTTTGACAAATAAATACAAATGAATCTAACATACTCATATTCCGTCATTTTCAGCTCAAAATAACGCTATTTGAGCGAGAAAAGCACAAAATGAACATATACTGCACTTTTCACACTAACTCCACACGAATTCAAAAGAAACCATGCTGGCCTTCAAAAACATGCAAGAATTGATGTTTCTAAAGTGGAAATGTCATTCTATGACAGTTTGACAAATAAATACAAATGAATCTAACATACTCATATTCCGTCATTTTCAGCTCAAAATAACGCTATTTGAGCGAGAAAAGCACAAAATGAACATATACTGCACTTTTCACACTAACTCCACACGAATTCAAAAGAAACCATGCTGGCCTTCAAAAACATGCAAGAATTGATGTTTCTAAAGTGGAAATGTCATTCTATGACAGTTTGACAAATAAATACAAATGAATCTAACATACTCATATTCCGTCATTTTCAGCTCAAAATAACGCTATTTGAGCGAGAAAAGCACAAAATGAACATATACTGCACTTTTCACACTAACTCCACACGAATTCAAAAGAAACCATGCTGGCCTTCAAAAACATGCAAGAATTGATGTTTCTAAAGTGGAAATGTCATTCTATGACAGTTTGACAAATAAATACAAATGAATCTAACATACTCATATTCCGTCATTTTCAGCTCAAAATAACGCTATTTGAGCGAGAAAAGCACAAAATGAACATATACTGCACTTTTCACACTAACTCCACACGAATTCAAAAGAAACCATGCTGGCCTTCAAAAACATGCAAGAATTGATGTTTCTAAAGTGGAAATGTCATTCTATGACAGTTTGACAAATAAATACAAATGAATCTAACATACTCATATTCCGTCATTTTCAGCTCAAAATAACGCTATTTGAGCGAGAAAAGCACAAAATGAACATATACTGCACTTTTCACACTAACTCCACACGAATTCAAAAGAAACCATGCTGGCCTTCAAAAACATGCAAGAATTGATGTTTCTAAAGTGGAAATGTCATTCTATGACAGTTTGACAAATAAATACAAATGAATCTAACATACTCATATTCCGTCATTTTCAGCTCAAAATAACGCTATTTGAGCGAGAAAAGCACAAAATGAACATATACTGCACTTTTCACACTAACTCCACACGAATTCAAAAGAAACCATGCTGGCCTTCAAAAACATGCAAGAATTGATGTTTCTAAAGTGGAAATGTCATTCTATGACAGTTTGACAAATAAATACAAATGAATCTAACATACTCATATTCCGTCATTTTCAGCTCAAAATAACGCTATTTGAGCGAGAAAAGCACAAAATGAACATATACTGCACTTTTCACACTAACTCCACACGAATTCAAAAGAAACCATGCTGGCCTTCAAAAACATGCAAGAATTGATGTTTCTAAAGTGGAAATGTCATTCTATGACAGTTTGACAAATAAATACAAATGAATCTAACATACTCATATTCCGTCATTTTCAGCTCAAAATAACGCTATTTGAGCGAGAAAAGCACAAAATGAACATATACTGCACTTTTCACACTAACTCCACACGAATTCAAAAGAAACCATGCTGGCCTTCAAAAACATGCAAGAATTGATGTTTCTAAAGTGGAAATGTCATTCTATGACAGTTTGACAAATAAATACAAATGAATCTAACATACTCATATTCCGTCATTTTCAGCTCAAAATAACGCTATTTGAGCGAGAAAAGCACAAAATGAACATATACTGCACTTTTCACACTAACTCCACACGAATTCAAAAGAAACCATGCTGGCCTTCAAAAACATGCAAGAATTGATGTTTCTAAAGTGGAAATGTCATTCTATGACAGTTTGACAAATAAATACAAATGAATCTAACATACTCATATTCCGTCATTTTCAGCTCAAAATAACGCTATTTGAGCGAGAAAAGCACAAAATGAACATATACTGCACTTTTCACACTAACTCCACACGAATTCAAAAGAAACCATGCTGGCCTTCAAAAACATGCAAGAATTGATGTTTCTAAAGTGGAAATGTCATTCTATGACAGTTTGACAAATAAATACAAATGAATCTAACATACTCATATTCCGTCATTTTCAGCTCAAAATAACGCTATTTGAGCGAGAAAAGCACAAAATGAACATATACTGCACTTTTCACACTAACTCCACACGAATTCAAAAGAAACCATGCTGGCCTTCAAAAACATGCAAGAATTGATGTTTCTAAAGTGGAAATGTCATTCTATGACAGTTTGACAAATAAATACAAATGAATCTAACATACTCATATTCCGTCATTTTCAGCTCAAAATAACGCTATTTGAGCGAGAAAAGCACAAAATGAACATATACTGCACTTTTCACACTAACTCCACACGAATTCAAAAGAAACCATGCTGGCCTTCAAAAACATGCAAGAATTGATGTTTCTAAAGTGGAAATGTCATTCTATGACAGTTTGACAAATAAATACAAATGAATCTAACATACTCATATTCCGTCATTTTCAGCTCAAAATAACGCTATTTGAGCGAGAAAAGCACAAAATGAACATATACTGCACTTTTCACACTAACTCCACACGAATTCAAAAGAAACCATGCTGGCCTTCAAAAACATGCAAGAATTGATGTTTCTAAAGTGGAAATGTCATTCTATGACAGTTTGACAAATAAATACAAATGAATCTAACATACTCATATTCCGTCATTTTCAGCTCAAAATAACGCTATTTGAGCGAGAAAAGCACAAAATGAACATATACTGCACTTTTCACACTAACTCCACACGAATTCAAAAGAAACCATGCTGGCCTTCAAAAACATGCAAGAATTGATGTTTCTAAAGTGGAAATGTCATTCTATGACAGTTTGACAAATAAATACAAATGAATCTAACATACTCATATTCCGTCATTTTCAGCTCAAAATAACGCTATTTGAGCGAGAAAAGCACAAAATGAACATATACTGCACTTTTCACACTAACTCCACACGAATTCAAAAGAAACCATGCTGGCCTTCAAAAACATGCAAGAATTGATGTTTCTAAAGTGGAAATGTCATTCTATGACAGTTTGACAAATAAATACAAATGAATCTAACATACTCATATTCCGTCATTTTCAGCTCAAAATAACGCTATTTGAGCGAGAAAAGCACAAAATGAACATATACTGCACTTTTCACACTAACTCCACACGAATTCAAAAGAAACCATGCTGGCCTTCAAAAACATGCAAGAATTGATGTTTCTAAAGTGGAAATGTCATTCTATGACAGTTTGACAAATAAATACAAATGAATCTAACATACTCATATTCCGTCATTTTCAGCTCAAAATAACGCTATTTGAGCGAGAAAAGCACAAAATGAACATATACTGCACTTTTCACACTAACTCCACACGAATTCAAAAGAAACCATGCTGGCCTTCAAAAACATGCAAGAATTGATGTTTCTAAAGTGGAAATGTCATTCTATGACAGTTTGACAAATAAATACAAATGAATCTAACATACTCATATTCCGTCATTTTCAGCTCAAAATAACGCTATTTGAGCGAGAAAAGCACAAAATGAACATATACTGCACTTTTCACACTAACTCCACACGAATTCAAAAGAAACCATGCTGGCCTTCAAAAACATGCAAGAATTGATGTTTCTAAAGTGGAAATGTCATTCTATGACAGTTTGACAAATAAATACAAATGAATCTAACATACTCATATTCCGTCATTTTCAGCTCAAAATAACGCTATTTGAGCGAGAAAAGCACAAAATGAACATATACTGCACTTTTCACACTAACTCCACACGAATTCAAAAGAAACCATGCTGGCCTTCAAAAACATGCAAGAATTGATGTTTCTAAAGTGGAAATGTCATTCTATGACAGTTTGACAAATAAATACAAATGAATCTAACATACTCATATTCCGTCATTTTCAGCTCAAAATAACGCTATTTGAGCGAGAAAAGCACAAAATGAACATATACTGCACTTTTCACACTAACTCCACACGAATTCAAAAGAAACCATGCTGGCCTTCAAAAACATGCAAGAATTGATGTTTCTAAAGTGGAAATGTCATTCTATGACAGTTTGACAAATAAATACAAATGAATCTAACATACTCATATTCCGTCATTTTCAGCTCAAAATAACGCTATTTGAGCGAGAAAAGCACAAAATGAACATATACTGCACTTTTCACACTAACTCCACACGAATTCAAAAGAAACCATGCTGGCCTTCAAAAACATGCAAGAATTGATGTTTCTAAAGTGGAAATGTCATTCTATGACAGTTTGACAAATAAATACAAATGAATCTAACATACTCATATTCCGTCATTTTCAGCTCAAAATAACGCTATTTGAGCGAGAAAAGCACAAAATGAACATATACTGCACTTTTCACACTAACTCCACACGAATTCAAAAGAAACCATGCTGGCCTTCAAAAACATGCAAGAATTGATGTTTCTAAAGTGGAAATGTCATTCTATGACAGTTTGACAAATAAATACAAATGAATCTAACATACTCATATTCCGTCATTTTCAGCTCAAAATAACGCTATTTGAGCGAGAAAAGCACAAAATGAACATATACTGCACTTTTCACACTAACTCCACACGAATTCAAAAGAAACCATGCTGGCCTTCAAAAACATGCAAGAATTGATGTTTCTAAAGTGGAAATGTCATTCTATGACAGTTTGACAAATAAATACAAATGAATCTAACATACTCATATTCCGTCATTTTCAGCTCAAAATAACGCTATTTGAGCGAGAAAAGCACAAAATGAACATATACTGCACTTTTCACACTAACTCCACACGAATTCAAAAGAAACCATGCTGGCCTTCAAAAACATGCAAGAATTGATGTTTCTAAAGTGGAAATGTCATTCTATGACAGTTTGACAAATAAATACAAATGAATCTAACATACTCATATTCCGTCATTTTCAGCTCAAAATAACGCTATTTGAGCGAGAAAAGCACAAAATGAACATATACTGCACTTTTCACACTAACTCCACACGAATTCAAAAGAAACCATGCTGGCCTTCAAAAACATGCAAGAATTGATGTTTCTAAAGTGGAAATGTCATTCTATGACAGTTTGACAAATAAATACAAATGAATCTAACATACTCATATTCCGTCATTTTCAGCTCAAAATAACGCTATTTGAGCGAGAAAAGCACAAAATGAACATATACTGCACTTTTCACACTAACTCCACACGAATTCAAAAGAAACCATGCTGGCCTTCAAAAACATGCAAGAATTGATGTTTCTAAAGTGGAAATGTCATTCTATGACAGTTTGACAAATAAATACAAATGAATCTAACATACTCATATTCCGTCATTTTCAGCTCAAAATAACGCTATTTGAGCGAGAAAAGCACAAAATGAACATATACTGCACTTTTCACACTAACTCCACACGAATTCAAAAGAAACCATGCTGGCCTTCAAAAACATGCAAGAATTGATGTTTCTAAAGTGGAAATGTCATTCTATGACAGTTTGACAAATAAATACAAATGAATCTAACATACTCATATTCCGTCATTTTCAGCTCAAAATAACGCTATTTGAGCGAGAAAAGCACAAAATGAACATATACTGCACTTTTCACACTAACTCCACACGAATTCAAAAGAAACCATGCTGGCCTTCAAAAACATGCAAGAATTGATGTTTCTAAAGTGGAAATGTCATTCTATGACAGTTTGACAAATAAATACAAATGAATCTAACATACTCATATTCCGTCATTTTCAGCTCAAAATAACGCTATTTGAGCGAGAAAAGCACAAAATGAACATATACTGCACTTTTCACACTAACTCCACACGAATTCAAAAGAAACCATGCTGGCCTTCAAAAACATGCAAGAATTGATGTTTCTAAAGTGGAAATGTCATTCTATGACAGTTTGACAAATAAATACAAATGAATCTAACATACTCATATTCCGTCATTTTCAGCTCAAAATAACGCTATTTGAGCGAGAAAAGCACAAAATGAACATATACTGCACTTTTCACACTAACTCCACACGAATTCAAAAGAAACCATGCTGGCCTTCAAAAACATGCAAGAATTGATGTTTCTAAAGTGGAAATGTCATTCTATGACAGTTTGACAAATAAATACAAATGAATCTAACATACTCATATTCCGTCATTTTCAGCTCAAAATAACGCTATTTGAGCGAGAAAAGCACAAAATGAACATATACTGCACTTTTCACACTAACTCCACACGAATTCAAAAGAAACCATGCTGGCCTTCAAAAACATGCAAGAATTGATGTTTCTAAAGTGGAAATGTCATTCTATGACAGTTTGACAAATAAATACAAATGAATCTAACATACTCATATTCCGTCATTTTCAGCTCAAAATAACGCTATTTGAGCGAGAAAAGCACAAAATGAACATATACTGCACTTTTCACACTAACTCCACACGAATTCAAAAGAAACCATGCTGGCCTTCAAAAACATGCAAGAATTGATGTTTCTAAAGTGGAAATGTCATTCTATGACAGTTTGACAAATAAATACAAATGAATCTAACATACTCATATTCCGTCATTTTCAGCTCAAAATAACGCTATTTGAGCGAGAAAAGCACAAAATGAACATATACTGCACTTTTCACACTAACTCCACACGAATTCAAAAGAAACCATGCTGGCCTTCAAAAACATGCAAGAATTGATGTTTCTAAAGTGGAAATGTCATTCTATGACAGTTTGACAAATAAATACAAATGAATCTAACATACTCATATTCCGTCATTTTCAGCTCAAAATAACGCTATTTGAGCGAGAAAAGCACAAAATGAACATATACTGCACTTTTCACACTAACTCCACACGAATTCAAAAGAAACCATGCTGGCCTTCAAAAACATGCAAGAATTGATGTTTCTAAAGTGGAAATGTCATTCTATGACAGTTTGACAAATAAATACAAATGAATCTAACATACTCATATTCCGTCATTTTCAGCTCAAAATAACGCTATTTGAGCGAGAAAAGCACAAAATGAACATATACTGCACTTTTCACACTAACTCCACACGAATTCAAAAGAAACCATGCTGGCCTTCAAAAACATGCAAGAATTGATGTTTCTAAAGTGGAAATGTCATTCTATGACAGTTTGACAAATAAATACAAATGAATCTAACATACTCATATTCCGTCATTTTCAGCTCAAAATAACGCTATTTGAGCGAGAAAAGCACAAAATGAACATATACTGCACTTTTCACACTAACTCCACACGAATTCAAAAGAAACCATGCTGGCCTTCAAAAACATGCAAGAATTGATGTTTCTAAAGTGGAAATGTCATTCTATGACAGTTTGACAAATAAATACAAATGAATCTAACATACTCATATTCCGTCATTTTCAGCTCAAAATAACGCTATTTGAGCGAGAAAAGCACAAAATGAACATATACTGCACTTTTCACACTAACTCCACACGAATTCAAAAGAAACCATGCTGGCCTTCAAAAACATGCAAGAATTGATGTTTCTAAAGTGGAAATGTCATTCTATGACAGTTTGACAAATAAATACAAATGAATCTAACATACTCATATTCCGTCATTTTCAGCTCAAAATAACGCTATTTGAGCGAGAAAAGCACAAAATGAACATATACTGCACTTTTCACACTAACTCCACACGAATTCAAAAGAAACCATGCTGGCCTTCAAAAACATGCAAGAATTGATGTTTCTAAAGTGGAAATGTCATTCTATGACAGTTTGACAAATAAATACAAATGAATCTAACATACTCATATTCCGTCATTTTCAGCTCAAAATAACGCTATTTGAGCGAGAAAAGCACAAAATGAACATATACTGCACTTTTCACACTAACTCCACACGAATTCAAAAGAAACCATGCTGGCCTTCAAAAACATGCAAGAATTGATGTTTCTAAAGTGGAAATGTCATTCTATGACAGTTTGACAAATAAATACAAATGAATCTAACATACTCATATTCCGTCATTTTCAGCTCAAAATAACGCTATTTGAGCGAGAAAAGCACAAAATGAACATATACTGCACTTTTCACACTAACTCCACACGAATTCAAAAGAAACCATGCTGGCCTTCAAAAACATGCAAGAATTGATGTTTCTAAAGTGGAAATGTCATTCTATGACAGTTTGACAAATAAATACAAATGAATCTAACATACTCATATTCCGTCATTTTCAGCTCAAAATAACGCTATTTGAGCGAGAAAAGCACAAAATGAACATATACTGCACTTTTCACACTAACTCCACACGAATTCAAAAGAAACCATGCTGGCCTTCAAAAACATGCAAGAATTGATGTTTCTAAAGTGGAAATGTCATTCTATGACAGTTTGACAAATAAATACAAATGAATCTAACATACTCATATTCCGTCATTTTCAGCTCAAAATAACGCTATTTGAGCGAGAAAAGCACAAAATGAACATATACTGCACTTTTCACACTAACTCCACACGAATTCAAAAGAAACCATGCTGGCCTTCAAAAACATGCAAGAATTGATGTTTCTAAAGTGGAAATGTCATTCTATGACAGTTTGACAAATAAATACAAATGAATCTAACATACTCATATTCCGTCATTTTCAGCTCAAAATAACGCTATTTGAGCGAGAAAAGCACAAAATGAACATATACTGCACTTTTCACACTAACTCCACACGAATTCAAAAGAAACCATGCTGGCCTTCAAAAACATGCAAGAATTGATGTTTCTAAAGTGGAAATGTCATTCTATGACAGTTTGACAAATAAATACAAATGAATCTAACATACTCATATTCCGTCATTTTCAGCTCAAAATAACGCTATTTGAGCGAGAAAAGCACAAAATGAACATATACTGCACTTTTCACACTAACTCCACACGAATTCAAAAGAAACCATGCTGGCCTTCAAAAACATGCAAGAATTGATGTTTCTAAAGTGGAAATGTCATTCTATGACAGTTTGACAAATAAATACAAATGAATCTAACATACTCATATTCCGTCATTTTCAGCTCAAAATAACGCTATTTGAGCGAGAAAAGCACAAAATGAACATATACTGCACTTTTCACACTAACTCCACACGAATTCAAAAGAAACCATGCTGGCCTTCAAAAACATGCAAGAATTGATGTTTCTAAAGTGGAAATGTCATTCTATGACAGTTTGACAAATAAATACAAATGAATCTAACATACTCATATTCCGTCATTTTCAGCTCAAAATAACGCTATTTGAGCGAGAAAAGCACAAAATGAACATATACTGCACTTTTCACACTAACTCCACACGAATTCAAAAGAAACCATGCTGGCCTTCAAAAACATGCAAGAATTGATGTTTCTAAAGTGGAAATGTCATTCTATGACAGTTTGACAAATAAATACAAATGAATCTAACATACTCATATTCCGTCATTTTCAGCTCAAAATAACGCTATTTGAGCGAGAAAAGCACAAAATGAACATATACTGCACTTTTCACACTAACTCAACACGAATTCAAAAGAAACCATGCTGGCCTTCAAAAACATGCAAGAATTGATGTTTCTAAAGTGGAAATGTCATTCTATGACAGTTTGACAAATAAATACAAATGAATCTAACATACTCATATTCCGTCATTTTCCGCTCAAAATAACGCTATTTGAGCGAGAAAAGCACAAAATGAACATATACTGCACTTTTCACACTAACTCAACACGAATTCAAAAGAAACCATGCTGGCCTTCAAAAACATGCAAGAATTGATGTTTCTAAAGTGGAAATGTCATTCTATGACAGTTTGACAAATAAATACAAATGAATCTAACATACTCATATTCCGTCATTTTCAAGTCAGAATAACGCTATTTGAGCGAGAAAAGCACAAAATGAACATATACTGCACTTTTCACACTAACTCCACACGAATTCAAAAGAAACCATGCTGGCCTTCAAAAACATGCAAGAATTGATGTTTCTAAAGTGGAAATGTCATTTTCAGACAGTTTGACACAAATACAAAATAATTACATTCTGTCATTTTACTATCAGGATAACGCTATTTAAGCGAGAAAAGCACAGGACGCTCTTTGAGCAGATAAGCCCAAAATCAACACTTGCTGCACTTTTCACACTAACTCAACACGAATTCAAAATAAACCATGCTGTCCTTCAAAAACATGCAAGAAATCATTTTCCTAAAATGGAAATGTCATTCTCAGACAGTTTGACACATTAATACAAATGAATCTAAAATAATCATATTCATGTCATTTTCCTGTCAGAGTAACGCTATTTGAGCGAGAAAAGCACAATAAGACACTATTTGAGCGAGAAAAGCACAAAATCAACACTTGCTGCACTTTTCACACTAACTCAACACGAATTCAAAATAAACCATGCTGTCCTTCAAAAACATGCAAGAATTGATGTTTCTAAAGTGGAAATGTCATTCTCAGACAGTTTGACACATTAATACAAACGAATCTAAAATAATCACATTCATGTCATTTTCTTTTCAGAGTAACGCTACCTGAGCGGAAACAGCACGAAAATACGCAATTTGAGCAGATAAGCACAAAATTAACACGCTGCACTTTTCACACTAACTGAACATGAATTCAAAATAAACCATGCTGGCCTTCAAAAACATGCAAGAATTGATGTTTCTAAAGTGGAAATGTCATTCTATGACAGTTTGACAAATAAATACAAATGAATCTAACATACTCATATTCCGTCATTTTCAGCTCAAAATAACGCTATTTGAGCGAGAAAAGCACAAAATGAACATATACTGCACTTTTCACACTAACTCAACACGAATTCAAAAGAAACCATGCTGGCCTTCAAAAACATGCAAGAATTGATGTTTCTAAAGTGGAAATGTCATTCTATGACAGTTTGACAAATAAATACAAATGAATCTAACATACTCATATTCCGTCATTTTCCGCTCAAAATAACGCTATTTGAGCGAGAAAAGCACAAAATGAACATATACTGCACTTTTCACACTAACTCAACACGAATTCAAAAGAAACCATGCTGGCCTTCAAAAACATGCAAGAATTGATGTTTCTAAAGTGGAAATGTCATTCTATGACAGTTTGACAAATAAATACAAATGAATCTAACATACTCATATTCCGTCATTTTCAGCTCAAAATAACGCTATTTGAGCGAGAAAAGCACAAAATGAACATATACTGCACTTTTCACACTAACTCAACACGAATTCAAAAGAAACCATGCTGGCCTTCAAAAACATGCAAGAATTGATGTTTCTAAAGTGGAAATGTCATTCTATGACAGTTTGACAAATAAATACAAATGAATCTAACATACTCATATTCCATCATTTTCAAGTCAGAATAACGCTATTTGAGCGAGAAAAGCACAAAATGAACATATACTGCACTTTTCACACTAACTCCACACGAATTCAAAAGAAACCATGCTGGCCTTCAAAAACATGCAAGAATTGATGTTTCTAAAGTGGAAATGTCATTTTCAGACAGTTTGACACAAATACAAAATAATTACATTCTGTCATTTTACTATCAGGATAACGCTATTTAAGCGAGAAAAGCACAGGACGCTCTTTGAGCAGATAAGCCCAAAATCAACACTTGCTGCACTTTTCACACTAACTCAACACGAATTCAAAATAAACCATGCTGTCCTTCAAAAACATGCAAGAAATCATTTTCCTAAAATGGAAATGTCATTCTCAGACAGTTTGACACATTAATACAAATGAATCTAAAATAATCATATTCATGTCATTTTCCTGTCAGAGTAACGCTATTTGAGCGAGAAAAGCACAATAAGACACTATTTGAGCGAGAAAAGCACAAAATCAACACTTGCTGCACTTTTCACACTAACTCAACACGAATTCAAAATAAACCATGCTGTCCTTCAAAAACATGCAAGAATTGATGTTTCTAAAGTGGAAATGTCATTCTCAGACAGTTTGACACATTAATACAAACGAATCTAAAATAATCACATTCATGTCATTTTCTTTTCAGAGTAACGCTACCTGAGCGGAAACAGCACGAAAATACGCAATTTGAGCAGATAAGCACAAAATTAACACGCTGCACTTTTCACACTAACTGAACATGAATTCAAAATAAACCATGCTGGCCTTCAAAAACATGCAAGAATTGATGTTTCTAAAGTGGAAATGTCATTCTATGACAGTTTGACAAATAAATACAAATGAATCTAACATACTCATATTCCGTCATTTTCAGCTCAAAATAACGCTATTTGAGCGAGAAAAGCACAAAATGAACATATACTGCACTTTTCACACTAACTCCACACGAATTCAAAAGAAACCATGCTGGCCTTCAAAAACATGCAAGAATTGATGTTTCTAAAGTGGAAATGTCATTCTATGACAGTTTGACAAATAAATACAAATGAATCTAACATACTCATATTCCGTCATTTTCAGCTCAAAATAACGCTATTTGAGCGAGAAAAGCACAAAATGAACATATACTGCACTTTTCACACTAACTCAACACGAATTCAAAAGAAACCATGCTGGCCTTCAAAAACATGCAAGAATTGATGTTTCTAAAGTGGAAATGTCATTCTATGACAGTTTGACAAATAAATACAAATGAATCTAACATACTCATATTCCGTCATTTTCCGCTCAAAATAACGCTATTTGAGCGAGAAAAGCACAAAATGAACATATACTGCACTTTTCACACTAACTCAACACGAATTCAAAAGAAACCATGCTGGCCTTCAAAAACATGCAAGAATTGATGTTTCTAAAGTGGAAATGTCATTCTATGACAGTTTGACAAATAAATACAAATGAATCTAACATACTCATATTCCGTCATTTTCAAGTCAGAATAACGCTATTTGAGCGAGAAAAGCACAAAATGAACATATACTGCACTTTTCACACTAACTCCACACGAATTCAAAAGAAACCATGCTGGCCTTCAAAAACATGCAAGAATTGATGTTTCTAAAGTGGAAATGTCATTTTCAGACAGTTTGACACAAATACAAAATAATTACATTCTGTCATTTTACTATCAGGATAACGCTATTTAAGCGAGAAAAGCACAGGACGCTCTTTGAGCAGATAAGCCCAAAATCAACACTTGCTGCACTTTTCACACTAACTCAACACGAATTCAAAATAAACCATGCTGTCCTTCAAAAACATGCAAGAAATCATTTTCCTAAAATGGAAATGTCATTCTCAGACAGTTTGACACATTAATACAAATGAATCTAAAATAATCATATTCATGTCATTTTCCTGTCAGAGTAACGCTATTTGAGCGAGAAAAGCACAATAAGACACTATTTGAGCGAGAAAAGCACAAAATCAACACTTGCTGCACTTTTCACACTAACTCAACACGAATTCAAAATAAACCATGCTGTCCTTCAAAAACATGCAAGAATTGATGTTTCTAAAGTGGAAATGTCATTCTCAGACAGTTTGACACATTAATACAAACGAATCTAAAATAATCACATTCATGTCATTTTCTTTTCAGAGTAACGCTACCTGAGCGGAAACAGCACGAAAATACGCAATTTGAGCAGATAAGCACAAAATTAACACGCTGCACTTTTCACACTAACTGAACATGAATTCAAAATAAACCATGCTGGCCTTCAAAAACATGCAAGAATTGATGTTTCTAAAGTGGAAATGTCATTCTATGACAGTTTGACAAATAAATACAAATGAATCTAACATACTCATATTCCGTCATTTTCAGCTCAAAATAACGCTATTTGAGCGAGAAAAGCACAAAATGAACATATACTGCACTTTTCACACTAACTCAACACGAATTCAAAAGAAACCATGCTGGCCTTCAAAAACATGCAAGAATTGATGTTTCTAAAGTGGAAATGTCATTCTATGACAGTTTGACAAATAAATACAAATGAATCTAACATACTCATATTCCGTCATTTTCCGCTCAAAATAACGCTATTTGAGCGAGAAAAGCACAAAATGAACATATACTGCACTTTTCACACTAACTCAACACGAATTCAAAAGAAACCATGCTGGCCTTCAAAAACATGCAAGAATTGATGTTTCTAAAGTGGAAATGTCATTCTATGACAGTTTGACAAATAAATACAAATGAATCTAACATACTCATATTCCGTCATTTTCAGCTCAAAATAACGCTATTTGAGCGAGAAAAGCACAAAATGAACATATACTGCACTTTTCACACTAACTCAACACGAATTCAAAAGAAACCATGCTGGCCTTCAAAAACATGCAAGAATTGATGTTTCTAAAGTGGAAATGTCATTCTATGACAGTTTGACAAATAAATACAAATGAATCTAACATACTCATATTCCGTCATTTTCAAGTCAGAATAACGCTATTTGAGCGAGAAAAGCACAAAATGAACATATACTGCACTTTTCACACTAACTCCACACGAATTCAAAAGAAACCATGCTGGCCTTCAAAAACATGCAAGAATTGATGTTTCTAAAGTGGAAATGTCATTTTCAGACAGTTTGACACAAATACAAAATAATTACATTCTGTCATTTTACTATCAGGATAACGCTATTTAAGCGAGAAAAGCACAGGACGCTCTTTGAGCAGATAAGCCCAAAATCAACACTTGCTGCACTTTTCACACTAACTCAACACGAATTCAAAATAAACCATGCTGTCCTTCAAAAACATGCAAGAAATCATTTTCCTAAAATGGAAATGTCATTCTCAGACAGTTTGACACATTAATACAAATGAATCTAAAATAATCATATTCATGTCATTTTCCTGTCAGAGTAACGCTATTTGAGCGAGAAAAGCACAATAAGACACTATTTGAGCGAGAAAAGCACAAAATCAACACTTGCTGCACTTTTCACACTAACTCAACACGAATTCAAAATAAACCATGCTGTCCTTCAAAAACATGCAAGAATTGATGTTTCTAAAGTGGAAATGTCATTCTCAGACAGTTTGACACATTAATACAAACGAATCTAAAATAATCACATTCATGTCATTTTCTTTTCAGAGTAACGCTACCTGAGCGGAAACAGCACGAAAATACGCAATTTGAGCAGATAAGCACAAAATTAACACGCTGCACTTTTCACACTAACTGAACATGAATTCAAAATAAACCATGCTGGCCTTCAAAAACATGCAAGAATTGATGTTTCTAAAGTGGAAATGTCATTCTATGACAGTTTGACAAATAAATACAAATGAATCTAACATACTCATATTCCGTCATTTTCAGCTCAAAATAACGCTATTTGAGCGAGAAAAGCACAAAATGAACATATACTGCACTTTTCACACTAACTCCACACGAATTCAAAAGAAACCATGCTGGCCTTCAAAAACATGCAAGAATTGATGTTTCTAAAGTGGAAATGTCATTCTATGACAGTTTGACAAATAAATACAAATGAATCTAACATACTCATATTCCGTCATTTTCAGCTCAAAATAACGCTATTTGAGCGAGAAAAGCACAAAATGAACATATACTGCACTTTTCACACTAACTCAACACGAATTCAAAAGAAACCATGCTGGCCTTCAAAAACATGCAAGAATTGATGTTTCTAAAGTGGAAATGTCATTCTATGACAGTTTGACAAATAAATACAAATGAATCTAACATACTCATATTCCGTCATTTTCCGCTCAAAATAACGCTATTTGAGCGAGAAAAGCACAAAATGAACATATACTGCACTTTTCACACTAACTCAACACGAATTCAAAAGAAACCATGCTGGCCTTCAAAAACATGCAAGAATTGATGTTTCTAAAGTGGAAATGTCATTCTATGACAGTTTGACAAATAAATACAAATGAATCTAACATACTCATATTCCGTCATTTTCAGCTCAAAATAACGCTATTTGAGCGAGAAAAGCACAAAATGAACATATACTGCACTTTTCACACTAACTCAACACGAATTCAAAAGAAACCATGCTGGCCTTCAAAAACATGCAAGAATTGATGTTTCTAAAGTGGAAATGTCATTCTATGACAGTTTGACAAATAAATACAAATGAATCTAACATACTCATATTCCGTCATTTTCAGCTCAAAATAACGCTATTTGAGCGAGAAAAGCACAAAATGAACATATACTGCACTTTTCACACTAACTCCACACGAATTCAAAAGAAACCATGCTGGCTTTCAAAAACATGCAAGAATTGATGTTTCTAAAGTGGAAATGTCATTCAATGACAGTTTGACAAATAAATACAAATGAATCTAACATACTCATATTCCGTCATTTTCAGCTCAAAATAACGCTATTTGAGCGAGAAAAGCACAAAATGAACATATACTGCACTTTTCACACTAACTCCACACGAATTCAAAAGAAACCATGCTGGCCTTCAAAAACATGCAAGAATTGATGTTTCTAAAGTGGAAATGTCATTCTATGACAGTTTGACAAATAAATACAAATGAATCTAACATACTCATATTCCGTCATTTTCAGCTCAAAATAACGCTATTTGAGCGAGAAAAGCACAAAATGAACATATACTGCACTTTTCACACTAACTCAACACGAATTCAAAAGAAACCATGCTGGCCTTCAAAAACATGCAAGAATTGATGTTTCTAAAGTGGAAATGTCATTCTATGACAGTTTGACAAATAAATACAAATGAATCTAACATACTCATATTCCGTCATTTTCCGCTCAAAATAACGCTATTTGAGCGAGAAAAGCACAAAATGAACATATACTGCACTTTTCACACTAACTCAACACGAATTCAAAAGAAACCATGCTGGCCTTCAAAAACATGCAAGAATTGATGTTTCTAAAGTGGAAATGTCATTCTATGACAGTTTGACAAATAAATACAAATGAATCTAACATACTCATATTCCGTCATTTTCAGCTCAAAATAACGCTATTTGAGCGAGAAAAGCACAAAATGAACATATACTGCACTTTTCACACTAACTCAACACGAATTCAAAAGAAACCATGCTGGCCTTCAAAAACATGCAAGAATTGATGTTTCTAAAGTGGAAATGTCATTCTATGACAGTTTGACAAATAAATACAAATGAATCTAACATACTCATATTCCGTCATTTTCAGCTCAAAATAACGCTATTTGAGCGAGAAAAGCACAAAATGAACATATACTGCACTTTTCACACTAACTCAACACGAATTCAAAAGAAACCATGCTGGCCTTCAAAAACATGCAAGAATTGATGTTTCTAAAGTGGAAATGTCATTCTATGACAGTTTGACAAATAAATACAAATGAATCTAACATACTCATATTCCGTCATTTTCAGCTCAAAATAACGCTATTTGAGCGAGAAAAGCACAAAATGAACATATACTGCACTTTTCACACTAACTCCACACGAATTCAAAAGAAACCATGCTGGCTTTCAAAAACATGCAAGAATTGATGTTTCTAAAGTGGAAATGTCATTCAATGACAGTTTGACAAATAAATACAAATGAATCTAACATACTCATATTCCGTCATTTTCAGCTCAAAATAACGCTATTTGAGCGAGAAAAGCACAAAATGAACATATACTGCACTTTTCACACTAACTCCACACGAATTCAAAAGAAACCATGCTGGCCTTCAAAAACATGCAAGAATTGATGTTTCTAAAGTGGAAATGTCATTCTATGACAGTTTGACAAATAAATACAAATGAATCTAACATACTCATATTCCGTCATTTTCAGCTCAAAATAACGCTATTTGAGCGAGAAAAGCACAAAATGAACATATACTGCACTTTTCACACTAACTCAACACGAATTCAAAAGAAACCATGCTGGCCTTCAAAAACATGCAAGAATTGATGTTTCTAAAGTGGAAATGTCATTCTATGACAGTTTGACAAATAAATACAAATGAATCTAACATACTCATATTCCGTCATTTTCCGCTCAAAATAACGCTATTTGAGCGAGAAAAGCACAAAATGAACATATACTGCACTTTTCACACTAACTCAACACGAATTCAAAAGAAACCATGCTGGCCTTCAAAAACATGCAAGAATTGATGTTTCTAAAGTGGAAATGTCATTCTATGACAGTTTGACAAATAAATACAAATGAATCTAACATACTCATATTCCGTCATTTTCAGCTCAAAATAACGCTATTTGAGCGAGAAAAGCACAAAATGAACATATACTGCACTTTTCACACTAACTCAACACGAATTCAAAAGAAACCATGCTGGCCTTCAAAAACATGCAAGAATTGATGTTTCTAAAGTGGAAATGTCATTCTATGACAGTTTGACAAATAAATACAAATGAATCTAACATACTCATATTCCGTCATTTTCAGCTCAAAATAACGCTATTTGAGCGAGAAAAGCACAAAATGAACATATACTGCACTTTTCACACTAACTCAACACGAATTCAAAAGAAACCATGCTGTCCTTCAAAAACATGCAAGAATTGATGTTTCTAAAGTGGAAATGTCATTCTATGACAGTTTGACAAATAAATACAAATGAATCTAACATACTCATATTCCGTCATTTTCAGGTCAAAATAACGCTATTTGAGCGAGAAAAGCACAAAATGAACATATACTGCACTTTTCACACTAACTCAACACGAATTCAAAAGAAACCATGCTGGCCTTCAAAAACATGCAAGAATTGATGTTTCTAAAGTGGAAATGTCATTCTATGACAGTTTGACAAATAAATACAAATGAATCTAACATACTCATATTCCGTCATTTTCAAGTCAGAATAACGCTATTTGAGCGAGAAAAGCACAAAATGAACATATACTGCACTTTTCACACTAACTCCACACGAATTCAAAAGAAACCATGCTGGCCTTCAAAAACATGCAAGAATTGATGTTTCTAAAGTGGAAATGTCATTCTCAGACAGTTTGACACAAATACAAAATAATTACATTCTGTCATTTTACTATCAGGATAACGCTATTTAAGCGAGAAAAGCACAGGACGCTCTTTGAGCAGATAAGCCCAAAATCAACACTTGCTGCACTTTTCACACTAACTCAACACGAATTCAAAATAAACCATGCTGTCCTTCAAAAACATGCAAGAAATCATTTTCCTAAAATGGAAATGTCATTCTCAGACAGTTTGACACATTAATACAAATGAATCTAAAATAATCATATTCATGTCATTTTCCTGTCAGAGTAACGCTATTTGAGCGAGAAAAGCACAATAAGACACTATTTGAGCGAGAAAAGCACAAAATCAACACTTGCTGCACTTTTCACACTAACTCAACACGAATTCAAAATAAACCATGCTGTCCTTCAAAAACATGCAAGAATTGATGTTTCTAAAGTGGAAATGTCATTCTCAGACAGTTTGACACATTAATACAAACGAATCTAAAATAATCACATTCATGTCATTTTCTTTTCAGAGTAACGCTACCTGAGCGGAAACAGCACGAAAATACGCAATTTGAGCAGATAAGCACAAAATTAACACGCTGCACTTTTCACACTAACTGAACATGAATTCAAAATAAACCATGCTGGCCTTCAAAAACATGCAAGAATTGATGTTTCTAAAGTGGAAATGTCATTCTATGACAGTTTGACAAATAAATACAAATGAATCTAACATACTCATATTCCGTCATTTTCAGCTCAAAATAACGCTATTTGAGCGAGAAAAGCACAAAATGAACATATACTGCACTTTTCACACTAACTCAACACGAATTCAAAAGAAACCATGCTGTCCTTCAAAAACATGCAAGAATTGATGTTTCTAAAGTGGAAATGTCATTCTATGACAGTTTGACAAATAAATACAAATGAATCTAACATACTCATATTCCGTCATTTTCAGGTCAAAATAACGCTATTTGAGCGAGAAAAGCACAAAATGAACATATACTGCACTTTTCACACTAACTCAACACGAATTCAAAAGAAACCATGCTGGCCTTCAAAAACATGCAAGAATTGATGTTTCTAAAGTGGAAATGTCATTCTATGACAGTTTGACAAATAAATACAAATGAATCTAACATACTCATATTCCGTCATTTTCAAGTCAGAATAACGCTATTTGAGCGAGAAAAGCACAAAATGAACATATACTGCACTTTTCACACTAACTCCACACGAATTCAAAAGAAACCATGCTGGCCTTCAAAAACATGCAAGAATTGATGTTTCTAAAGTGGAAATGTCATTCTCAGACAGTTTGACACAAATACAAAATAATTACATTCTGTCATTTTACTATCAGGATAACGCTATTTAAGCGAGAAAAGCACAGGACGCTCTTTGAGCAGATAAGCCCAAAATCAACACTTGCTGCACTTTTCACACTAACTCAACACGAATTCAAAATAAACCATGCTGTCCTTCAAAAACATGCAAGAAATCATTTTCCTAAAATGGAAATGTCATTCTCAGACAGTTTGACACATTAATACAAATGAATCTAAAATAATCATATTCATGTCATTTTCCTGTCAGAGTAACGCTATTTGAGCGAGAAAAGCACAATAAGACACTATTTGAGCGAGAAAAGCACAAAATCAACACTTGCTGCACTTTTCACACTAACTCAACACGAATTCAAAATAAACCATGCTGTCCTTCAAAAACATGCAAGAATTGATGTTTCTAAAGTGGAAATGTCATTCTCAGACAGTTTGACACATTAATACAAACGAATCTAAAATAATCACATTCATGTCATTTTCTTTTCAGAGTAACGCTACCTGAGCGGAAACAGCACGAAAATACGCAATTTGAGCAGATAAGCACAAAATTAACACGCTGCACTTTTCACACTAACTGAACATGAATTCAAAATAAACCATGCTGTCCTTCAATAACATGCAAGAATTCATGTTTCTAAAGTGGAAATGTCGTTCTATGACAGTTTGACACATCAAAACAAATGAATCTAAAATAATCACATTCATGTCAATTTCCTGTCAGAATAACGCTATTTAAGCGAGAAAAGGACAAAATCAACACTGGGTGCACTTTTCATAGTAACTCAACACGAATTCAAAATAAACCATGCTGTCCTTCAAAAACATGCAAGAATTGATGTTTCTAAAGTGGAAATATCATTCTATGACAGTTTGACAAATAAATACAAATGAATCTAAAATAATCATATTCTGTCATTTTCAAGTCAGAATAACCCTATTTGAGCGAGAAAAGCACAATAAGACACTATTTGAGCGAGAAAAGCACAAAATCAACACTTGCTGCACTTTTCACACTAACTCAACACGAATTCAAAATAAACCATGCTGTCCTTCAAAAACATGCAAGACTTGATGTTTCTAAAGTGGAAATGTCATTCTCAGACAGTTTGACACAAATACAAAATAATTACATTCTGTCATTTTCCTATCAAAATAACGCTATTTAAGCGAGAACAGCACGAAAAGACGCTCATTGAGCAGATCAGCACATGATCAACACTTGCTGCACTTTTCACACTAACTCAACACGAATTCAAAATAAACCATGCTGTCCGTCAAAAACATGTAAGACTTGATGTTTCTAAAGTGGAAATGTCATTCTATGACAGTTTGACAAATAAATACAAATGAATCTAAAATAATCATATTCTGTCATTTTCAAGTCAGAATAACGCTATTTGAGCGAGAAAAGCACAATAAGACACTATTTGAGCGAGAAAAGCACAAAATCAACACTTGCTGCACTTTTCACACTAACTCAACACGAATTCAAAATAAACCATGCTGTCCTTCAAAAACATGCAAGAATTGATGTTTCTAAAGTGGAATTGTCATTCTCAGACAGTTTGACACATTAATGCAAACGAAACTAAAATAATCACATTCATGTCATTTTCCTGTCAGAATAAGGCTATCTAAGCGAGAAAAGGACAAAATCAACAGTGGGTGCACTTTTCATAGTAACTCAACACGAATTCAAAATAAACCATACTGTCCTTCAAAAACATGCAAGACTTGATGTTCCTAAAGTGGAAATGTCATTCTATGACAGTTTGACAAATAAATACAAATGAATCTAAAATAATCATATTCTGTCATTTTCAAGTCAGAATAACGCTATTTGATCGAGAAAAGCACAATAAGACACTATTTGAGCGAGAAAAGCACAAAATCAACACTTGCTGCACTTTTCACACTAACTCAACACGAATTCAAAATAAACCATGCTGTCCTTCAAAAACATGCAAGACTTGATGTTCCTAAAGTGGAAATGTCATTCTATGACAGTTTGACAAATAAATACAAATGAATCTAAAATAATCATATTCTGTCATTTTCAAGTCAGAATAACGCTATTTGATCGAGAAAAGCACAATAAGACACTATTTGAGCGAGAAAAGCACAAAATCAACACTTGCTGCACTTTTCACACTAACTCAACACGAATTCAAAATAAACCATGCTGGCCTTCAAAAACATGCAAGAATTGATGTTTCTAAAGTGGAAATGTCATTCTATGACAGTTTGACAAATAAATACAAATGAATCTAACATACTCATATTCCGTCATTTTCAGCTCAAAATAACGCTATTTGAGCGAGAAAAGCACAAAATGAACATATACTGCACTTTTCACACTAACTCCACACGAATTCAAAAGAAACCATGCTGGCCTTCAAAAACATGCAAGAATTGATGTTTCTAAAGTGGAAATGTCATTCTATGACAGTTTGACAAATAAATACAAATGAATCTAACATACTCATATTCCGTCATTTTCAGCTCAAAATAACGCTATTTGAGCGAGAAAAGCACAAAATGAACATATACTGCACTTTTCACACTAACTCCACACGAATTCAAAAGAAACCATGCTGGCCTTCAAAAACATGCAAGAATTGATGTTTCTAAAGTGGAAATGTCATTCTATGACAGTTTGACAAATAAATACAAATGAATCTAACATACTCATATTCCGTCATTTTCAGCTCAAAATAACGCTATTTGAGCGAGAAAAGCACAAAATGAACATATACTGCACTTTTCACACTAACTCCACACGAATTCAAAAGAAACCATGCTGGCCTTCAAAAACATGCAAGAATTGATGTTTCTAAAGTGGAAATGTCATTCTATGACAGTTTGACAAATAAATACAAATGAATCTAACATACTCATATTCCGTCATTTTCAGCTCAAAATAACGCTATTTGAGCGAGAAAAGCACAAAATGAACATATACTGCACTTTTCACACTAACTCCACACGAATTCAAAAGAAACCATGCTGGCCTTCAAAAACATGCAAGAATTGATGTTTCTAAAGTGGAAATGTCATTCTATGACAGTTTGACAAATAAATACAAATGAATCTAACATACTCATATTCCGTCATTTTCAGCTCAAAATAACGCTATTTGAGCGAGAAAAGCACAAAATGAACATATACTGCACTTTTCACACTAACTCCACACGAATTCAAAAGAAACCATGCTGGCCTTCAAAAACATGCAAGAATTGATGTTTCTAAAGTGGAAATGTCATTCTATGACAGTTTGACAAATAAATACAAATGAATCTAACATACTCATATTCCGTCATTTTCAGCTCAAAATAACGCTATTTGAGCGAGAAAAGCACAAAATGAACATATACTGCACTTTTCACACTAACTCCACACGAATTCAAAAGAAACCATGCTGGCCTTCAAAAACATGCAAGAATTGATGTTTCTAAAGTGGAAATGTCATTCTATGACAGTTTGACAAATAAATACAAATGAATCTAACATACTCATATTCCGTCATTTTCAGCTCAAAATAACGCTATTTGAGCGAGAAAAGCACAAAATGAACATATACTGCACTTTTCACACTAACTCCACACGAATTCAAAAGAAACCATGCTGGCCTTCAAAAACATGCAAGAATTGATGTTTCTAAAGTGGAAATGTCATTCTATGACAGTTTGACAAATAAATACAAATGAATCTAACATACTCATATTCCGTCATTTTCAGCTCAAAATAACGCTATTTGAGCGAGAAAAGCACAAAATGAACATATACTGCACTTTTCACACTAACTCAACACGAATTCAAAAGAAACCATGCTGGCCTTCAAAAACATGCAAGAATTGATGTTTCTAAAGTGGAAATGTCATTCTATGACAGTTTGACAAATAAATACAAATGAATCTAACATACTCATATTCCGTCATTTTCCGCTCAAAATAACGCTATTTGAGCGAGAAAAGCACAAAATGAACATATACTGCACTTTTCACACTAACTCAACACGAATTCAAAAGAAACCATGCTGGCCTTCAAAAACATGCAAGAATTGATGTTTCTAAAGTGGAAATGTCATTCTATGACAGTTTGACAAATAAATACAAATGAATCTAACATACTCATATTCCGTCATTTTCAAGTCAGAATAACGCTATTTGAGCGAGAAAAGCACAAAATGAACATATACTGCACTTTTCACACTAACTCCACACGAATTCAAAAGAAACCATGCTGGCCTTCAAAAACATGCAAGAATTGATGTTTCTAAAGTGGAAATGTCATTTTCAGACAGTTTGACACAAATACAAAATAATTACATTCTGTCATTTTACTATCAGGATAACGCTATTTAAGCGAGAAAAGCACAGGACGCTCTTTGAGCAGATAAGCCCAAAATCAACACTTGCTGCACTTTTCACACTAACTCAACACGAATTCAAAATAAACCATGCTGTCCTTCAAAAACATGCAAGAAATCATTTTCCTAAAATGGAAATGTCATTCTCAGACAGTTTGACACATTAATACAAATGAATCTAAAATAATCATATTCATGTCATTTTCCTGTCAGAGTAACGCTATTTGAGCGAGAAAAGCACAATAAGACACTATTTGAGCGAGAAAAGCACAAAATCAACACTTGCTGCACTTTTCACACTAACTCAACACGAATTCAAAATAAACCATGCTGTCCTTCAAAAACATGCAAGAATTGATGTTTCTAAAGTGGAAATGTCATTCTCAGACAGTTTGACACATTAATACAAACGAATCTAAAATAATCACATTCATGTCATTTTCTTTTCAGAGTAACGCTACCTGAGCGGAAACAGCACGAAAATACGCAATTTGAGCAGATAAGCACAAAATTAACACGCTGCACTTTTCACACTAACTGAACATGAATTCAAAATAAACCATGCTGGCCTTCAAAAACATGCAAGAATTGATGTTTCTAAAGTGGAAATGTCATTCTATGACAGTTTGACAAATAAATACAAATGAATCTAACATACTCATATTCCGTCATTTTCAGCTCAAAATAACGCTATTTGAGCGAGAAAAGCACAAAATGAACATATACTGCACTTTTCACACTAACTCAACACGAATTCAAAAGAAACCATGCTGGCCTTCAAAAACATGCAAGAATTGATGTTTCTAAAGTGGAAATGTCATTCTATGACAGTTTGACAAATAAATACAAATGAATCTAACATACTCATATTCCGTCATTTTCCGCTCAAAATAACGCTATTTGAGCGAGAAAAGCACAAAATGAACATATACTGCACTTTTCACACTAACTCAACACGAATTCAAAAGAAACCATGCTGGCCTTCAAAAACATGCAAGAATTGATGTTTCTAAAGTGGAAATGTCATTCTATGACAGTTTGACAAATAAATACAAATGAATCTAACATACTCATATTCCGTCATTTTCAGCTCAAAATAACGCTATTTGAGCGAGAAAAGCACAAAATGAACATATACTGCACTTTTCACACTAACTCAACACGAATTCAAAAGAAACCATGCTGGCCTTCAAAAACATGCAAGAATTGATGTTTCTAAAGTGGAAATGTCATTCTATGACAGTTTGACAAATAAATACAAATGAATCTAACATACTCATATTCCGTCATTTTCAAGTCAGAATAACGCTATTTGAGCGAGAAAAGCACAAAATGAACATATACTGCACTTTTCACACTAACTCCACACGAATTCAAAAGAAACCATGCTGGCCTTCAAAAACATGCAAGAATTGATGTTTCTAAAGTGGAAATGTCATTTTCAGACAGTTTGACACAAATACAAAATAATTACATTCTGTCATTTTACTATCAGGATAACGCTATTTAAGCGAGAAAAGCACAGGACGCTCTTTGAGCAGATAAGCCCAAAATCAACACTTGCTGCACTTTTCACACTAACTCAACACGAATTCAAAATAAACCATGCTGTCCTTCAAAAACATGCAAGAAATCATTTTCCTAAAATGGAAATGTCATTCTCAGACAGTTTGACACATTAATACAAATGAATCTAAAATAATCATATTCATGTCATTTTCCTGTCAGAGTAACGCTATTTGAGCGAGAAAAGCACAATAAGACACTATTTGAGCGAGAAAAGCACAAAATCAACACTTGCTGCACTTTTCACACTAACTCAACACGAATTCAAAATAAACCATGCTGTCCTTCAAAAACATGCAAGAATTGATGTTTCTAAAGTGGAAATGTCATTCTCAGACAGTTTGACACATTAATACAAACGAATCTAAAATAATCACATTCATGTCATTTTCTTTTCAGAGTAACGCTACCTGAGCGGAAACAGCACGAAAATACGCAATTTGAGCAGATAAGCACAAAATTAACACGCTGCACTTTTCACACTAACTGAACATGAATTCAAAATAAACCATGCTGGCCTTCAAAAACATGCAAGAATTGATGTTTCTAAAGTGGAAATGTCATTCTATGACAGTTTGACAAATAAATACAAATGAATCTAACATACTCATATTCCGTCATTTTCAGCTCAAAATAACGCTATTTGAGCGAGAAAAGCACAAAATGAACATATACTGCACTTTTCACACTAACTCAACACGAATTCAAAAGAAACCATGCTGGCCTTCAAAAACATGCAAGAATTGATGTTTCTAAAGTGGAAATGTCATTCTCAGACAGTTTGACACATTAATACAAACGAATCTAAAATAATCATATTCTGTCATTTTCAAGTCAGAATAACCCTATTTGAGCGAGAAAAGCACAATAAGACACTATTTGAGCGAGAAAAGCACAAAATCAACACTTGCTGCACTTTTCACACTAACTCAACACGAATTCAAAATAAACCATGCTGTCCTTCAAAAACATGCAAGACTTGATGTTTCTAAAGTGGAAATGTCATTCTCAGACAGTTTGACACAAATACAAAATAATTACATTCTGTCATTTTCCTATCAAAATAACGCTATTTAAGCGAGAACAGCACGAAAAGACGCTCATTGAGCAGATCAGCACATGATCAACACTTGCTGCACTTTTCACACTAACTCAACACGAATTCAAAATAAACCATGCTGTCCGTCAAAAACATGTAAGACTTGATGTTTCTAAAGTGGAAATGTCATTCTATGACAGTTTGACAAATAAATACAAATGAATCTAAAATAATCATATTCTGTCATTTTCAAGTCAGAATAACGCTATTTGAGCGAGAAAAGCACAATAAGACACTATTTGAGCGAGAAAAGCACAAAATCAACACTTGCTGCACTTTTCACACTAACTCAACACGAATTCAAAATAAACCATGCTGTCCTTCAAAAACATGCAAGAATTGATGTTTCTAAAGTGGAATTGTCATTCTCAGACAGTTTGACACATTAATGCAAACGAAACTAAAATAATCACATTCATGTCATTTTCCTGTCAGAATAAGGCTATCTAAGCGAGAAAAGGACAAAATCAACAGTGGGTGCACTTTTCATAGTAACTCAACACGAATTCAAAATAAACCATACTGTCCTTCAAAAACATGCAAGACTTGATGTTCCTAAAGTGGAAATGTCATTCTATGACAGTTTGACAAATAAATACAAATGAATCTAAAATAATCATATTCTGTCATTTTCAAGTCAGAATAACGCTATTTGATCGAGAAAAGCACAATAAGACACTATTTGAGCGAGAAAAGCACAAAATCAACACTTGCTGCACTTTTCACACTAACTCAACACGAATTCAAAATAAACCATGCTGTCCTTCAAAAACATGCAAGACTTGATGTTCCTAAAGTGGAAATGTCATTCTATGACAGTTTGACAAATAAATACAAATGAATCTAAAATAATCATATTCTGTCATTTTCAAGTCAGAATAACGCTATTTGATCGAGAAAAGCACAATAAGACACTATTTGAGCGAGAAAAGCACAAAATCAACACTTGCTGCACTTTTCACACTAACTCAACACGAATTCAAAATAAACCATGCTGTCCTTCAAAAACATGCAAGAATTGATGTTTCTAAAGTGGAAATGTCATTCTATGACAGTTTGACAAATAAATACAAATGAATCTAAAATAATCATATTCTGTCATTTTCAAGTCAGAATAACGCTATTTGAGCGAGAAAAGCACAATAAGACACTATTTGAGCGAGAAAAGCACAAAATCAACACTTGCGGCACTTTTCACACTAACTCAACACGAATTCAAAATAAACCATGCTGTCCTTCAAAAACATGCAAGAATTGATGTTTCTAAAGTGGAAATGTCATTCTATGACAGTTTGACACAAATACAAAATAATTACATTCTGTCATTTTCCTATCAGAATAACGCTATTTAAGCGAGAACAGCACGAAAAGACGCTCATTGAGCAGATAAGCACAAAATCAAGACTTGCTGGACTTTTTACACTAACTCAACACGAATTCAAAAGAAACCATGCTGTCCTTCAATAACATGCAAGAATTCATGTTTCTAAAGTGGAAATGTCATTCTCAGACAGTTTGACAAATAAATACAAATGAATCTAAAATAATCATATTCTGTCATTTTCAAGTCAGAATAACGCTATTTGAGCGAGAAAAGCACAATAAGACACTATTTGAGCGAGAAAAGCACAATATCAACACTTGCGGCACTTTTCACACTAACTCAACACGAATTCAAAATAAACCATGCTGTCCTTCAAAAACATGCAAGAATTGATGTTTCTAAAGTGGAAATGTCATTCTATGACAGTTTGACACATCAATACAAATGAATCTAAAATAATCACATTCATGTCATTTTCCTGTCTGAATAACGCTATTTAAGCGAGAAAAGGACAAAATCAACATTGGGTCCACTTTTCATAGTAATTGAACACGAATTCAAAATAAACCATGCTGTCCTTTAAAAACATGCAAGACTTGATGTTTCTAAAGTGGAAATGTCATTCTCAGACAGTTTGACACAAATACAAAATAATTACATTCTGTCATTTTCCTATCAGAATAACGCTATTTAAGCGAGAACAGCACGAAAAGACGCTCATTGAGCAGATAAGCACAAAATCAACACTTGCTGGACTTTTTACACTAACTCAACACGAATTCAAAAGAAACCATGCTGTCCTTCAATAACATGCAAGAATTCATGTTTCTAAAGTGGAAATGTCATTCTCAGACAGTTTGACAAATAAATACAAATGAATCTAAAATAATCATATTCTGTCATTTTCAAGTCAGAATAACGCTATTTGAGCGAGAAAAGCACAATAAGACATTATTTGAGCGAGAAAAGCACAAAATCAACACTTGCGGCACTTTTCACACTAACTCAACACGAATTCAAAAGAAACCATGCTGTCCTTCAATAACATGCAAGAATTCATGTTTCTAAAGTGGAAATGTCATTCTCAGACAGTTTGACACATTAATACAAACGAATCTAAAATAACCACATTCATGTCATTTTCCCGTCAGAATAACGCTATTTGAGCGAGAAAAGCACAATAAGACGCTATTTGAGCAGATAAGCACAAAATCAATATTTGCTGCACCTTTCACACTAACTCAACACGAATTCAAAATAAACCATGCTGTCCTTCAAAAACATGCAAGACTTGATGTTTCTAAAGTGGAAATGTCATTCTATGACAGTTTGACACAAATACAAAATAATTACATTCTGTCATTTTCCTATCAGAATAACGCTATTTAAGCGAGAACAGCACGAAAAGACGCTCATTGAGCAGATAAGCACAAAATCAATACTTGCTGCAATTTTCACACTAACGCAACACGAATTTAAAATAAACCGTGCTGTCCTTCAATAACATGCAAGAATTGATGTTTCTAAAGTGGAATTGTCATTCTCAGACAGTTTGACACAAATACAAATGAATCTAAAATAATCACATTCTGTCATTGTCCTATCAGAATAACGCTATTTCAGCGAGAACAGCACGAAAAGACGCTCATTGAGCAGATAAGCACAAAATCAACACTTGCTGCACTTTTCACACTAACTCAACACGAATTCAAAATAAACCATGCTGTCCTTCAATAACATGCAAGAATTCATGTTTCTAAAGTGGAAATGTCATTCTCAGACAGTTTGACACATTAATACAAACGAATCTAAAATAACCACATTCATGTCATTTTCCTGTCAGAATAACGCTATTTGAGCGAGAAAAGCTCAAGACGCTATTTGAGCAGATAAGCACAAAATCAACACTTGCTGCACTTTTCACACTAACTCAACACGAATTCAAAATAAACCATGCTGTCCTTCAAAAACATGCAAGAAATCATTTTCCTAAAATGGAAATGTCATTCTCAGACAGTTTGACACATTAATACAAATGAATCTAAAATAATCACATTCATGTCATTTTCCTGTCAGAGTAACGCTATTTGAGCGAGAAAAGCACAATAAGACACTATTTGAGCGAGAAAAGCACAAAATCAACACTTGCTGCACTTTTCACACTAACTCAACACGAATTCAAAATAAACCATGCTGTCCTTCAAAAACATGCAAGAATTGATGTTTCTAAAGTGGAAATGTCATTCTATGACAGTTTGACAAATAAATACAAATGAATCTAAAATAATCATATTCTGTCATTTTCAAGTCAGAATAACGCTATTTGAGCGAGAAAAGCACAATAAGACACTATTTGAGCGAGAAAAGCACAAAATCAACACTTGCGGCACTTTTCACACTAACTCAACACGAATTCAAAATAAACCATGCTGTCCTTCAAAAACATGCAAGAATTGATGTTTCTAAAGTGGAAATGTCATTCTATGACAGTTTGACAAATAAATACAAATGAATCTAAAATAATCATATTCTGTCATTTTCAAGTCAGAATAACGCTATTTGAGCGAGAAAAGCACAATAAGACACTATTTGAGCGAGAAAAGCACAAAATCAACACTTGCGGCACTTTTCACACTAACTCAACACGAATTCAAAATAAAACATGCTGTCCTTCAAAAACATGCAAGATTTGATGTTTCTAAAGTGGAAATGTCATTCTCAGACAGTTTGACACAAATACAAAATAATTACATTCTGTCATTTTCCTATCAGAATAACGCTATTTAAGCGAGAACAGCACGAAAAGACGCTCATTGAGCAGATAAGCACAAAATCAACACTTGCTGGACTTTTTACACTAACTCAACACGAATTCAAAAGAAACCATGCTGTCCTTCAATAACATGCAAGAATTCATGTTTCTAAAGTGGAAATGTCATTCTCAGACAGTTTGACACATTAATATAAACGAATCTAAAATAACCACATTCATGTCATTTTCCCGTCAGAATAACGCTATTTGAGCGAGAAAAGCACAATAAGACGCTATTTGAGCAGATAAGCACAAAATCAATATTTGCTGCACCTTTCACACTAACTCAACACGAATTCAAAATAAACCATGCTGTCCTTCAAAAAAATGCAAGACTTGATGTTTCTAAAGTGGAAATGTCATTCTCAGACAGTTTGACACAAATACAAAATAATTACATTCTGTCATTTTCCTATCAGAATAACGCTATTTAAGCGAGAACAGCACGAAAAGACGCTCATTGATCAGATCGGCACATAATCAACACTTGCTGCACTTTTCACACTAACTCAACACGAATTCAAAATAAACCATGCTGTCCTTCAAAAACATGCAAGACTTGATGTTTCTAAAGTGGAAATGTCATTCTATGACAGTTTGACAAATAAATACAAATGAATCTAAAATAATCATATTCTGTCATTTTCAAGTCAGAATAACGCTATTTGAGCGAGAAAAGCACAATAAGACACTATTTGAGCGAGAAAAGCACAATATCAACACTTGCGGCACTTTTCACACTAACTCAACACGAATTCAAAATAAACCATGCTGTCCTTCAAAAACATGCAAGAATTGATGTTTCTAAAGTGGAAATGTCATTCTATGACAGTTTGACACATCAATACAAATGAATCTAAAATAATCACATTCATGTCATTTTCCTGTCTGAATAACGCTATTTAAGCGAGAAAAGGACAAAATCAACATTGGGTCCACTTTTCATAGTAATTGAACACGAATTCAAAATAAACCATGCTGTCCTTTAAAAACATGCAAGACTTGATGTTTCTAAAGTGGAAATGTCATTCTCAGACAGTTTGACACAAATACAAAATAATTACATTCTGTCATTTTCCTATCAGAATAACGCTATTTAAGCGAGAACAGCACGAAAAGACGCTCATTGAGCAGATAAGCACAAAATCAACACTTGCTGGACTTTTTACACTAACTCAACACGAATTCAAAAGAAACCATGCTGTCCTTCAATAACATGCAAGAATTCATGTTTCTAAAGTGGAAATGTCATTCTCAGACAGTTTGACAAATAAATACAAATGAATCTAAAATAATCATATTCTGTCATTTTCAAGTCAGAATAACGCTATTTGAGCGAGAAAAGCACAATAAGACATTATTTGAGCGAGAAAAGCACAAAATCAACACTTGCGGCACTTTTCACACTAACTCAACACGAATTCAAAAGAAACCATGCTGTCCTTCAATAACATGCAAGAATTGATGTTTCTAAAGTGGAAATGTCATTCTCAGACAGTTTGACACATTAATACAAACGAATCTAAAATAACCACATTCATGTCATTTTCCCGTCAGAATAACGCTATTTGAGCGAGAAAAGCACAATAAGACGCTATTTGAGCAGATAAGCACAAAATCAATATTTGCTGCACCTTTCACACTAACTCAACACGAATTCAAAATAAACCATGCTGTCCTTCAAAAACATGCAAGACTTGATGTTTCTAAAGTGGAAATGTCATTCTATGACAGTTTGACACATCAATACAAATGAATCTAAAATAATCACATTCATGTCATTTTCCTGTCTGAATAACGTTATTTAAGCGAGAAAAGGACAAAATCAACATTGGGTGCACTTTTCATAGTAACTGAACACGAATTCAAAATAAACCATGCTGTCCTTTAAAAACATGCAAGACTTGATGTTTCTAAAGTGGAAATGTCATTCTCAGACAGTTTGACACAAATACAAATGAATCTAAAATAATCACATTCTGTCATTTTCCTATCAGAATAACGCTATTTAAGCGAGAACAGCACGAAAAGACGCTCATTGAGCAGATAAGCACAAAATCAATACTTGCTGCAATTTTCACACTAACTCAACACGAATTCAAAATAAACCATGCTGTCCTTCAATAACATGCAAGAATTCATGTTTCTAAAGTGGAAATGTCATTCTCAGACAGTTTGACATATTAATACAAACGAATCTAAAATAACCACATTCATGTCATTTTCCTGTCAGAATAACGCTATTTGAGCGAGAAAAGCTCAAGACGCTATTTGAGCAGATAAGCACAAAATCAACACTTGCTGCACTTTTCACACTAACTCAACACGAATTCAAAATAAACCATGCTGTCCTTCAAAAACATGCAAGAAATCATTTTCCTAAAATGGAAATGTCATTCTCAGACAGTTTGACACATTAATACAAATGAATCTAAAATAATCACATTCATGTCATTTTCCTGTCAGAGTAACGCTATTTGAGCGAGAAAAGCACAATAAGACACTATTTGAGCGAGAAAAGCACAAAATCAACACTTGCTGCACTTTTCACACTAACTCAACACGAATTCAAAATAAACCATGCTGTCCTTCAAAAACATGCAAGAATTGATGTTTCTAAAGTGGAAATGTCATTCTATGACAGTTTGACAAATAAATACAAATGAATCTAAAATAATCATATTCTGTCATTTTCAAGTCAGAATAACGCTATTTGAGCGAGAAAAGCACAATAAGACACTATTTGAGCGAGAAAAGCACAAAATCAACACTTGCGGCACTTTTCACACTAACTCAACACGAATTCAAAATAAACCATGCTGTCCTTCAAAAACATGCAAGAATTGATGTTTCTAAAGTGGAAATGTCATTCTATGACAGTTTGACAAATAAATACAAATGAATCCAAAATAATCACATTCTGTCATTTTCCTATCAGAATAACGCTATTTAAGCGAGAAAAGCACAAGACGCTCTTTGAGCAGATAAGCCCAAAATCAATACTTGCTGCACTTTTCACACTAACTCAACACGAATTCAATATAAACCATGCTGTCCTTCAAAAACATGCAACACTTGATGTTTCTAAAGTGGAAATGTCATTCTATGACAGTTTGACAAATAAATACAAATGAATCTAAAATAATCATATTCTGTCATTTTCAAGTCAGAATAACGCTATTTGAGCGAGAAAAGCACAATAAGACACTATTTGAGCGAGAAAAGCACAAAATCAACACTTGCGGCACTTTTCACACTAACTCAACACGAATTCAAAATAAACCATGCTGTCCTTCAAAAACATGCAAGAATTGATGTTTCTAAAGTGGAAATGTCATTCTATGACAGTTTGACAAATAAATACAAATGAATCTAAAATAATCATATTCTGTCATTTTCAAGTCAGAATAACGCTATTTGAGCGAGAAAAGCACAATAAGACACTATTTGAGCGAGAAAAGCACAAAATCAACACTTGCGGCACTTTTCACACTAACTCAACACGAATTCAAAATAAAACATGCTGTCCTTCAAAAACATGCAAGATTTGATGTTTCTAAAGTGGAAATGTCATTCTCAGACAGTTTGACACAAATACAAAATAATTACATTCTGTCATTTTCCTATCAGAATAACGCTATTTAAGCGAGAACAGCACGAAAAGACGCTCATTGAGCAGATAAGCACAAAATCAACACTTGCTGGACTTTTTACACTAACTCAACACGAATTCAAAAGAAACCATGCTGTCCTTCAATAACATGCAAGAATTCATGTTTCTAAAGTGGAAATGTCATTCTCAGACAGTTTGACACATTAATATAAACGAATCTAAAATAACCACATTCATGTCATTTTCCCGTCAGAATAACGCTATTTGAGCGAGAAAAGCACAATAAGACGCTATTTGAGCAGATAAGCACAAAATCAATATTTGCTGCACCTTTCACACTAACTCAACACGAATTCAAAATAAACCATGCTGTCCTTCAAAAAAATGCAAGACTTGATGTTTCTAAAGTGGAAATGTCATTCTCAGACAGTTTGACACAAATACAAAATAATTACATTCTGTCATTTTCCTATCAGAATAACGCTATTTAAGCGAGAACAGCACGAAAAGACGCTCATTGATCAGATCGGCACATAATCAACACTTGCTGCACTTTTCACACTAACTCAACACGAATTCAAAATAAACCATGCTGTCCTTCAAAAACATGCAAGACTTGATGTTTCTAAAGTGGAAATGTCATTCTATGACAGTTTGACAAATAAATACAAATGAATCTAAAATAATCATATTCTGTCATTTTCAAGTCAGAATAACGCTATTTGAGCGAGAAAAGCACAATAAGACACTATTTGAGCGAGAAAAGCACAATATCAACACTTGCGGCACTTTTCACACTAACTCAACACGAATTCAAAATAAACCATGCTGTCCTTCAAAAACATGCAAGAATTGATGTTTCTAAAGTGGAAATGTCATTCTATGACAGTTTGACACATCAATACAAATGAATCTAAAATAATCACATTCATGTCATTTTCCTGTCTGAATAACGCTATTTAAGCGAGAAAAGGACAAAATCAAAATTGGGTCCACTTTTCATAGTAATTGAACACGAATTCAAAATAAACCATGCTGTCCTTTAAAAACATGCAAGACTTGATGTTTCTAAAGTGGAAATGTCATTCTCAGACAGTTTGACACAAATACAAAATAATTACATTCTGTCATTTTCCTATCAGAATAACGCTATTTAAGCGAGAACAGCACGAAAAGACGCTCATTGAGCAGATAAGCACAAAATCAACACTTGCTGGACTTTTTACACTAACTCAACACGAATTCAAAAGAAACCATGCTGTCCTTCAATAACATGCAAGAATTCATGTTTCTAAAGTGGAAATGTCATTCTCAGACAGTTTGACAAATAAATACAAATGAATCTAAAATAATCATATTCTGTCATTTTCAAGTCAGAATAACGCTATTTGAGCGAGAAAAGCACAATAAGACATTATTTGAGCGAGAAAAGCACAAAATCAACACTTGCGGCACTTTTCACACTAACTCAACACGAATTCAAAAGAAACCATGCTGTCCTTCAATAACATGCAAGAATTGATGTTTCTAAAGTGGAAATGTCATTCTCAGACAGTTTGACACATTAATACAAACGAATCTAAAATAACCACATTCATGTCATTTTCCCGTCAGAATAACGCTATTTGAGCGAGAAAAGCACAATAAGACGCTATTTGAGCAGATAAGCACAAAATCAATATTTGCTGCACCTTTCACACTAACTCAACACGAATTCAAAATAAACCATGCTGTCCTTCAAAAACATGCAAGACTTGATGTTTCTAAAGTGGAAATGTCATTCTATGACAGTTTGACACATCAATACAAATGAATCTAAAATAATCACATTCATGTCATTTTCCTGTCTGAATAACGTTATTTAAGCGAGAAAAGGACAAAATCAACATTGGGTGCACTTTTCATAGTAACTGAACACGAATTCAAAATAAACCATGCTGTCCTTTAAAAACATGCAAGACTTGATGTTTCTAAAGTGGAAATGTCATTCTCAGACAGTTTGACACAAATACAAATGAATCTAAAATAATCACATTCTGTCATTTTCCTATCAGAATAACGCTATTTAAGCGAGAACAGCACGAAAAGACGCTCATTGAGCAGATAAGCACAAAATCAATACTTGCTGCAATTTTCACACTAACTCAACACGAATTCAAAATAAACCATGCTGTCCTTCAATAACATGCAAGAATTCATGTTTCTAAAGTGGAAATGTCATTCTCAGACAGTTTGACATATTAATACAAACGAATCTAAAATAACCACATTCATGTCATTTTCCTGTCAGAATAACGCTATTTGAGCGAGAAAAGCTCAAGACGCTATTTGAGCAGATAAGCACAAAATCAACACTTGCTGCACTTTTCACACTAACTCAACACGAATTCAAAATAAACCATGCTGTCCTTCAAAAACATGCAAGAAATCATTTTCCTAAAATGGAAATGTCATTCTCAGACAGTTTGACACATTAATACAAATGAATCTAAAATAATCACATTCATGTCATTTTCCTGTCAGAGTAACGCTATTTGAGCGAGAAAAGCACAATAAGACACTATTTGAGCGAGAAAAGCACAAAATCAACACTTGCTGCACTTTTCACACTAACTCAACACGAATTCAAAATAAACCATGCTGTCCTTCAAAAACATGCAAGAATTGATGTTTCTAAAGTGGAAATGTCATTCTATGACAGTTTGACAAATAAATACAAATGAATCTAAAATAATCATATTCTGTCATTTTCAAGTCAGAATAACGCTATTTGAGCGAGAAAAGCACAATAAGACACTATTTGAGCGAGAAAAGCACAAAATCAACACTTGCGGCACTTTTCACACTAACTCAACACGAATTCAAAATAAACCATGCTGTCCTTCAAAAACATGCAAGAATTGATGTTTCTAAAGTGGAAATGTCATTCTATGACAGTTTGACAAATAAATACAAATGAATCCAAAATAATCACATTCTGTCATTTTCCTATCAGAATAACGCTATTTAAGCGAGAAAAGCACAAGACGCTCTTTGAGCAGATAAGCCCAAAATCAATACTTGCTGCACTTTTCACACTAACTCAACACGAATTCAATATAAACCATGCTGTCCTTCAAAAACATGCAACACTTGATGTTTCTAAAGTGGAAATGTCATTCTATGACAGTTTGACAAATAAATACAAATGAATCTAAAATAATCATATTCTGTCATTTTCAAGTCAGAATAACGCTATTTGAGCGAGAAAAGCACAATAAGACACTATTTGAGCGAGAAAAGCATAAAATCAACACTTGCTGCACTTTTCACACTAACTCAACACGAATTCAAAATAAACCATGCTGTCCTTCAAAAACATGCAAGAATTGATGTTTCTAAAGTGGAATTGTCATTCTCAGACAGTTTGACACATTAATGCAAACGAAACTAAAATAATCACATTCATGTCATTTTCCTGTCAGAATAAGGCTATCTAAGCGAGAAAAGGACAAAATCAACAGTGGGTGCACTTTTCATAGTAACTCAACACGAATTCAAAATAAACCATGCTGTCCTTCAAAAACATGCAAGACTTGATGTTCCTAAAGTGGAAATGTCATTCTATGACAGTTTGACAAATAAATACAAATGAATCTAAAATAATCATATTCTGTCATTTTCAAGTCAGAATAACGCTATTTGATCGAGAAAAGCACAATAAGACACTATTTGAGCGAGAAAAGCACAAAATCAACACTTGCTGCACTTTTCACACTAACTCAACACGAATTCAAAATAAACCATGCTGTCCTTCAAAAACATGCAAGACTTGATGTTCCTAAAGTGGAAATGTCATTCTATGACAGTTTGACAAATAAATACAAATGAATCTAAAATAATCATATTCTGTCATTTTCAAGTCAGAATAACGCTATTTGATCGAGAAAAGCACAATAAGACACTATTTGAGCGAGAAAAGCACAAAATCAACACTTGCTGCACTTTTCACACTAACTCAACACGAATTCAAAATAAACCATGCTGTCCTTCAAAAACATGCAAGACTTGATGTTCCTAAAGTGGAAATGTCATTCTATGACAGTTTGACAAATAAATACAAATGAATCTAAAATAATCATATTCTGTCATTTTCAAGTCAGAATAACGCTACTTGATCGAGAAAAGCACAATAAGACACTATTTGAGCGAGAAAAGCACAAAATCAACACTTGCTGCACTTTTCACACTAACTCAACACGAATTCAAAATAAACCATGCTGTCCTTCAAAAACATGCAAGAATTGATGTTTCTAAAGTGGAAATGTCATTCTATGACAGTTTGACAAATAAATACAAATGAATCTAAAATAATCATATTCTGTCATTTTCAAGTCAGAATAACGCTATTTGAGCGAGAAAAGCACAATAAGACACTATTTGAGCGAGAAAAGCACAAAATCAACACTTGCGGCACTTTTCACACTAACTCAACACGAATTCAAAATAAACCATGCTGTCCTTCAAAAACATGCAAGAATTGATGTTTCTAAAGTGGAAATGTCATTCTATGACAGTTTGACACAAATACAAAATAATTACATTCTGTCATTTTCCTATCAGAATAACGCTATTTAAGCGAGAACAGCACGAAAAGACGCTCATTGAGCAGATAAGCACAAAATCAAGACTTGCTGGACTTTTTACACTAACTCAACACGAATTCAAAAGAAACCATGCTGTCCTTCAATAACATGCAAGAATTCATGTTTCTAAAGTGGAAATGTCATTCTCAGACAGTTTGACAAATAAATACAAATGAATCTAAAATAATCATATTCTGTCATTTTCAAGTCAGAATAACGCTATTTGAGCGAGAAAAGCACAATAAGACACTATTTGAGCGAGAAAAGCACAATATCAACACTTGCGGCACTTTTCACACTAACTCAACACGAATTCAAAATAAACCATGCTGTCCTTCAAAAACATGCAAGAATTGATGTTTCTAAAGTGGAAATGTCATTCTATGACAGTTTGACACATCAATACAAATGAATCTAAAATAATCACATTCATGTCATTTTCCTGTCTGAATAACGCTATTTAAGCGAGAAAACGACAAAATCAACATTGGGTGCACTTTTCATAGTAATTGAACACGAATTCAAAATAAACCATGCTGTCCTTTAAAAACATGCAAGACTTGATGTTTCTAAAGTGGAAATGTCATTCTCAGACAGTTTGACACAAATACAAAATAATTACATTCTGTCATTTTCCTATCAGAATAACGCTATTTAAGCGAGAACAGCACGAAAAGACGCTCATTGAGCAGATAAGCACAAAATCAATACTTGCTGCAATTTTCACACTAACGCAACACGAATTTAAAATAAACCGTGCTGTCCTTCAATAACATGCAAGAATTGATGTTTCTAAAGTGGAATTGTCATTCTCAGACAGTTTGACACAAATACAAATGAATCTAAAATAATCACATTCTGTCATTGTCCTATCAGAATAACGCTATTTCAGCGAGAACAGCACGAAAAGACGGTCATTGAGCAGATAAGCACAAAATCAACACTTGCTGCACTTTTCACACTAACTCAACACGAATTCAAAATAAACCATGCTGTCCTTCAATAACATGCAAGAATTCATGTTTCTAAAGTGGAAATGTCATTCTCAGACAGTTTGACACATTAATACAAACGAATCTAAAATAACCACATTCATGTCATTTTCCTGTCAGAATAACGCTATTTGAGCGAGAAAAGCTCAAGACGCTATTTGAGCAGATAAGCACAAAATCAACACTTGCTGCACTTTTCACACTAACTCAACACGAATTCAAAATAAACCATGCTGCCCTTCAAAAAAATGCAAGACTTGATGTTTCTAAAGTGGAAATGTCATTCTCAGACAGTTTGACACAAATACAAAATAATTACATTCTGTCATTTTCCTATCAGAATAACGCTATTTAAGCGAGAACAGCACGAAAAGACGCTCATTGATCAGATCGGCACATAATCAACACTTGCTGCACTTTTCACACTAACTCAACACGAATTCAAAATAAACCATGCTGTCCTTCAAAAACATGCAAGACTTGATGTTTCTAAAGTGGAAATGTCATTCTATGACAGTTTGACAAATAAATACAAATGAATCTAAAATAATCATATTCTGTCATTTTCAAGTCAGAATAACGCTATTTGAGCGAGAAAAGCACAATAAGACACTATTTGAGCGAGAAAAGCACAAAATCAACACTTGCTGCACTTTTCACACTAACTCAACACGAATTCAAAATAAACCATACTGTCCTTCAAAAACATGCAAGAATTGATGTTTCTAAAGTGGAAATGTCATTCTATGACAGTTTGACAAATAAATACAAATGAATCTAAAATAATCATATTCTGTCATTTTCAAGTCAGAATAACGCTATTTGAGCGAGAAAAGCACAATAAGACACTATTTGAGCGAGAAAAGCACAAAATCAACACTTGCGGCACTTTTCACACTAACTCAACACGAATTCAAAAGAAACCATGCTGTCCTTCAATAACATGCAAGAATTCATGTTTCTAAAGTGGAAATGTCATTCTCAGACAGTTTGACACATTAAAACAAACGAATCTAAAATAACCACATTCATGTCATTTTCCCGTCAGAATAACGCTATTTGAGCGAGAAAAGCACAATAAGACGCTATTTGAGCAGATAAGCACAAAATCAATATTTGCTGCACCTTTCACACTAACTCAACACGAATTCAAAATAAACCATGCTGTCCTTCAAAAACATGCAAGACTTGATGTTTCTAAAGTGGAAATGTCATTCTATGACAGTTTGACACATCAATACAAATGAATCTAAAATAATCACATTCATGTCATTTTCCTGTCTGAATAACGCTATTTAAGCGAGAAAAGGACAAAATCAACATTGGGTGCACTTTTCATAGTAACTGAACACGAATTCAAAATAAACCATGCTGTCCTTTAAAAACATGCAAGACTTGATGTTTCTAAAGTGGAAATGTCATTCTCAGACAGTTTGACACAAATACAAAATAATTACATTCTGTCATTTTCCTATCAGAATAACGCTATTTAAGCGAGAACAGCACGAAAAGACGCTCATTGAGCAGATAAGCACAAAATCAACACTTGCTGGACTTTTTACACTAACTCAACACGAATTCAAAAGAAACCATGCTGTCCTTCAATAACATGCAAGAATTCATGTTTCTAAAGTGGAAATGTCATTCTCAGACAGTTTGACACATTAATACAAACGAATCTAAAATAACCACATTCATGTCATTTTCCCGTCAGAATAACGCTATTTGAGCGAGAAAAGCACAATAAGACGCTATTTGAGCAGATAAGCACAAAATCAATATTTGCTGCACCTTTCACACTAACTCAACACGAATTCAAAATAAACCATGCTGTCCTTCAATAACATGCAAGAATTCATGTTTCTAAAGTGGAAATGTCATTCTCAGACAGTTTGACACATTAATACAAACGAATCTAAAATAACCACATTCATGTCATTTTCCCGTCAGAATAACGCTATTTGAGCGAGAAAAGCACAATAAGACGCTATTTGAGCAGATAAGCACAAAATCAATATTTGCTGCACCTTTCACACTAACTCAACACGAATTCAAAATAAACCATGCTGTCCTTCAAAAACATGCAAGACTTGATGTTTCTAAAGTGGAAATGTCATTCTCAGACAGTTTGACACAAATACAAAATAATTACATTCTGTCATTTTCCTATCAGAATAACGCTATTTAAACGAGAACAGCACGAAAAGACGCTCATTGAGCAGATCGGCACATAATCAACACTTGCTGCACTTTTCACACTAACTCAACACGAATTCAAAATAAACCATGCTGTCCTTCAAAAACATGCAAGACTTGATGTTTCTAAAGTGGAAATGTCATTCTATGACAGTTTGACAAATAAATACAAATGAATCTAAAATAATCATATTCTGTCATTTTCAAGTCAGAATAACGCTATTTGAGCGAGAAAAGCACAATAAGACACTATTTGAGCGAGAAAAGCACAAAATCAACACTTGCTGCACTTTTCACACTAACTCAACACGAATTCAAAATAAACCATGCTGTCCTTCAAAAACATGCAAGAATTGATGTTTCTAAAGTGGAAATGTCATTCTATGACAGTTTGACAAATAAATACAAATGAATCTAAAATAATCATATTCTGTCATTTTCAAGTCAGAATAACGCTATTTGAGCGAGAAAAGCACAATAAGACACTATTTGAGCGAGAAAAGCACAAAATCAACACTTGCGGCACTTTTCACACTAACTCAACACGAATTCAAAATAAACCATGCTGTCCTTCAAAAACATGCAAGAATTGATGTTTCTAAAGTGGAAATGTCATTCTATGACAGTTTGACACATCAATACAAATGAATCTAAAATAATCACATTCATGTCATTTTCCTGTCAGAATAACGCTATTTAAGCGAGAAAAGGACAAAATCAACATTGGGTGCACTTTTCATAGTAATTGAACACGAATTCAAAATAAACCATGCTGTCCTTTAAAAACATGCAAGACTTGATGTTTCTAAAGTGGAAATGTCATTCTCAGACAGTTTGACACAAATACAAAATAATTACATTCTGTCATTTTCCTATCAGAATAACGCTATTTAAGCGAGAACAGCACGAAAAGACGCTCATTGAGCAGATAAGCACAAAATCAACACTTGCTGGACTTTTTACACTAACTCAACACGAATTCAAAAGAAACCATGCTGTCCTTCAATAACATGCAAGAATTCATGTTTCTAAAGTGGAAATGTCATTCTCAGACAGTTTGACAAATAAATACAAATGAATCTAAAATAATCATATTCTGTCATTTTCAAGTCAGAATAACGCTATTTGAGCGAGAAAAGCACAATAAGACACTATTTGAGCGAGAAAAGCACAAAATCAACACTTGCGGCACTTTTCACACTAACTCAACACGAATTCAAAAGAAACCATGCTGTCCTTCAATAACATGCAAGAATTCATGTTTCTAAAGTGGAAATGTCATTCTCAGACAGTTTGACACATTAATACAAACGAATCTAAAATAACCACATTCATGTCATTTTCCCGTCAGAATAACGCTATTTGAGCGAGAAAAGCACAATAAGACGCTATTTGAGCAGATAAGCACAAAATCAATATTTGCTGCACCTTTCACACTAACTCAACACGAATTCAAAATAAACCATGCTGTCCTTCAAAAACATGCAAGACTTGATGTTTCTAAAGTGGAAATGTCATTCTCAGACAGTTTGACACAAATACAAAATAATTACATTCTGTCATTTTCCTATCAGAATAACGCTATTTAAGCGAGAACAGCACGAAAAGACGCTCATTGAGCAGACCAGCACATAATCAACACTTGCTGCACTTTTCACACTAACTCAACACGAATTCAAAATAAACCATGCTGTCCGTCAAAAACATGCAAGACTTGATGTTTCTAAAGTGGAATTGTCATTCTCAGACTGTTTGACACAAATACAAATGAATCAAAAATAATAACATTCTGTCATTTTCCTATCAGAATAACGCTATTTAAGCGAGAAAAGCACAAGACGCTCTTTGAGCAGATAAGCCCAAAATCAATACTTGCTGCACTTTTCACACTAACTCAACACGAATTCAATATAAACCATGCTGTCCTTCAAAACCATGCAACACTTGATGTTTCTAAAGTGGAAATGTCATTCTATGACAGTTTGACAAATAAATACAAATGAATCTAAAATAATCATATTCTGTCATTTTCAAGTTAGAATAACGCTATTTGAGCGAGAAAAGCACAATAAGACACTATTTGAGCGAGAAAAGCACAAAATCAACACTTGCTGCACTTTTCACACTAACTCAACACGGATTCAAAATAAACCATGCTGTCCTTCAAAAACATGCAAGAATTGATGTTTCTAAAGTGGAAATGTCATTCTATGACAGTTTGACACATCAATACAAATGAATCTAAAATAATCACATTCATGTCATTTTCCTGTCAGAATAACGCTATTTAAGCGAGAAAAGGACAAAATCAACATTGGGTGCACTTTTCATAGTAATTGAACACGAATTCAAAATAAACCATGCTGTCCTTTAAAAACATGCAAGAATTGATGTTTCTAAAGTGGAAATGTCATTCTCTGACAGTTTGACACATAAATACAAATGAATCTAAAATAATCACATTCTGTCATTGTTCTATCAGAATAACACTATTTAAGCGAGAACAGCACGAAAAGACGCTCATTGAGCAGATAAGCACAAAATCAACACTTGCTGGACTTTTTACACTAACTCAACACGAATTCAAAAGAAACCATGCTGTCCTTCAATAACATGCAAGAATTCATGTTTCTAAAGTGGAAATGTCATTCTCAGACAGTTTGACACATTAATACAAACGAATCTAAAATAACCACATTCATGTCATTTTCCCGTCAGAATAACGCTATTTGAGCGAGAAAAGCACAATAAGACGCTATTTGAGCAGATAAGCACAAAATCAATATTTGCTGCACCTTTCACACTAACTCAACACGAATTCAAAATAAACCATGCTGTCCTTCAAAAACATGCAAGACTTGATGTTTCTAAAGTGGAAATGTCATTCTCAGACAGTTTGACACAAATACAAAATAATTACATTCTGTCATTTTCCTATCAGAATAACGCTATTTAAGCGAGAACAGCACGAAAAGACGCTCATTGAGCAGATAAGCACAAAATCAATACTTGCTGCAATTTTCACACTAACGCAACACGAATTTAAAATAAACCGTGCTGTCCTTCAATAACATGCAAGAATTGATGTTTCTAAAGTGGAATTGTCATTCTCAGACAGTTTGACACAAATACAAATGAATCTAAAATAATCACATTCTGTCATTGTCCTATCAGAATAACGCTATTTCAGCGAGAACAGCACGAAAAGACGCTCATTGAGCAGATAAGCACAAAATCAACACTTGCTGCACTTTTCACACTAACTCAACACGAATTCAAAATAAACCATGCTGTCCTTCAATAACATGCAAGAATTCATGTTTCTAAAGTGGAAATGTCATTCTCAGACAGTTTGACACATTAATACAAACGAATCTAAAATAACCACATTCATGTCATTTTCCTGTCAGAATAACGCTATTTGAGCGAGAAAAGCTCAAGACGCTATTTGAGCAGATAAGCACAAAATCAACACTTGCTGCACTTTTCACACTAACTCAACACGAATTCAAAATAAACCATGCTGTCCTTCAAAAACATGCAAGAAATCATTTTCCTAAAATGGAAATGTCATTCTCAGACAGTTTGACACATTAATACAAATGAATCTAAAATAATCACATTCATGTCATTTTCCTGTCAGAGTAACGCTATTTGAGCGAGAAAAGCACAACATATGACAAGATGAACACCAGTTGCATTTTTAACATAAACTACATACGTAGTCAAAATAAGTCGTGTCATTCAATAATATGCACAATTGACCAGCGCTAACCAGCAGTCCCACGGCTGTTTTCAAGCAGCCCCTGCGGAGTTTTTAGTGCCGCCGCACGGCCACATGCGTACCCGTTGGTATGCTGGAGGACAACAGCGGGTGACCGCCTGTTCATCATACATTTATCGCCTGTACATCAACCGCAATAACGGCTGGAATAATTACCGACCGTGTCGGTACCAGCATCCCCGTACGTCAAACAACAATCCGAACACACCAGCTCAGAACAGGGTCCAATCCCAGGATCCGGACTTTACACACAAGGTCCGCTCTTTTCTATTCACAATTGATGTGGACAGCCTTTATAGTGAGATTAATACATAAGAAGACATCTGAGCAATTAAAAACATTTTTTGAGGAGGAATTTGCAATGTTTTTGGATATCTTAACAAGCATAATCCCTCTATAAAATGTAAATCCATAATTCATCACAATTCGGTTAATTCCTTGGACACAACCACATTTAAAGGACCTTTAAAAATTGTGTGCATATGGTGATTTGTAAAAGATATGTGTGAGAAACAAGCCTGACAATACATGTACAGTTTACATGTCATAAATACAATGTTGTAAAACAAAAGAATACTGACCGGCATGTTTTTCAGCATTTTGTCTCCCATGACTTGGATGCAGTGCATCCCCTGGCCCTATAGTGTAATCTACACTGGTCCACGGCCCAGAGACGAAGAGCTGAGAGAGACTGGGTTAATAAAATAGGAACAAATCCACACGGCCTTAATGAAAGTGTTGAGGAGGAGAGCAGAGGGTGGGGAGGGGAATCGTCATTCTAAGACAGCTTGACACAAAACGGCTGAATTTTAAATAATGACATTCATCTGATTTTACTGTCAAAATCACATTGGATGAGCGAGACAAGCATAAATTTAATTTAAAAAAAGGTTTGTTTTGGTGATGTGTGCTTGTGTACGTGTGTGTGTGCTACCACTTCAGACTGTGTGCATTGTAGAGATCTCATGAAGCTCATCTGTTCCATCTGATGCAGCCACAGGTAAGTTGCTCAAGTAAGCTGAGCAGTACATCACACCCTCCTCGGATGAAAGAGATACTGGATCGCTGTGTTTCGCTCCATGTCGTTCCACAATATGAGGAGACTAGAAAAAAAAGCAATACAGAAATCAACAATTTAATTGTAATTAAAAATCATAATCCTAATAATAATATCTTATAGATAGATCTTATGCAGCGCTTTTCAGTGTGCTCAAAGACGGTGCAAGTAATGAAATAAGTGAATAGATCAATACATATTTACATACATACATACACAAATACATTGCATTTGAAATGCTCACAATCTTTGACTCCTTTCTTCTCTGAAATGGTAAAACCTTTAACAATATACTCCACTACAAGACCTCTTCCAGATTGCTGTCTCTCTTTGACTTTTCTCAGCGACGGTCTAAGGTAAGGTGCTCTTCTAGAAAATATTGAGTGTTTTCAATAACAGGCAAAGAGGGCATCAATGCTCTCCCTGGTGATCTCATATTGTAACTACACTTGTTAAAATTTACTGGCTGGTCATTCTATGTGGGCCACACTATGATATCCTTCAAGAATATCCACAGTTGAGTGTCTCTGAGCTGGAAGTTTGATTCTCAGACCTAATGGTACTTTATAAGAGCTTCACCCAAAATAGTCACGTTCATGTGATTTCAGTGTCAACATCACGTGACCTCAGTGTCAGAGGCATAAATGAACATTTGCTGTGTGCGTAGAACATTGGCAATTTAAGCAAAACAAAACCAAGCCATACTTCATTAACACCCACATTTGAGTGTGTCTCAGATGAAAATGGTTTATCAAAGAGTTGATAAAAATAAAAGAGAAAGAATAAAGAGGTGAAACTATTGACAGTATATCAGTATATCAGGATATACTTCAAATCCCCATTGGATTTAAAATGAGAATAAGGGAGCACTGGACAGTACTGGGATGTTCCTCAGTAAATTAATAAATCACCTCAGGGATGTGCCATATCTTATCATATATTCATGATAATGCCAGTATAATTTCTGTGATTACAAAATTCATATTGTCTCATCTCTCGTCTCGTCATCTTCCGCTTATCGGGGTCCGGGTCGCGGGGGCAGTAGCATCAGCAAGGAAGCCCTGACAGCCCTCTCCGCAGCCACTTCCACCAGCTCCTGCTGAGGGATCCCAAGGCGTTCTGAGGCCAGCTGAGAGACATAATCCCTCCAGCATGTCCTGGGTCCGCCCGGTGGTGTCAAGTTGAAAAAATCTGTTTGTATGGAACTACAGTTTATCTTTGTGGACTGTTTTGATACCAAATTGACAAGAAGTCTAATAATTTGTTTGTATTGAATACTGACAGTGGCTGAACAGGCTAATTATCAGCTACAAAAGCTAATGTGTCTCTATATGCTGTGCTGTGTGTCTGCAGTGTATCTAGTGCCAAGAAGAGAAAAACAAGTTTCTCATCAGTGTGTTTAATGTTTAGCATGTCAAAAGTGATTTCATTCATTTTTGTGACTGCTCTTATGAGCTCAGACTCAAATGCTAATAGTTACATGGGTGTGGAAACTCTAGCGCCCTGCTTCACTGACCTCTACCATCATGAAGTGCTTTGAAAGGCTTGCCATGCAACAAATAAGATCCAGCCTCCCCTCTCTCCTGGACCTGTTTCAGTATTCATATCAGGCCAACCGGTCCACTGACGATCATTCCTCAGCAGTTAAGCTTGGCCTGAGCAACCTCCTCTGGAAGTGGTGGCAGGACTTGGTCACAGAGAGATCACATGCAGCACAGGTCAGCATCAGCAACAGTGATGAGACCAATTACAGGGACGAGGTGAACCCACTGGCCATGTGGTGTGGAAATACCAATCTCTCCCTGAATGTGGGGAAAACAAAGGAGATTGTAATTGACTTCTGGAGAACCCACCCCCAACACCCCCTGCTTACCACAAATCGTTCTGCTGTGAGAGGGTGAGCAGCACCAAATTACTGAGGACCTCTCCTGAACAACAAACACTGCATCAGTGGCAAACAAAGCCCAGCAGTGCCTCTCCTTCTTCCTCAAATTAAAGAGAGTGAGAGCACCCCTCATGTGCTCTTTTTACCGAGGTACCATACAAGCTCCACCAAACTGAACTATTTAACCTCACACTTTTTACAATTAAAATTAATTTGTCATTTGGCAGACGCTTTTATCCAAAGCGACGTACATATGAGATTTTCATAACTCACAACTTTTTTTTGTGATCACATTTTATGTCTTGGTACTAAATAGTCTTATGTATCTTATTTACAAGACGACATGCCATTTCTGTTTTTCCATGGTCGCGCGTTTGCACTTCTCCTCTGCTCTCTGCATCGCGCAAAGCGGAGTTCCGCCCCGATGTGCGCGCACACACACATGCACACGCACGCACACACACGCACGCACACACACACACACACACACACACACACACACACACACACACACACACACACACGTGTGTGCGCGCACACTCCCACCAGCGGACAGAGAGCGCTTTTCCTGTACATGTACAATACAGGAGTACATGTGGTTCATACATAGAGCAGTGTTTCCCCTATCATCATGTTAGGGGGGCAGACAAAAATATCTGTGTTTTAACTCGATAAATAGGCCAGACTTCCCATATCAAGAGGCTCTGGAAATGTTCGCCCAGAGCCTAACTGTTCAGTTGTTATATTGACTGCTGTCATTAAAATAAACACATGAAGACCATGATTCCTTTCAGTGTTTGTGTCTGTGTTCGTCTCCATAATAAATGAATAGCATGACTAAGTTAACCCTTCCTTTTTCATTATCTTTTTTTTCTCCCCAGGCAAAGACCCGCGACCCACTGAAAACGGTTCCGCAAGCCACTTTTGGACCGCGACCCACCAATTGAGAATCACTGATGCAGAGGACAGTTGAGAAAAAAGTCACCACAGAAAAATGGCCTCGCAAATACAGAGAGCATTAAGAGTCCATAATAAATGAACAGCATAGCTAAATGAACCCTTCCCTGCTCATTATCTTTTTCTGTTTTCCCCGGTCAAAGGCCACTGAAAACGGGTACGAGACCCACTTTTGGACCGCGACCCACCAGTTGAAAATCACTGCTGTACAATATATGTCCATAATCTGTCATCAGAAAATCAAGTGCATAATAGTAACAGACTGCTGTATCCGGTCCATAAGAAAGAACGCCACTGCAAGTCCTTCCCAACAGCTGTCAGACTGTTTAAAAGGTCCCATATTATGAAGCTTTTTCAATAAATTACTATGATTTCCATAAAACATGTTTTTGAAGCTGTTTGCTGGAAATAGCTTTTTGAAAAAGATTCTCATCCCCCTGTTTCCCTCTGTTTCAGCCCCTTTCAGAATGTGCTGTTTCTGGTGTCTGTAGCTTTAAATGCAAATCAGCTGCTGCTGCTGCCCACCCACGTTACCATGGTAATGGGGAGAGCTTAGGCTCACGTAGCGTGTGAAAGTAGTGGACATGGCGGCAATGAATAGACTGAGTCCTTCAGTAGTTCAATGTACATGTTCGAACTTGAATCGGATCCTGAGCCATTTGAGAATACTTTTCAAAAACAAAGTCAATAGCCTTATGTTTATCTTATTTACATGACAGCATGACCCCCCTCCCCCCCCTCCCCCCCCCCACGCACACACACACTCCCACCAGCGGGCAGAGAGCGCTTTTTCACTGAGTACATGTGGTCCATACATATAGCCGGGGCTGGACTGGGACCAAAAAATGGCCCGGGCATTTTTGGCCATGGCGGCCCACCATGATTATTTATACGATATGCGGAGGCACACGACATACCAGAGCATATATGCGCACATTGTGTTGTTTCAAAAATTAAAATAAAGCACAGTAGCATACATGGAAAAGAGTAACCATGCTAAAAAATGACCCCCGTTTGGACCATGACCCACCAGATTTAGAGGATAGTTGAGAAAAAAGTCACCACATAGAAATGGCCTTGCAGAAACAGGGTGCATTAAGAGTCCATAATAACATTATTTGGTGTAGGGTTGGGATCAATAAAGTCCTATCTTGTCTTATGTCAATCATCTTTCATCGCAATGAGGATGACTTCATTAAATCATCATACCTAGTGACAACTAATCAGTCTTTCTTGTATGTTATCCTTCCCCTGTTGAAATATTGCACATCTACAAAAAAATTTGTATTAAGTATCTCAGTGAAGCCAAACTGTGAGACTGCACCTTCAACATGTTCAGAAGAACACGGCAAGCTGCCTTCACTTTGTGAGGCAGGAGGACCAAGCTGATAAATAGGCCTCAAAATGTCTTTCTGAAAGAGTGAAACATACATTTTTACAATTCTTCAAATGACGCACTGATAACTCTTTTAGAAGCAAATTTAATCTATTCAAGGTACATGTCTGTCCTCACTCATATATATTCTGAATCTCCTCATCAGTATTCTGAATAGCAGATGCTGGAATAAAATACCATCCTTCTAAATTTATGTAAAACTACACACATTTCAGAGACACAATTCACTGAAATAAGACATGTCCCCAACAATGTCCTCAGTATCTGACACACTGACAGTTTCCTGTATGGTACTCTATGCTGTAAAAAGGTAAAAGAACATTTAGAGTTGGTATCTTTCAATGGGCCACAACTCACATGTCTGTGTTTACTGGACCTTTGGCAACTAAGGTTAAATGAAGATTTTAAAATGAACAGTTTTGCATGCTCTCACTGGGCAGTTAAAAGTGCTAATTTAATCCACCACACAGGTATTCACTTGCATTTTCATGTTGCTATTGCCATATTCTGTGCAACTCACACACACAGTCATGCCTGGAAATGGAGACCACAATTTTCAAAAGCACTTTTGCCAGACTCGGTAATCACAGACTCGCAACGTCCCATTATGATGAGAATGCAGCATATCCAAAAAAAAAAGAAAAAAAAAAAGACACCTGCTTTCAACCTATTCCAACACACGTGAAAATACACCTGAAACAGCAATAATATCACATCTTAAAAATCAAACCCGCATATATCCACCATGAAACAGCGTAACATTAACGATACTATATGGCACATTAGCCTGTAATAAGTTCAGTCGTGCCTGCAAATGGAGACCACAATTTTTCAAAAGCACTTTTGCCAGACTCGCTAATCACAGACTCACAACGTCCCATTATGGTGATAATGCAGCACATCCAAAAAAAAAACCAAACAAAAAAGACACCTGCTTTCAACCTATTCCAACACACGTGAAAATACACGTGAAACAGCAATAATATCACATCTTAAAAATCAAACCCGCATATATCCACCATGAAACAGCGTAACATTAACGATACTATATGGCACATTAGCCTGTAATAAGTTCAGTCATGCCTGCAAAGCACCTTTGCAAGACTTGCTAATCAAACACAATTTCATTAACGAAAGAAAGACAACAAAATGCTATCAATTTAGCCTATGTCCCAGAGAGGATAATCTGAGTCAGATCAAAAATTAAAATTATTAAATTGTTAAAACGCTTACCTTGCTAACGTTGACTTGACCTGATCGGCAAGGGAAGACGGGCTGGAACAACGACGAAGTCCAGAGAAGTCAGAGGGACTACGGGGACGCAGACGTTGACGTCACTTCTATTGGGAATACTTCAAAGATGTCCTTGGTGTGCTGGATGAACGGCACATCAAAGATGTTTCTATTCTGGAGTCCAGGTGGCGTTTTGTTTTTTTTTTTTGTTTTTTTTTTTCAAAGGATCTTTAATGCATTGTACATTTGAATACAGGGTGTGGACAGAAAGAGCTCCTGCATTCAAACATCTTTGACGCATCATTCAAACAGCACATTAACTATGCGCTGCGCAACGGTGGTACTGTCAGGACGGCGCCCACCATCCTCGTCTGACATTTTTGGACATTGTTACAGCCCATCTTCAGTTATCAGCAAGATCAAGTCAACGTTAGCAAGGTAAGCACTGTAATATGATTGGAATAATTAAGATTATCCATGCATTTGTGTTCGGGATGGCGACTGTCATCGCCAGAGCTTAGACTGTGTCTAGCCAGGTAACGTTAATGCTATGCATGTTAAGTCATGTTAACAATGAAGGCTTTTATTTTCTTTTTGTCTCCACCACTATTGCCTGTGATTACTGATTTTTGCTAAAGTGCTTTGGTAAAACGCGGACCCCGTTTCCCTGCATGACTGAACATATTACAGGCTAATATGCCATAGTATGCTGAGAGTTAGCTAATGTTATGCTGTTAGTTTCGTGCTAGATGTGTGCTAGTTTGAGGTGAAGTTGTAGCTTTTCGTTGATGAAATTGTGTTTGATTAGCAAGTCTTGCAAAGCCTAATGTGCCGTATAGTATGGTGGATATATGGCCGTTTGATTTTTAAGATGTAACATTATTGCTGTTTCACTTGCGGAGAATCCATTTACACATGTGTGTTGGATTAGGTTGAAAGCAGTTTTTTTTTTTTTTTTGTTTTTTTTTTTTTTTGATGTGCTACACTGCATTCTCACCATAATGGGACATTGTGAGTCTGTGATTAGCAAGTCTGGCAAAAGTGCTTTTGAAAAAATGTGGTCTCCATTTGCAGGCACGACTGAACTTATTGCAGGCTAATATGCCATAATATGCTGAGAGTTAGCTAATGTTATGCTGTTAGTTTCATGCAAGATGTGTGGTAATTTGAGGTGAAGTTGTGGCTTTTTCATATGTGTGGAATCTACATACACTTTTGTTGATGAAATTGTGTTTGATTAGCAAGTCTTGCAAGGTTGCTTTTGGAAAAAACGGTGGTCTCCATTTGCAGGCATGACTGAACTTATTACAGGCTGATGTGCCATACGGTATGGTGGATATATGGCGGTTTGATTTTTAAGATGTAACATTCTTGCTGTTTCACTTGCAGAGAATCCGTTCACTTGTATTTTCATGTGTGTTGGAATAGGTTGAAAGCAGCAGGTGTTTTTTTTTTCTTTTTCTTTTCTTTTCTTTTTTTTTTTTTTTTTTTTATTGGATATGCTGCATTCTCACCATAATGGGACATTGTGAGTCTGGCAAAAGTGCTTTTGAAAAAATGTGGTCTCCATTTCCAGGCATGACTGAAATGGGACATTGTGAGTTGCACAGGATATGGCAATAGCAACATGAAAATGCAAGTGAATACCTGCCCAGTGAGAGCATGCAAAACTGTTCATTTTAAAATCTTCATTTAACCTTAGTTGCCAAAGGTCCAGTAAACACAGACATGTGAGTTGTGGCCCATTGAAAGATGCCAACTCTAAATGTTCTTTTACCTTTTTACAGCATAGAGTACCATACAGGAAACTGTCAGTGTGTCAGATACTGAGGACATTGTTGGGGACATGTCTTATTTCAGTGAATTGTTATTCTCTGAAATGTGTGTAGTTTTACATAAATTTAGAAGGATGGTATTTTATTCCAGCATCTGCTATTCAGAATACTGATGAGGAGATTCAGAATATATATGAGTGAGGACAGACATGTACCTTGAATAGATTAAATTTGCTTCTAAAAGAGTTATCAGTGCGTCATTTGAAGAATTGTAAAAATGTATGTTTCACTCTTTCAGAAAGACATTTTGAGGCCTATTTATCAGCTTGGTCCTCCTGCCTCACAAAGTGAAGGCAGCTTGCCGTGTTCTTCTGAACATGTTGAAGGTGCAGTCTCACAGTTTGGCTTCACTGAGATACTTAATACAAATTTTTTTGTAGATGTGCAATATTTCAACAGGCGAAGGATAACATACAAGAAGGACTAATTAGTTGTCACTAGGTATGATGATTTAATGAAGTCATCCTCATTACGATGAAAGATGATTGACATAAGACAAGATAGGACTTTATTGATCCCACACCAGGTAATTTATTATGGACTCTTAATGCTCTCTGTATCTGCAAGGCCATTTCTATGTGGTGATTTTTTTCTCAACTGGTGGGTCACGGTCCAAAAGTGGGTCACAGGCGGACATCAGGGTGGAATTCCGCCGTGCACGATACAGAGAGCAGAGGAGCAATGTAAACGTGCGACCATATAGAGACAGAAATGACATGCCCTCCTGTAAGTAAGATAATAAGATAAGGCTATTGAGTTTGTGCTGTATTGTGTTTAATAAAGGGACAAGGTATAGACCTGTTCTATAGGAAATGTATTCTCAAATGACTTATGTTGTGATCTAGCGCTATATAGAAAATAAAATCAAATAAAATCAACCTGACCTTCAAGGGGGGGGGTGGCCTTCCTAATATAATGGTAGGGAACCACTGCTCTATGTATGGACCACATGTACTCAGAGAAAAAGCGCTCTCTGCCCGCTGGTGGGTGGGTGTGCACACACATGTCTGTGTGTGTGTGTGTGTGTGTGCAGGTGTCTTTGTTTACGCGTGGGTGTGCGTGTGTGTGTGCGCGCGCACCGATCCAGAGAGCAGAGAAGAATTGTAAACATGCGACCACGTAGAGACAGAAATGACATGTCCTCCTGTAAATAAGATAAATAAGATAAGGTTATATAGTTTGTTTAATAAAAGACAAGATATTGACCTGTTCTATACGAAAGGTATTCTCAAATGGCTTATGTTGTGAGCTGGCACTATATAGAAAATAAAATTAAATAAAATTCACTTGACCTTCAAACTGCAACCTGAATGTTCAGCCTTTTCACAGAATTCTGTCTTGGCTGATTTTTTAAAATGCAAATCAATCTACTAATTGTTATTGTTATATTGCAACAATAAAATTAAGTCTATAGATGGACATACATAGATACACACACACACACACACACACACACACACACATATAGTATTTGAATTCCCTGTGGTCTCTGGGGAAAACATTATACCAATTTCCCTTTAAGACATGTGATGTATTAACAATTCCTTATGTGTCCATAAAAAACACATTCCTCCAGAAGCACAAGATAAAAGGCATTATATGTCAGCAGTCTTCTTGTCAATTTGCATCAAAACAATCCACAAAGATAAACTGTATTTCCATACAAACAGATTTTTTTCAACTTGTCAAAATATTACCATTATCAAAATATGAATTTCAGACAGCTTCTGTGTCTGGGGATTGGACCGTCAGGGAGGACACCACGGGGGCGGACCCAGGACACTGGAGGGATTATGTCTCTCGGCTGGCCTGGGAACGCCTTGGGATCCCTCAGCAGGAGCTGGTGGAAGTGGCTGCGGAGAGGGCTGTCTGGGTTTCCTTGCTGAGGCTGCTGCCCCCGCGACCCAGACCTGGATAAGTGGAAGACGACGAGACGGGAGACGATACAATATGAATTTTGTAATCACAGAAATTATACTGGCATTATCATGAATATATGATATGATATGGCACATCCCTGAGGTGATTTATTAGTTTACTGAGGAACATCCCAGTACTGTCCTGTGCTCCCTTATTCTCATTTTAAATTCTCATTTTTTCTATCTCTTTTATTTTTATTGACTCTTTGGTAAACCGTTTCCATCTCAGACACACTCAAATGTGAGTGTCAGTGAAGAATGGCTTGGTTTCGCTTCGCTTAAATTGGAAATGTTCCCTGCATAAAACAAATGTTTATTTTGTGCCTCTGACACTGAGGTCATGTGATGTTGACACTGAAATCAAATGAACATGACTATTTTGGGTGAAGCTCTAATGAAGTGCCATTAGTTCTGAGTATCAAACTTCCAGTTCAGAGACACCCAACTGTGGATATTCTTGAAGGGTATCAGTGTGGCCCACATAGAATGACCAGCCAGTAAATTTTAACAAGTGTAGTTACAATATGAGATCACCAGAGAGAGCATCAACACCCTCTTTGCCTGTTATTGAAAACACTAAGTACCTTCGAAGAGCGCACATTACCTTAGACCTTCGCTGAAAAAAGTCAGAGAGAGCGATCTGGAGAGATCTCGTAGTGGAGTACATTGTTTATGGTTTTACCATTTCAGAGAAGGAGCCAAAGATTGTGAGCATGTCAACTGCCATATATTCGTGTATGTATGTATGTATGTACTGATCTGTTCATTTATTTCATTACTTGCACTGTTGTACCCTGAAAAGCGCTGTATAAGATCTAGCTATAAGATATTATTTTGATTATTATTTTTGATAATAATGATAGTATTTATTTCTGTATTGCTTTTTTTCATTAGTCTCCTCATATTGTGGAATGACATGGAGCGAAACACAGCGATCCAGGATCCCTTTCATCTGAGAAGGGTGTGATATACTGCTCAGCTTACTTGATCATACCTGTGGCTGCATCGGATAGAACAGATGAGCTTCATGAGATCTCCACAATACGCACATTCTACGGTGGTAGCACACACACACACACACACGCAAACAAAACAAACCTTTTTTCAAATGAAATTTCCATCTCAGACACACTCAAATGATGTTCATGAAGGAAAATGTGGCTTCATTTGACTTACATTGCAGTTACTGCACATACACAGCAAATAGCCAGAAGGAAATACAAACTCACCAGAGGAAGCACTAATATCACTAGTCACTGTTAAAAGTGTGGCTGTTTTTATGTGCCAAACTGTCTTGGAACTAAATCTGGAGCTGAAAAACACTCAAATGTGAATGTTTTTGAAGGACAGTCTTGTTTAATTTGGCTTCTGTTTCAGTTACTGTGACAAATATGACAAGTGTTCAGTTTGTGCTTCTGTCGCTCATGTAATGTGATTTTGACTGAGATATCAAATGAGCATCACCATTTAAGATTCATTTGTTTTTATGTGTCACACTGTCTCAGAATGTCAATTCCACTTTAGAAACATTCAACTGTGAATATTTATGATGGACACGGTGGCACGGTGGCAACACTGTCGCCTCACAGCAAGAAGGTCCCGGGTTCGATTCTCGCTGCGGGCACCGGGGGTGTGTCCCCCACCATGCCTTCGGTGCCTGCTGCTCGAGGAGGGCCTTTCTGTGTTCACCTGGGGTATCCTCCGTAAAAATATACCCCCACTAAAAACATGCAAGAAGATCACCACCTGACCAATGGTGACGCCGAAGATGGGTCCCCGGGCGCCGGTCTGGCTGCCCACCGCTCCTGGTCTGCCGCGGAGGAGGGACGACCAGGATGGGTTAAAGGCGGAAGTCAAATTTCACCTCGTGTGCAGTGTCCAGCATGTGCATGTGTGTGACAAATAAAGGGGAATGTGTCCCCCCGATTCTTCTTCTTCTTCTTGTGGCTCATATGTAATGATTTTGACTGTAAAATCAAATGAGCGTCACCATTTAAGATTCATTTGTTTTTATGTGTCACACTGTCTCTGAATGACAATTCCACTTTAGAAACATTCAACTGTGAATGTTTGTGAAGGACAACATGTTTTAATTTGACTTTCTTCACAGTTTCTGTGATAAATACAAGTGTTGATGTTGTGCCTCTGTCGCTCATGTAGTGTGATTTTGATTTCAAAATCAAATGAGCGTCACCATTTAAGATTCATTTGTTTTTATGTGTCACACTGTCTCAGAATGACAATTCCACTTTAGAAACATTCAACTGTGAATGTTCTTGATGGACAACATGTTTTAATTTGACTTCCTCCACAGTTACTATGAAAAATACCAGTGTTGATGTTGTACTTCTGTTGCTCATGTAGTGTGATTTTGACTGTAAAATCAAATGAGCGTCACCATTTAAGATTCTTTTGTTTTTATGTCTCACACTGTCTCAGACTGACAATTTCACTTGAGAAATGTACAACTGTGAATGTTTGTGAAGGACAATAAGTTTTAATTTGACTTACTTCACAGTTTCTGTGAAAAATACAAGTGTTGATGTTATGCCTGTGTCGCTCATGTAGTGTGATTTTGACCCTAATACCAAATGAATGTTATCATTTAAGATTCATTTGTTTTCATGTGTCACACTGTCTCTGAATGACAATTCCACTTTAGAAACATTCAACTGTGAATGTTTGTGAAGGACAATATGGTTTCATTTGACTTCCTTCACAGTTTCTGTGAACAATACAAGTGTTTATGTTGTGATCCTGTCACTTATGTTGTGCTATTTTGAAAGTAAAATCAAATGAGCGTCACCATTTAAGATTCATTTGTTTTTATATGTCACACTGTCTGAGACTGACAATTTCACTTGAGAAACATTCAACGGTGAATGTTTATGATGGACAACAAGTTTTAATTTGACTTACTTGACAGTTTCTGTGAAAAATACAAGTGTTGATGTTATGCCTGTGTCGCTCATGTAGTGTGATTTTGACCCTAATACCAAATGAATGTTATCATTTAAGATTCATTTGTTTTCATGTGTCACACTGCTTCAGAATGACAATTCCACTTTAGAAACATTCAACTGTGAATATTTATGATGGACAACATGTTTCATGTTCATTTTGTGCTCCTGTCGCTCATATGTAATGATTTTGACTGTAAAATCAAATGAGCGTCACCATTTAAGATTCTTTTGTTTTTATGTGTCACACTGTCTCAGACTGACAATTTCACTTGAGAAATGTACAACTGTGAATGTTTGTGAAGGACAACAAGTTTTAATTTGACTTACTTCACAGTTTCTGTGAAAAATACCAGTGTTGATGTTGTGCCTCTGTCGCTCATGTAGTGTGATTTTGACCCTAATACCAAATGAATGTTATCATTTCAGATTCATTTGTTTTTATGTGTCACACTCTCTCAGAATGACAATGCCTCTTCAGAAACATTCAACTGTGAATGTTCATGAAGGACAACATGTTTTAATTTGACTTCCTTCACAGTTTCTGTGAAAAGTACAAGTGTTGATGTGCTCTTGCCGCGAATGTGTAGTGATTTTGACTGTAAACCAAATGAATGTTTTCATTCATTCATTCATTCATCTTCTTTACCCGCGCATCACATTTCGGGGTTGCGGGGGGCTGGAGCCTATCCCAGCTAGCAATGGGCGAGAGGCGGGGTACACCCTGAACCGGTCGCCAGCCGATCGCAGGGCTACACACACAGACAACTCACACTTCACAGTTTCTGTGAAAAATACAAGTGTTGATGTTGTGCCTCTGTCGCTCATGTAGTGTGATTTTGATTTCAAAATCAAATGAGCGTCACCATTTAAGATTCATTTGTTTTTATGTGTCACACTGTCTCAGAATGACAATTCCACTTTAGAAACATTCAACTGTGAATGTTCTTGATGGACAACATGTTTTAATTTGACTTCCTCCACAGTTACTATGAAAAATACCAGTGTTGATGTTGTACTTCTGTTGCTCATGTAGTGTGATTTTGACTGTAAAATCAAATGAGCGTCACCATTTAAGATTCTTTTGTTTTTATGTCTCACACTGTCTCAGACTGACAATTTCACTTGAGAAATGTACAACTGTGAATGTTTGTGAAGGACAATAAGTTTTAATTTGACTTACTTCACAGTTTCTGTGAAAAATACAAGTGTTGATGTTATGCCTGTGTCGCTCATGTAGTGTGATTTTGACCCTAATACCAAATGAATGTTATCATTTAAGATTCATTTGTTTTCATGTGTCACACTGTCTCTGAATGACAATTCCACTTTAGAAACATTCAACTGTGAATGTTTGTGAAGGACAATATGGTTTCATTTGACTTCCTTCACAGTTTCTGTGAACAATACAAGTGTTTATGTTGTTATCCTGTCACTTATGTTGTGCTATTTTGAAAGTAAAATCAAATGAGCGTCACCATTTAAGATTCATTTGTTTTTATATGTCACACTGTCTGAGACTGACAATTTCACTTGAGAAACATTCAACGGTGAATGTTTATGATGGACAACAAGTTTTAATTTGACTTACTTGACAGTTTCTGTGAAAAATACAAGTGTTGATGTTATGCCTGTGTCGCTCATGTAGTGTGATTTTGACCCTAATACCAAATGAATGTTATCATTTAAGATTCATTTGTTTTCATGTGTCACACTGTTTCAGAATGACAATTCCACTTTAGAAACATTCAACTGTGAATATTTATGATGGACAACATGTTTCATGTTCATTTTGTGCTCCTGTCGCTCATATGTAATGATTTTGACTGTAAAATCAAATGAGCGTCACCATTTAAGATTCTTTTGTTTTTATGTGTCACACTGTCTCAGACTGACAATTTCACTTGAGAAATGTACAACTGTGAATGTTTGTGAAGGGCAACAAGTTTTAATTTGACTTACTTCACAGTTTCTGTGAAAAATACCAGTGTTGATGTTGTGCCTCTGTCGCTCATGTAGTGTGATTTTGACCCTAATACCAAATGAATGTTATCATTTCAGATTCATTTGTTTTTATGTGTCACACTCTCTCAGAATGACAATGCCTCTTCAGAAACATTCAACTGTGAATGTTCATGAAGGACAACATGTTTTAATTTGACTTCCTTCACAGTTTCTGTGAAAAGTACAAGTGTTGATGTGCTCTTGCCGCGAATGTGTAGTGATTTTGACTGTAAACCAAATGAATGTTTTCATTCATTCATTCATTCATCTTCTTTACCCGCGCATCCCATTTCGGGGTTGCGGGGGGCTGGAGCCTATCCCAGCTAGCAATGGGCGAGAGGCGGGGTACACCCTGAACCGGTCGCCAGCCGATCGCAGGGCTACACACACAGACAACTCACACTTCACAGTTTCTGTGAAAAATACAAGTGTTGATGTTGTGCCTCTGTCACTCATGTAGTGTGATTTTGACCCTAATACCAATTGAATGTTATCATTTAAGATTCATTTGTTTTTATGTGTCACACTGTCTCAGAATGAAAATTCCACTTTAGAAACATTCAACTGTGAATATTTATGATGGACAACATGTTTCATGTTCATTTTGTGCTCCTGTCGCTCATATGTAATGATTTTGACTGTAAAATCAAATGAGCGTCACCATTTAAGAATCATGTGTTTTTATGTCACACTGTCTCAGAATGACATCCCCTCTTTAGAAATATTCAACTGTGAATGTTTATGAAGGACAACATGTTTCATGTTCATTTTGTGCTCCTGTCGCTCATATGTAATGATTTTGACTGTAAAATCAAATGAGCGTCACCATTTAAGATTCATTTGTTTGTATGTGTCACACTGTGTCAGAATGACAATTCCACTTTAGAAACATTTAACTGTGAATGTTTTTAAAGGACAACATTGTTTCATTTGATTTCCTTCACAGTTTTCTGTGATAAATAGAAGTGTCGATGTTGTACTCCTGTCTCTCATGTTGTGTGATTTTGAAAGTCAAATTAAATGAGCATCACCTTTGAAGATTCATTTTTTTTATGTCACACTGTCTCAGAATGACAATTCCACTTTAGAAACACTCTGCTTTGAATATTTATGATGGACAACATGTTTCATGTTCATTTTGTGCTCCTGTCGCTCATATGTAATGATTTTGACTGTAAAATCAAATGAGCGTCACCATTTAAGATTCTTCTGTTTTTATGTGTCACACCGTCTCAGACTGACAATTTCACTTGAGAAATGTACAACTGTGAATGTTTGTGAAGGACAACAAGTTTCAATTTGACTTACTTCACAGTTTCTGTGATAAATACAAGTGTTGATGTTGTGCCTCTGTCGCTCATGTAGTGTGATTTTGATTTCAAAATCAAATGAGTGTCACCATTTCAGATTCATTTGTTTTTATGTGTCACACTCTCTCAGGATGTGAATTCCACTTGAGAAACATTCTACAGTGAATGTTTATGATGGACAACATGTTTCATGTTCATTTTGTGCTCCTGTCGCTCATATGTAATGATTTTGATTTCAAAATCAAATGAGTTTCACCATTTAAGATTCATTTGTTTTTATGTGTCACACTCTCTCAGAATGACAATGCCTCTTCAGAAACATTCAACTGTGAATGTTCATGAAGGACAACATGTTTTAATTTGACTTCCTTCTCAGTTTCTGTGAAAAGTACAAGTGTTGATGTGCTTCTGCCGTGAATGTGTAGTGATTTTGACTGTAAACCAAATGAATGTCACCATTTAAGATTCATTTGTTTTTATGTGTCACACTGTCTCAGAATGACAATTCCACTTTAGAAACATTCAACTGTGAATATTTATGATGGACAACATGTTTCATGTTCATTTTGTGCTCCTGTCGCTCATATGTAATGATTTTGACTGTAAAATCAAATGAGCGTCACCATTTAAGATTCTTTTGTTTTTATGTGTCACACTGTCTCAGACTGACAATTTCACTTGAGAAATGTACAACTGTGAATGTTTGTGAAGGACAACAAGTTTCAATTTGACTTACTTCACAGTTTCTGTGAAAAATACCAGTGTTGATGTTGTGCCTCTGTAGCTCATGTAGTGTGATTTTGACCCTAATACCAATTGAATGTTATCATTTAAGATTCATTTGTTTTTATGTGTCACACTGTCTCAGAATGACAATTCCACTTTAGAAACATTCAACTGTGAATATTTATGATGGACAACATGTTTCATGTTCATTTTGTGCTCCTGTCGCTCATATGTAATGATTTTGACTGTAAAATCAAATGAGCGTCACCATTTAAGAATCATGTGTTTTTATGTCACACTGTCTCAGAATGACATCCCCTCTTTAGAAATATTCAACTGTGAATGTTTATGAAGGACAACATGTTTCATGTTCATTTTGTGCTCCTGTCGCTCATATGTAATGATTTTGACTGTAAAATCAAATGAGCGTCACCATTTAAGATTCATTTGTTTGTATGTGTCACACTGTGTCAGAATGACAATTCCACTTTAGAAACATTTAACTGTGAATGTTTTTAAAGGACAACATTGTTTCATTTGATTTCCTTCACAGTTTTCTGTGATAAATAGAAGTGTCGATGTTGTACTCCTGTCTCTCATGTTGTGTGATTTTGAAAGTCAAATTAAATGAGCATCACCTTTGAAGATTCATTTTTTTTATGTCACACTGTCTCAGAATGACAATTCCACTTTAGAAACACTCTGCTTTGAATATTTATGATGGACAACATGTTTCATGTTCATTTTGTGCTCCTGTCGCTCATATGTAATGATTTTGACTGTAAAATCAAATGAGCGTCACCATTTAAGATTCTTCTGTTTTTATGTGTCACACCGTCTCAGACTGACAATTTCACTTGAGAAATGTACAACTGTGAATGTTTGTGAAGGACAACAAGTTTCAATTTGACTTACTTCACAGTTTCTGTGATAAATACAAGTGTTGATGTTGTGCCTCTGTCGCTCATGTAGTGTGATTTTGATTTCAAAATCAAATGAGTGTCACCATTTCAGATTCATTTGTTTTTATGTGTCACACTCTCTCAGGATGTGAATTCCACTTGAGAAACATTCTACGGTGAATGTTTATGATGGACAACATGTTTCATGTTCATTTTGTGCTCCTGTCGCTCATATGTAATGATTTTGATTTCAAAATCAAATGAGTTTCACCATTTAAGATTCATTTGTTTTTATGTGTCACACTCTCTCAGAATGACAATGCCTCTTCAGAAACATTCAACTGTGAATGTTCATGAAGGACAACATGTTTTAATTTGACTTCCTTCTCAGTTTCTGTGAAAAGTACAAGTGTTGATGTGCTTCTGCCGTGAATGTGTAGTGATTTTGACTGTAAACCAAATGAATGTCACCATTTAAGATTCATTTGTTTTTATGTGTCACACTGTCTCAGAATGACAATTCCACTTTAGAAACATTCAACTGTGAATATTTATGATGGACAACATGTTTCATGTTCATTTTGTGCTCCTGTCGCTCATATGTAATGATTTTGACTGTAAAATCAAATGAGCGTCACCATTTAAGATTCTTTTGTTTTTATGTGTCACACTGTCTCAGACTGACAATTTCACTTGAGAAATGTACAACTGTGAATGTTTGTGAAGGACAACAAGTTTCAATTTGACTTACTTCACAGTTTCTGTGAAAAATACCAGTGTTGATGTTGTGCCTCTGTAGCTCATGTAGTGTGATTGTGACCCTAATACCAAATGAATGTTATCATTTCAGATTCATTTGTTTTTATGTGTCACACTGTCTCAGAATGACAATTCCATTTTAGAAACATTCAACTGTGAATATTTATGATGGACAACATGTTTCATGTTCATTTTGTGCTCCTGTCGCTCATATGTAATGATTTTGATTTCAAAATCAAATGAGTGTCACCATTTAAGATTCATTTGTTTTTATGTGTCACACTCTCTCAGAATGACAATGCCTCTTCAGAAACATTCAACTGTGAATGTTCATGAAGGACAACATGTTTTAGTTTGACTTCCTTCTCAGTTTCTGTGAAAAGTACAAGTGTTGATGTGCTTCTGCCGTGAATGTGTAGTGATTTTGACTGTAAACCAAATGAATGTCACCATTTAAGATTCATTTGTTTTTATGTGTCACACTGTCTCAGAATGACAATTCCACTTTAGAAACATTCAACTGTGAATATTTATGATGGACAACATGTTTCATGTTCATTTTGTGCTCCTGTCGCTCATATGTAATGATTTTGACTGTAAAATCAAATGAGCGTCACCATTTAAGATTCTTTTGTTTTTATGTGTCACACTGTCTCAGACTGACAATTTCACTCGAGAAATGTACAACTGTGAATGTTTGTGAAGGACAACAAGTTTTAATTTGACTTACTTCACAGTTTCTGTGATAAATACAAGTGTTGATGTTGTGCCTCTGTAGCTCATGTAGTGTGATTGTGACCCTAATACCAAATGAATGTTATCATTTCAGATTAATTTGTTTTTATGTGTCACACTGTCTCAGAATGACAATTCCATTTTAGAAACATTCAACTGTGAATATTTATGATGGACAACATGTTTCATGTTCATTTTGTGCTCCTGTCGCTCATATGTAATGATTTTGACTGTAAAATCAAATGAGCGTCACCATTTAAGATTCATGTGTTTTTATGTCACACTGTCTCAGAATGACAGTGCCTCTTTAGAAATATTCAACTGTGAATGTTTATGAAGGACAACATGGTTTCATTTGACTTTCTTCACAGTTTCTGTGATAAATACAAGTGTTGATGTGCTTCTGTCGCTCATGTAGTGTGTTTTTGATTGTAAAATCAAATGAGCGTCACCATTTGAGATTCATTTGTTTTTATGTGTCACACTGTCTCAGAATGACAATTCCACTTTAGAAACATTCAACTGTGAATATTTATGATGGACAACATGTTTCATGTTCATTTTGTGCTCCTGTCGCTCATATGTAATGATTTTGACTGTAAAATCAAATGAGCGTCACCATTTGAGATTCATTTGTTTGTATGTGTCACACTGTCTGAGACTGACAATTTCACTTGAGACATATTCAACTGTGAATGTGTGTGAAGGACAACATGTTTTAATTTGACTTTCTTCAGAGTTTCTGTGATAAATACAAGTGTTGATGTTGTGCCTCTGTCGCTCATGTAGTGTGATTTTGATTTCAAAATCAAATGAGTGTCACCATTTAAGATTCATTTGTTTTTATGTGTCACACTGTCTCAGAATGACAATTCCACTTGAGAAATGTACAACTGTGAATGTTTGTGAAGGACAATAAGTTTTAATTTGACTTACTTCACAGTTTCTGTGAAAAATACAAGTGTTGATGTTGTGCCTCTGTCACTCATGTAGTGTGATTTTGACCCTAATACCAATTGAATGTTATCATTTAAGATTCATTTGTTTTTATGTGTCACACTGTCTCAGAATGACAATTCCACTTTAGAAACATTCAACTGTGAATATTTATGATGGACAACATGTTTCATGTTCATTTTGTGCTCCTGTCGCTCATATGTAATGATTTTGACTGTAAAATCAAATGAGCGTCACCATTTAAGAATCATGTGTTTTTATGTCACACTGTCTCAGAATGACATCCCCTCTTTAGAAATATTCAACTGTGAATGTTTATGAAGGACAACATGTTTCATGTTCATTTTGTGCTCCTGTCGCTCATATGTAATGATTTTGACTGTAAAATCAAATGAGCGTCACCATTTAAGATTCATTTGTTTGTATGTGTCACACTGTGTCAGAATGACAATTCCACTTTAGAAACATTTAACTGTGAATGTTTTTAAAGGACAACATTGTTTCATTTGATTTCCTTCACAGTTTTCTGTGATAAATAGAAGTGTCGATGTTGTACTCCTGTCTCTCATGTTGTGTGATTTTGAAAGTCAAATTAAATGAGCATCACCTTTGAAGATTCATTTTTTTTATGTCACACTGTCTCAGAATGACAATTCCACTTTAGAAACACTCTGCTTTGAATATTTATGATGGACAACATGTTTCATGTTCATTTTGTGCTCCTGTCGCTCATATGTAATGATTTTGACTGTAAAATCAAATGAGCGTCACCATTTAAGATTCTTCTGTTTTTATGTGTCACACCGTCTCAGACTGACAATTTCACTTGAGAAATGTACAACTGTGAATGTTTGTGAAGGACAACAAGTTTCAATTTGACTTACTTCACAGTTTCTGTGATAAATACAAGTGTTGATGTTGTGCCTCTGTCGCTCATGTAGTGTGATTTTGATTTCAAAATCAAATGAGTGTCACCATTTCAGATTCATTTGTTTTTATGTGTCACACTCTCTCAGGATGTGAATTCCACTTGAGAAACATTCTACGGTGAATGTTTATGATGGACAACATGTTTCATGTTCATTTTGTGCTCCTGTCGCTCATATGTAATGATTTTGATTTCAAAATCAAATGAGTTTCACCATTTAAGATTCATTTGTTTTTATGTGTCACACTCTCTCAGAATGACAATGCCTCTTCAGAAACATTCAACTGTGAATGTTCATGAAGGACAACATGTTTTAATTTGACTTCCTTCTCAGTTTCTGTGAAAAGTACAAGTGTTGATGTGCTTCTGCCGTGAATGTGTAGTGATTTTGACTGTAAACCAAATGAATGTCACCATTTAAGATTCATTTGTTTTTATGTGTCACACTGTCTCAGAATGACAATTCCACTTTAGAAACATTCAACTGTGAATATTTATGATGGACAACATGTTTCATGTTCATTTTGTGCTCCTGTCGCTCATATGTAATGATTTTGACTGTAAAATCAAATGAGCGTCACCATTTAAGATTCTTTTGTTTTTATGTGTCACACTGTCTCAGACTGACAATTTCACTTGAGAAATGTACAACTGTGAATGTTTGTGAAGGACAACAAGTTTCAATTTGACTTACTTCACAGTTTCTGTGAAAAATACCAGTGTTGATGTTGTGCCTCTGTAGCTCATGTAGTGTGATTGTGACCCTAATACCAAATGAATGTTATCATTTCAGATTCATTTGTTTTTATGTGTCACACTGTCTCAGAATGACAATTCCATTTTAGAAACATTCAACTGTGAATATTTATGATGGACAACATGTTTCATGTTCATTTTGTGCTCCTGTCGCTCATATGTAATGATTTTGATTTCAAAATCAAATGAGTGTCACCATTTAAGATTCATTTGTTTTTATGTGTCACACTCTCTCAGAATGACAATGCCTCTTCAGAAACATTCAACTGTGAATGTTCATGAAGGACAACATGTTTTAGTTTGACTTCCTTCTCAGTTTCTGTGAAAAGTACAAGTGTTGATGTGCTTCTGCCGTGAATGTGTAGTGATTTTGACTGTAAACCAAATGAATGTCACCATTTAAGATTCATTTGTTTTTATGTGTCACACTGTCTCAGAATGACAATTCCACTTTAGAAACATTCAACTGTGAATATTTATGATGGACAACATGTTTCATGTTCATTTTGTGCTCCTGTCGCTCATATGTAATGATTTTGACTGTAAAATCAAATGAGCGTCACCATTTAAGATTCTTTTGTTTTTATGTGTCACACTGTCTCAGACTGACAATTTCACTCGAGAAATGTACAACTGTGAATGTTTGTGAAGGACAACAAGTTTTAATTTGACTTACTTCACAGTTTCTGTGATAAATACAAGTGTTGATGTTGTGCCTCTGTAGCTCATGTAGTGTGATTGTGACCCTAATACCAAATGAATGTTATCATTTAAGATTCATTTGTTTTCATGTGTCACACTGTCTCTGAATGACAATTCCACTTTAGAAACATTCAACTGTGAATGTTTGTGAAGGACAATATGGTTTCATTTGACTTCCTTCACAGTTTCTGTGAACAATACAAGTGTTTATGTTGTGATCCTGTCACTTATGTTGTGCTATTTTGAAAGTAAAATCAAATGAGCGTCACCATTTAAGATTCATTTGTTTTTATATGTCACACTGTCTGAGACTGACAATTTCACTTGAGAAACATTCAACGGTGAATGTTTATGATGGACAACAAGTTTTAATTTGACTTACTTGACAGTTTCTGTGAAAAATACAAGTGTTGATGTTATGCCTGTGTCGCTCATGTAGTGTGATTTTGACCCTAATACCAAATGAATGTTATCATTTAAGATTCATTTGTTTTCATGTGTCACACTGCTTCAGAATGACAATTCCACTTTAGAAACATTCAACTGTGAATATTTATGATGGACAACATGTTTCATGTTCATTTTGTGCTCCTGTCGCTCATATGTAATGATTTTGACTGTAAAATCAAATGAGCGTCACCATTTAAGATTCTTTTGTTTTTATGTGTCACACTGTCTCAGACTGACAATTTCACTTGAGAAATGTACAACTGTGAATGTTTGTGAAGGACAACAAGTTTTAATTTGACTTACTTCACAGTTTCTGTGAAAAATACCAGTGTTGATGTTGTGCCTCTGTCGCTCATGTAGTGTGATTTTGACCCTAATACCAAATGAATGTTATCATTTCAGATTCATTTGTTTTTATGTGTCACACTCTCTCAGAATGACAATGCCTCTTCAGAAACATTCAACTGTGAATGTTCATGAAGGACAACATGTTTTAATTTGACTTCCTTCACAGTTTCTGTGAAAAGTACAAGTGTTGATGTGCTCTTGCCGCGAATGTGTAGTGATTTTGACTGTAAACCAAATGAATGTTTTCATTCATTCATTCATTCATCTTCTTTACCCGCGCATCACATTTCGGGGTTGCGGGGGGCTGGAGCCTATCCCAGCTAGCAATGGGCGAGAGGCGGGGTACACCCTGAACCGGTCGCCAGCCGATCGCAGGGCTACACACACAGACAACTCACACTTCACAGTTTCTGTGAAAAATACAAGTGTTGATGTTGTGCCTCTGTCGCTCATGTAGTGTGATTTTGATTTCAAAATCAAATGAGCGTCACCATTTAAGATTCATTTGTTTTTATGTGTCACACTGTCTCAGAATGACAATTCCACTTTAGAAACATTCAACTGTGAATGTTCTTGATGGACAACATGTTTTAATTTGACTTCCTCCACAGTTACTATGAAAAATACCAGTGTTGATGTTGTACTTCTGTTGCTCATGTAGTGTGATTTTGACTGTAAAATCAAATGAGCGTCACCATTTAAGATTCTTTTGTTTTTATGTCTCACACTGTCTCAGACTGACAATTTCACTTGAGAAATGTACAACTGTGAATGTTTGTGAAGGACAATAAGTTTTAATTTGACTTACTTCACAGTTTCTGTGAAAAATACAAGTGTTGATGTTATGCCTGTGTCGCTCATGTAGTGTGATTTTGACCCTAATACCAAATGAATGTTATCATTTAAGATTCATTTGTTTTCATGTGTCACACTGTCTCTGAATGACAATTCCACTTTAGAAACATTCAACTGTGAATGTTTGTGAAGGACAATATGGTTTCATTTGACTTCCTTCACAGTTTCTGTGAACAATACAAGTGTTTATGTTGTTATCCTGTCACTTATGTTGTGCTATTTTGAAAGTAAAATCAAATGAGCGTCACCATTTAAGATTCATTTGTTTTTATATGTCACACTGTCTGAGACTGACAATTTCACTTGAGAAACATTCAACGGTGAATGTTTATGATGGACAACAAGTTTTAATTTGACTTACTTGACAGTTTCTGTGAAAAATACAAGTGTTGATGTTATGCCTGTGTCGCTCATGTAGTGTGATTTTGACCCTAATACCAAATGAATGTTATCATTTAAGATTCATTTGTTTTCATGTGTCACACTGTTTCAGAATGACAATTCCACTTTAGAAACATTCAACTGTGAATATTTATGATGGACAACATGTTTCATGTTCATTTTGTGCTCCTGTCGCTCATATGTAATGATTTTGACTGTAAAATCAAATGAGCGTCACCATTTAAGATTCTTTTGTTTTTATGTGTCACACTGTCTCAGACTGACAATTTCACTTGAGAAATGTACAACTGTGAATGTTTGTGAAGGGCAACAAGTTTTAATTTGACTTACTTCACAGTTTCTGTGAAAAATACCAGTGTTGATGTTGTGCCTCTGTCGCTCATGTAGTGTGATTTTGACCCTAATACCAAATGAATGTTATCATTTCAGATTCATTTGTTTTTATGTGTCACACTCTCTCAGAATGACAATGCCTCTTCAGAAACATTCAACTGTGAATGTTCATGAAGGACAACATGTTTTAATTTGACTTCTTTCACAGTTTCTGTGAAAAGTACAAGTGTTGATGTGCTCTTGCCGCGAATGTGTAGTGATTTTGACTGTAAACCAAATGAATGTTTTCATTCATTCATTCATTCATCTTCTTTACCCGCGCATCCCATTTCGGGGTTGCGGGGGGCTGGAGCCTATCCCAGCTAGCAATGGGCGAGAGGCGGGGTACACCCTGAACCGGTCGCCAGCCGATCGCAGGGCTACACACACAGACAACTCACACTTCACAGTTTCTGTGAAAAATACAAGTGTTGATGTTGTGCCTCTGTCACTCATGTAGTGTGATTTTGACCCTAATACCAATTGAATGTTATCATTTAAGATTCATTTGTTTTTATGTGTCACACTGTCTCAGAATGACAATTCCACTTTAGAAACATTCAACTGTGAATATTTATGATGGACAACATGTTTCATGTTCATTTTGTGCTCCTGTCGCTCATATGTAATGATTTTGACTGTAAAATCAAATGAGCGTCACCATTTAAGAATCATGTGTTTTTATGTCACACTGTCTCAGAATGACATCCCCTCTTTAGAAATATTCAACTGTGAATGTTTATGAAGGACAACATGTTTCATGTTCATTTTGTGCTCCTGTCGCTCATATGTAATGATTTTGACTGTAAAATCAAATGAGCGTCACCATTTAAGATTCATTTGTTTGTATGTGTCACACTGTGTCAGAATGACAATTCCACTTTAGAAACATTTAACTGTGAATGTTTTTAAAGGACAACATTGTTTCATTTGATTTCCTTCACAGTTTTCTGTGATAAATAGAAGTGTCGATGTTGTACTCCTGTCTCTCATGTTGTGTGATTTTGAAAGTCAAATTAAATGAGCATCACCTTTGAAGATTCATTTTTTTTATGTCACACTGTCTCAGAATGACAATTCCACTTTAGAAACACTCTGCTTTGAATATTTATGATGGACAACATGTTTCATGTTCATTTTGTGCTCCTGTCGCTCATATGTAATGATTTTGACTGTAAAATCAAATGAGCGTCACCATTTAAGATTCTTCTGTTTTTATGTGTCACACCGTCTCAGACTGACAATTTCACTTGAGAAATGTACAACTGTGAATGTTTGTGAAGGACAACAAGTTTCAATTTGACTTACTTCACAGTTTCTGTGATAAATACAAGTGTTGATGTTGTGCCTCTGTCGCTCATGTAGTGTGATTTTGATTTCAAAATCAAATGAGTGTCACCATTTCAGATTCATTTGTTTTTATGTGTCACACTCTCTCAGGATGTGAATTCCACTTGAGAAACATTCTACAGTGAATGTTTATGATGGACAACATGTTTCATGTTCATTTTGTGCTCCTGTCGCTCATATGTAATGATTTTGATTTCAAAATCAAATGAGTTTCACCATTTAAGATTCATTTGTTTTTATGTGTCACACTCTCTCAGAATGACAATGCCTCTTCAGAAACATTCAACTGTGAATGTTCATGAAGGACAACATGTTTTAATTTGACTTCCTTCTCAGTTTCTGTGAAAAGTACAAGTGTTGATGTGCTTCTGCCGTGAATGTGTAGTGATTTTGACTGTAAACCAAATGAATGTCACCATTTAAGATTCATTTGTTTTTATGTGTCACACTGTCTCAGAATGACAATTACACTTTAGAAACATTCAACTGTGAATATTTATGATGGACAACATGTTTCATGTTCATTTTGTGCTCCTGTCGCTCATATGTAATGATTTTGACTGTAAAATCAAATGAGCGTCACCATTTAAGATTCTTTTGTTTTTATGTGTCACACTGTCTCAGACTGACAATTTCACTTGAGAAATGTACAACTGTGAATGTTTGTGAAGGACAACAAGTTTCAATTTGACTTACTTCACAGTTTCTGTGAAAAATACCAGTGTTGATGTTGTGCCTCTGTAGCTCATGTAGTGTGATTTTGACCCTAATACCAATTGAATGTTATCATTTAAGATTCATTTGTTTTTATGTGTCACACTGTCTCAGAATGACAATTCCACTTTAGAAACATTCAACTGTGAATATTTATGATGGACAACATGTTTCATGTTCATTTTGTGCTCCTGTCGCTCATATGTAATGATTTTGACTGTAAAATCAAATGAGCGTCACCATTTAAGAATCATGTGTTTTTATGTCACACTGTCTCAGAATGACATCCCCTCTTTAGAAATATTCAACTGTGAATGTTTATGAAGGACAACATGTTTCATGTTCATTTTGTGCTCCTGTCGCTCATATGTAATGATTTTGACTGTAAAATCAAATGAGCGTCACCATTTAAGATTCATTTGTTTGTATGTGTCACACTGTGTCAGAATGACAATTCCACTTTAGAAACATTTAACTGTGAATGTTTTTAAAGGACAACATTGTTTCATTTGATTTCCTTCACAGTTTTCTGTGATAAATAGAAGTGTCGATGTTGTACTCCTGTCTCTCATGTTGTGTGATTTTGAAAGTCAAATTAAATGAGCATCACCTTTGAAGATTCATTTTTTTTATGTCACACTGTCTCAGAATGACAATTCCACTTTAGAAACACTCTGCTTTGAATATTTATGATGGACAACATGTTTCATGTTCATTTTGTGCTCCTGTCGCTCATATGTAATGATTTTGACTGTAAAATCAAATGAGCGTCACCATTTAAGATTCTTCTGTTTTTATGTGTCACACCGTCTCAGACTGACAATTTCACTTGAGAAATGTACAACTGTGAATGTTTGTGAAGGACAACAAGTTTCAATTTGACTTACTTCACAGTTTCTGTGATAAATACAAGTGTTGATGTTGTGCCTCTGTCGCTCATGTAGTGTGATTTTGATTTCAAAATCAAATGAGTGTCACCATTTCAGATTCATTTGTTTTTATGTGTCACACTCTCTCAGGATGTGAATTCCACTTGAGAAACATTCTACGGTGAATGTTTATGATGGACAACATGTTTCATGTTCATTTTGTGCTCCTGTCGCTCATATGTAATGATTTTGATTTCAAAATCAAATGAGTTTCACCATTTAAGATTCATTTGTTTTTATGTGTCACACTCTCTCAGAATGACAATGCCTCTTCAGAAACATTCAACTGTGAATGTTCATGAAGGACAACATGTTTTAATTTGACTTCCTTCTCAGTTTCTGTGAAAAGTACAAGTGTTGATGTGCTTCTGCCGTGAATGTGTAGTGATTTTGACTGTAAACCAAATGAATGTCACCATTTAAGATTCATTTGTTTTTATGTGTCACACTGTCTCAGAATGACAATTCCACTTTAGAAACATTCAACTGTGAATATTTATGATGGACAACATGTTTCATGTTCATTTTGTGCTCCTGTCGCTCATATGTAATGATTTTGACTGTAAAATCAAATGAGCGTCACCATTTAAGATTCTTTTGTTTTTATGTGTCACACTGTCTCAGACTGACAATTTCACTTGAGAAATGTACAACTGTGAATGTTTGTGAAGGACAACAAGTTTCAATTTGACTTACTTCACAGTTTCTGTGAAAAATACCAGTGTTGATGTTGTGCCTCTGTAGCTCATGTAGTGTGATTGTGACCCTAATACCAAATGAATGTTATCATTTCAGATTCATTTGTTTTTATGTGTCACACTGTCTCAGAATGACAATTCCATTTTAGAAACATTCAACTGTGAATATTTATGATGGACAACATGTTTCATGTTCATTTTGTGCTCCTGTCGCTCATATGTAATGATTTTGATTTCAAAATCAAATGAGTGTCACCATTTAAGATTCATTTGTTTTTATGTGTCACACTCTCTCAGAATGACAATGCCTCTTCAGAAACATTCAACTGTGAATGTTCATGAAGGACAACATGTTTTAGTTTGACTTCCTTCTCAGTTTCTGTGAAAAGTACAAGTGTTGATGTGCTTCTGCCGTGAATGTGTAGTGATTTTGACTGTAAACCAAATGAATGTCACCATTTAAGATTCATTTGTTTTTATGTGTCACACTGTCTCAGAATGACAATTCCACTTTAGAAACATTCAACTGTGAATATTTATGATGGACAACATGTTTCATGTTCATTTTGTGCTCCTGTCGCTCATATGTAATGATTTTGACTGTAAAATCAAATGAGCGTCACCATTTAAGATTCTTTTGTTTTTATGTGTCACACTGTCTCAGACTGACAATTTCACTCGAGAAATGTACAACTGTGAATGTTTGTGAAGGACAACAAGTTTTAATTTGACTTACTTCACAGTTTCTGTGATAAATACAAGTGTTGATGTTGTGCCTCTGTAGCTCATGTAGTGTGATTGTGACCCTAATACCAAATGAATGTTATCATTTCAGATTAATTTGTTTTTATGTGTCACACTGTCTCAGAATGACAATTCCATTTTAGAAACATTCAACTGTGAATATTTATGATGGACAACATGTTTCATGTTCATTTTGTGCTCCTGTCGCTCATATGTAATGATTTTGACTGTAAAATCAAATGAGCGTCACCATTTAAGATTCATGTGTTTTTATGTCACACTGTCTCAGAATGACAGTGCCTCTTTAGAAATATTCAACTGTGAATGTTTATGAAGGACAACATGGTTTCATTTGACTTTCTTCACAGTTTCTGTGATAAATACAAGTGTTGATGTGCTTCTGTCGCTCATGTAGTGTGTTTTTGATTGTAAAATCAAATGAGCGTCACCATTTGAGATTCATTTGTTTTTATGTGTCACACTGTCTCAGAATGACAATTCCACTTTAGAAACATTCAACTGTGAATATTTATGATGGACAACATGTTTCATGTTCATTTTGTGCTCCTGTCGCTCATATGTAATGATTTTGACTGTAAAATCAAATGAGCGTCACCATTTGAGATTCATTTGTTTGTATGTGTCACACTGTCTGAGACTGACAATTTCACTTGAGACATATTCAACTGTGAATGTGTGTGAAGGACAACATGTTTTAATTTGACTTTCTTCAGAGTTTCTGTGATAAATACAAGTGTTGATGTTGTGCCTCTGTCGCTCATGTAGTGTGATTTTGATTTCAAAATCAAATGAGTGTCACCATTTAAGATTCATTTGTTTTTATGTGTCACACTGTCTCAGAATGACAATTCCACTTGAGAAATGTACAACTGTGAATGTTTGTGAAGGACAATAAGTTTTAATTTGACTTACTTCACAGTTTCTGTGAAAAATACAAGTGTTGATGTTGTGCCTCTGTCACTCATGTAGTGTGATTTTGACCCTAATACCAATTGAATGTTATCATTTAAGATTCATTTGTTTTTATGTGTCACACTGTCTCAGAATGACAATTCCACTTTAGAAACATTCAACTGTGAATATTTATGATGGACAACATGTTTCATGTTCATTTTGTGCTCCTGTCGCTCATATGTAATGATTTTGACTGTAAAATCAAATGAGCGTCACCATTTAAGAATCATGTGTTTTTATGTCACACTGTCTCAGAATGACATCCCCTCTTTAGAAATATTCAACTGTGAATGTTTATGAAGGACAACATGTTTCATGTTCATTTTGTGCTCCTGTCGCTCATATGTAATGATTTTGACTGTAAAATCAAATGAGCGTCACCATTTAAGATTCATTTGTTTGTATGTGTCACACTGTGTCAGAATGACAATTCCACTTTAGAAACATTTAACTGTGAATGTTTTTAAAGGACAACATTGTTTCATTTGATTTCCTTCACAGTTTTCTGTGATAAATAGAAGTGTCGATGTTGTACTCCTGTCTCTCATGTTGTGTGATTTTGAAAGTCAAATTAAATGAGCATCACCTTTGAAGATTCATTTTTTTTATGTCACACTGTCTCAGAATGACAATTCCACTTTAGAAACACTCTGCTTTGAATATTTATGATGGACAACATGTTTCATGTTCATTTTGTGCTCCTGTCGCTCATATGTAATGATTTTGACTGTAAAATCAAATGAGCGTCACCATTTAAGATTCTTCTGTTTTTATGTGTCACACCGTCTCAGACTGACAATTTCACTTGAGAAATGTACAACTGTGAATGTTTGTGAAGGACAACAAGTTTCAATTTGACTTACTTCACAGTTTCTGTGATAAATACAAGTGTTGATGTTGTGCCTCTGTCGCTCATGTAGTGTGATTTTGATTTCAAAATCAAATGAGTGTCACCATTTCAGATTCATTTGTTTTTATGTGTCACACTCTCTCAGGATGTGAATTCCACTTGAGAAACATTCTACGGTGAATGTTTATGATGGACAACATGTTTCATGTTCATTTTGTGCTCCTGTCGCTCATATGTAATGATTTTGATTTCAAAATCAAATGAGTTTCACCATTTAAGATTCATTTGTTTTTATGTGTCACACTCTCTCAGAATGACAATGCCTCTTCAGAAACATTCAACTGTGAATGTTCATGAAGGACAACATGTTTTAATTTGACTTCCTTCTCAGTTTCTGTGAAAAGTACAAGTGTTGATGTGCTTCTGCCGTGAATGTGTAGTGATTTTGACTGTAAACCAAATGAATGTCACCATTTAAGATTCATTTGTTTTTATGTGTCACACTGTCTCAGAATGACAATTCCACTTTAGAAACATTCAACTGTGAATATTTATGATGGACAACATGTTTCATGTTCATTTTGTGCTCCTGTCGCTCATATGTAATGATTTTGACTGTAAAATCAAATGAGCGTCACCATTTAAGATTCTTTTGTTTTTATGTGTCACACTGTCTCAGACTGACAATTTCACTTGAGAAATGTACAACTGTGAATGTTTGTGAAGGACAACAAGTTTCAATTTGACTTACTTCACAGTTTCTGTGAAAAATACCAGTGTTGATGTTGTGCCTCTGTAGCTCATGTAGTGTGATTGTGACCCTAATACCAAATGAATGTTATCATTTCAGATTCATTTGTTTTTATGTGTCACACTGTCTCAGAATGACAATTCCATTTTAGAAACATTCAACTGTGAATATTTATGATGGACAACATGTTTCATGTTCATTTTGTGCTCCTGTCGCTCATATGTAATGATTTTGATTTCAAAATCAAATGAGTGTCACCATTTAAGATTCATTTGTTTTTATGTGTCACACTCTCTCAGAATGACAATGCCTCTTCAGAAACATTCAACTGTGAATGTTCATGAAGGACAACATGTTTTAGTTTGACTTCCTTCTCAGTTTCTGTGAAAAGTACAAGTGTTGATGTGCTTCTGCCGTGAATGTGTAGTGATTTTGACTGTAAACCAAATGAATGTCACCATTTAAGATTCATTTGTTTTTATGTGTCACACTGTCTCAGAATGACAATTCCACTTTAGAAACATTCAACTGTGAATATTTATGATGGACAACATGTTTCATGTTCATTTTGTGCTCCTGTCGCTCATATGTAATGATTTTGACTGTAAAATCAAATGAGCGTCACCATTTAAGATTCTTTTGTTTTTATGTGTCACACTGTCTCAGACTGACAATTTCACTTGAGAAATGTACAACTGTGAATGTTTGTGAAGGACAACAAGTTTCAATTTGACTTACTTCACAGTTTCTGTGAAAAATACCAGTGTTGATGTTGTGCCTCTGTAGCTCATGTAGTGTGATTGTGACCCTAATACCAAATGAATGTTATCATTTCAGATTCATTTGTTTTTATGTGTCACACTGTCTCAGAATGACAATTCCATTTTAGAAACATTCAACTGTGAATATTTATGATGGACAACATGTTTCATGTTCATTTTGTGCTCCTGTCGCTCATATGTAATGATTTTGATTTCAAAATCAAATGAGTGTCACCATTTAAGATTCATTTGTTTTTATGTGTCACACTCTCTCAGAATGACAATGCCTCTTCAGAAACATTCAACTGTGAATGTTCATGAAGGACAACATGTTTTAGTTTGACTTCCTTCTCAGTTTCTGTGAAAAGTACAAGTGTTGATGTGCTTCTGCCGTGAATGTGTAGTGATTTTGACTGTAAACCAAATGAATGTCACCATTTAAGATTCATTTGTTTTTATGTGTCACACTGTCTCAGAATGACAATTCCACTTTAGAAACATTCAACTGTGAATATTTATGATGGACAACATGTTTCATGTTCATTTTGTGCTCCTGTCGCTCATATGTAATGATTTTGACTGTAAAATCAAATGAGCGTCACCATTTAAGATTCTTTTGTTTTTATGTGTCACACTGTCTCAGACTGACAATTTCACTCGAGAAATGTACAACTGTGAATGTTTGTGAAGGACAACAAGTTTTAATTTGACTTACTTCACAGTTTCTGTGATAAATACAAGTGTTGATGTTGTGCCTCTGTAGCTCATGTAGTGTGATTGTGACCCTAATACCAAATGAATGTTATCATTTCAGATTAATTTGTTTTTATGTGTCACACTGTCTCAGAATGACAATTCCATTTTAGAAACATTCAACTGTGAATATTTATGATGGACAACATGTTTCATGTTCATTTTGTGCTCCTGTCGCTCATATGTAATGATTTTGACTGTAAAATCAAATGAGCGTCACCATTTAAGATTCATGTGTTTTTATGTCACACTGTCTCAGAATGACAGTGCCTCTTTAGAAATATTCAACTGTGAATGTTTATGAAGGACAACATGGTTTCATTTGACTTTCTTCACAGTTTCTGTGATAAATACAAGTGTTGATGTGCTTCTGTCGCTCATGTAGTGTGTTTTTGATTGTAAAATCAAATGAGCGTCACCATTTGAGATTCATTTGTTTTTATGTGTCACACTGTCTCAGAATGACAATTCCACTTTAGAAACATTCAACTGTGAATATTTATGATGGACAACATGTTTCATGTTCATTTTGTGCTCCTGTCGCTCATATGTAATGATTTTGACTGTAAAATCAAATGAGCGTCACCATTTGAGATTCATTTGTTTGTATGTGTCACACTGTCTGAGACTGACAATTTCACTTGAGACATATTCAACTGTGAATGTGTGTGAAGGACAACATGTTTTAATTTGACTTTCTTCAGAGTTTCTGTGATAAATACAAGTGTTGATGTTGTGCCTCTGTCGCTCATGTAGTGTGATTTTGATTTCAAAATCAAATGAGTGTCACCATTTAAGATTCATTTGTTTTTATGTGTCACACTGTCTCAGAATGACAATTCCACTTGAGAAATGTACAACTGTGAATGTTTGTGAAGGACAATAAGTTTTAATTTGACTTACTTCACAGTTTCTGTGAAAAATACAAGTGTTGATGTTGTGCCTCTGTCACTCATGTAGTGTGATTTTGACCCTAATACCAATTGAATGTTATCATTTAAGATTCATTTGTTTTTATGTGTCACACTGTCTCAGAATGACAATTCCACTTTAGAAACATTCAACTGTGAATATTTATGATGGACAACATGTTTCATGTTCATTTTGTGCTCCTGTCGCTCATATGTAATGATTTTGACTGTAAAATCAAATGAGCGTCACCATTTAAGAATCATGTGTTTTTATGTCACACTGTCTCAGAATGACATCCCCTCTTTAGAAATATTCAACTGTGAATGTTTATGAAGGACAACATGTTTCATGTTCATTTTGTGCTCCTGTCGCTCATATGTAATGATTTTGACTGTAAAATCAAATGAGCGTCACCATTTAAGATTCATTTGTTTGTATGTGTCACACTGTGTCAGAATGACAATTCCACTTTAGAAACATTTAACTGTGAATGTTTTTAAAGGACAACATTGTTTCATTTGATTTCCTTCACAGTTTTCTGTGATAAATAGAAGTGTCGATGTTGTACTCCTGTCTCTCATGTTGTGTGATTTTGAAAGTCAAATTAAATGAGCATCACCTTTGAAGATTCATTTTTTTTATGTCACACTGTCTCAGAATGACAATTCCACTTTAGAAACACTCTGCTTTGAATATTTATGATGGACAACATGTTTCATGTTCATTTTGTGCTCCTGTCGCTCATATGTAATGATTTTGACTGTAAAATCAAATGAGTGTCACCATTTAAGATTCTTCTGTTTTTATGTGTCACACCGTCTCAGACTGACAATTTCACTTGAGAAATGTACAACTGTGAATGTTTGTGAAGGACAACAAGTTTCAATTTGACTTACTTCACAGTTTCTGTGATAAATACAAGTGTTGATGTTGTGCCTCTGTCGCTCATGTAGTGTGATTTTGATTTCAAAATCAAATGAGTGTCACCATTTCAGATTCATTTGTTTTTATGTGTCACACTCTCTCAGGATGTGAATTCCACTTGAGAAACATTCTACGGTGAATGTTTATGATGGACAACATGTTTCATGTTCATTTTGTGCTCCTGTCGCTCATATGTAATGATTTTGATTTCAAAATCAAATGAGTTTCACCATTTAAGATTCATTTGTTTTTATGTGTCACACTCTCTCAGAATGACAATGCCTCTTCAGAAACATTCAACTGTGAATGTTCATGAAGGACAACATGTTTTAATTTGACTTCCTTCTCAGTTTCTGTGAAAAGTACAAGTGTTGATGTGCTTCTGCCGTGAATGTGTAGTGATTTTGACTGTAAACCAAATGAATGTCACCATTTAAGATTCATTTGTTTTTATGTGTCACACTGTCTCAGAATGACAATTCCACTTTAGAAACATTCAACTGTGAATATTTATGATGGACAACATGTTTCATGTTCATTTTGTGCTCCTGTCGCTCATATGTAATGATTTTGACTGTAAAATCAAATGAGCGTCACCATTTAAGATTCTTTTGTTTTTATGTGTCACACTGTCTCAGACTGACAATTTCACTTGAGAAATGTACAACTGTGAATGTTTGTGAAGGACAACAAGTTTCAATTTGACTTACTTCACAGTTTCTGTGAAAAATACCAGTGTTGATGTTGTGCCTCTGTAGCTCATGTAGTGTGATTTTGACCCTAATACCAATTGAATGTTATCATTTAAGATTCATTTGTTTTTATGTGTCACACTGTCTCAGAATGACAATTCCACTTTAGAAACATTCAACTGTGAATATTTATGATGGACAACATGTTTCATGTTCATTTTGTGCTCCTGTCGCTCATATGTAATGATTTTGACTGTAAAATCAAATGAGCGTCACCATTTAAGAATCATGTGTTTTTATGTCACACTGTCTCAGAATGACATCCCCTCTTTAGAAATATTCAACTGTGAATGTTTATGAAGGACAACATGTTTCATGTTCATTTTGTGCTCCTGTCGCTCATATGTAATGATTTTGACTGTAAAATCAAATGAGCGTCACCATTTAAGATTCATTTGTTTGTATGTGTCACACTGTGTCAGAATGACAATTCCACTTTAGAAACATTTAACTGTGAATGTTTTTAAAGGACAACATTGTTTCATTTGATTTCCTTCACAGTTTTCTGTGATAAATAGAAGTGTCGATGTTGTACTCCTGTCTCTCATGTTGTGTGATTTTGAAAGTCAAATTAAATGAGCATCACCTTTGAAGATTCATTTTTTTTATGTCACACTGTCTCAGAATGACAATTCCACTTTAGAAACACTCTGCTTTGAATATTTATGATGGACAACATGTTTCATGTTCATTTTGTGCTCCTGTCGCTCATATGTAATGATTTTGACTGTAAAATCAAATGAGCGTCACCATTTAAGATTCTTCTGTTTTTATGTGTCACACCGTCTCAGACTGACAATTTCACTTGAGAAATGTACAACTGTGAATGTTTGTGAAGGACAACAAGTTTCAATTTGACTTACTTCACAGTTTCTGTGATAAATACAAGTGTTGATGTTGTGCCTCTGTCGCTCATGTAGTGTGATTTTGATTTCAAAATCAAATGAGTGTCACCATTTCAGATTCATTTGTTTTTATGTGTCACACTCTCTCAGGATGTGAATTCCACTTGAGAAACATTCTACGGTGAATGTTTATGATGGACAACATGTTTCATGTTCATTTTGTGCTCCTGTCGCTCATATGTAATGATTTTGATTTCAAAATCAAATGAGTTTCACCATTTAAGATTCATTTGTTTTTATGTGTCACACTCTCTCAGAATGACAATGCCTCTTCAGAAACATTCAACTGTGAATGTTCATGAAGGACAACATGTTTTAATTTGACTTCCTTCTCAGTTTCTGTGAAAAGTACAAGTGTTGATGTGCTTCTGCCGTGAATGTGTAGTGATTTTGACTGTAAACCAAATGAATGTCACCATTTAAGATTCATTTGTTTTTATGTGTCACACTGTCTCAGAATGACAATTCCACTTTAGAAACATTCAACTGTGAATATTTATGATGGACAACATGTTTCATGTTCATTTTGTGCTCCTGTCGCTCATATGTAATGATTTTGACTGTAAAATCAAATGAGCGTCACCATTTAAGATTCTTTTGTTTTTATGTGTCACACTGTCTCAGACTGACAATTTCACTTGAGAAATGTACAACTGTGAATGTTTGTGAAGGACAACAAGTTTCAATTTGACTTACTTCACAGTTTCTGTGAAAAATACCAGTGTTGATGTTGTGCCTCTGTAGCTCATGTAGTGTGATTGTGACCCTAATACCAAATGAATGTTATCATTTCAGATTCATTTGTTTTTATGTGTCACACTGTCTCAGAATGACAATTCCATTTTAGAAACATTCAACTGTGAATATTTATGATGGACAACATGTTTCATGTTCATTTTGTGCTCCTGTCGCTCATATGTAATGATTTTGATTTCAAAATCAAATGAGTGTCACCATTTAAGATTCATTTGTTTTTATGTGTCACACTCTCTCAGAATGACAATGCCTCTTCAGAAACATTCAACTGTGAATGTTCATGAAGGACAACATGTTTTAGTTTGACTTCCTTCTCAGTTTCTGTGAAAAGTACAAGTGTTGATGTGCTTCTGCCGTGAATGTGTAGTGATTTTGACTGTAAACCAAATGAATGTCACCATTTAAGATTCATTTGTTTTTATGTGTCACACTGTCTCAGAATGACAATTCCACTTTAGAAACATTCAACTGTGAATATTTATGATGGACAACATGTTTCATGTTCATTTTGTGCTCCTGTCGCTCATATGTAATGATTTTGACTGTAAAATCAAATGAGCGTCACCATTTAAGATTCTTTTGTTTTTATGTGTCACACTGTCTCAGACTGACAATTTCACTCGAGAAATGTACAACTGTGAATGTTTGTGAAGGACAACAAGTTTTAATTTGACTTACTTCACAGTTTCTGTGATAAATACAAGTGTTGATGTTGTGCCTCTGTAGCTCATGTAGTGTGATTGTGACCCTAATACCAAATGAATGTTATCATTTCAGATTAATTTGTTTTTATGTGTCACACTGTCTCAGAATGACAATTCCATTTTAGAAACATTCAACTGTGAATATTTATGATGGACAACATGTTTCATGTTCATTTTGTGCTCCTGTCGCTCATATGTAATGATTTTGACTGTAAAATCAAATGAGCGTCACCATTTAAGATTCATGTGTTTTTATGTCACACTGTCTCAGAATGACAGTGCCTCTTTAGAAATATTCAACTGTGAATGTTTATGAAGGACAACATGGTTTCATTTGACTTTCTTCACAGTTTCTGTGATAAATACAAGTGTTGATGTGCTTCTGTCGCTCATGTAGTGTGTTTTTGATTGTAAAATCAAATGAGCGTCACCATTTGAGATTCATTTGTTTTTATGTGTCACACTGTCTCAGAATGACAATTCCACTTTAGAAACATTCAACTGTGAATATTTATGATGGACAACATGTTTCATGTTCATTTTGTGCTCCTGTCGCTCATATGTAATGATTTTGACTGTAAAATCAAATGAGCGTCACCATTTGAGATTCATTTGTTTGTATGTGTCACACTGTCTGAGACTGACAATTTCACTTGAGACATATTCAACTGTGAATGTGTGTGAAGGACAACATGTTTTAATTTGACTTTCTTCAGAGTTTCTGTGATAAATACAAGTGTTGATGTTGTGCCTCTGTCGCTCATGTAGTGTGATTTTGATTTCAAAATCAAATGAGTGTCACCATTTAAGATTCATTTGTTTTTATGTGTCACACTGTCTCAGAATGACAATTCCACTTGAGAAATGTACAACTGTGAATGTTTGTGAAGGACAATAAGTTTTAATTTGACTTACTTCACAGTTTCTGTGAAAAATACAAGTGTTGATGTTGTGCCTCTGTCACTCATGTAGTGTGATTTTGACCCTAATACCAATTGAATGTTATCATTTAAGATTCATTTGTTTTTATGTGTCACACTGTCTCAGAATGACAATTCCACTTTAGAAACATTCAACTGTGAATATTTATGATGGACAACATGTTTCATGTTCATTTTGTGCTCCTGTCGCTCATATGTAATGATTTTGACTGTAAAATCAAATGAGCGTCACCATTTAAGAATCATGTGTTTTTATGTCACACTGTCTCAGAATGACATCCCCTCTTTAGAAATATTCAACTGTGAATGTTTATGAAGGACAACATGTTTCATGTTCATTTTGTGCTCCTGTCGCTCATATGTAATGATTTTGACTGTAAAATCAAATGAGCGTCACCATTTAAGATTCATTTGTTTGTATGTGTCACACTGTGTCAGAATGACAATTCCACTTTAGAAACATTTAACTGTGAATGCTTTTAAAGGACAACATTGTTTCATTTGATTTCCTTCACAGTTTTCTGTGATAAATAGAAGTGTCGATGTTGTACTCCTGTCTCTCATGTTGTGTGATTTTGAAAGTCAAATTAAATGAGCATCACCTTTGAAGATTCATTTTTTTTATGTCACACTGTCTCAGAATGACAATTCCACTTTAGAAACACTCTGCTTTGAATATTTATGATGGACAACATGTTTCATGTTCATTTTGTGCTCCTGTCGCTCATATGTAATGATTTTGACTGTAAAATCAAATGAGTGTCACCATTTAAGATTCTTCTGTTTTTATGTGTCACACCGTCTCAGACTGACAATTTCACTTGAGAAATGTACAACTGTGAATGTTTGTGAAGGACAACAAGTTTCAATTTGACTTACTTCACAGTTTCTGTGATAAATACAAGTGTTGATGTTGTGCCTCTGTCGCTCATGTAGTGTGATTTTGATTTCAAAATCAAATGAGTGTCACCATTTCAGATTCATTTGTTTTTATGTGTCACACTCTCTCAGGATGTGAATTCCACTTGAGAAACATTCTACGGTGAATGTTTATGATGGACAACATGTTTCATGTTCATTTTGTGCTCCTGTCGCTCATATGTAATGATTTTGATTTCAAAATCAAATGAGTTTCACCATTTAAGATTCATTTGTTTTTATGTGTCACACTCTCTCAGAATGACAATGCCTCTTCAGAAACATTCAACTGTGAATGTTCATGAAGGACAACATGTTTTAATTTGACTTCCTTCTCAGTTTCTGTGAAAAGTACAAGTGTTGATGTGCTTCTGCCGTGAATGTGTAGTGATTTTGACTGTAAACCAAATGAATGTCACCATTTAAGATTCATTTGTTTTTATGTGTCACACTGTCTCAGAATGACAATTCCACTTTAGAAACATTCAACTGTGAATATTTATGATGGACAACATGTTTCATGTTCATTTTGTGCTCCTGTCGCTCATATGTAATGATTTTGACTGTAAAATCAAATGAGCGTCACCATTTAAGATTCTTTTGTTTTTATGTGTCACACTGTCTCAGACTGACAATTTCACTTGAGAAATGTACAACTGTGAATGTTTGTGAAGGACAACAAGTTTCAATTTGACTTACTTCACAGTTTCTGTGAAAAATACCAGTGTTGATGTTGTGCCTCTGTAGCTCATGTAGTGTGATTGTGACCCTAATACCAAATGAATGTTATCATTTCAGATTCATTTGTTTTTATGTGTCACACTGTCTCAGAATGACAATTCCATTTTAGAAACATTCAACTGTGAATATTTATGATGGACAACATGTTTCATGTTCATTTTGTGCTCCTGTCGCTCATATGTAATGATTTTGATTTCAAAATCAAATGAGTGTCACCATTTAAGATTCATTTGTTTTTATGTGTCACACTCTCTCAGAATGACAATGCCTCTTCAGAAACATTCAACTGTGAATGTTCATGAAGGACAACATGTTTTAGTTTGACTTCCTTCTCAGTTTCTGTGAAAAGTACAAGTGTTGATGTGCTTCTGCCGTGAATGTGTAGTGATTTTGACTGTAAACCAAATGAATGTCACCATTTAAGATTCATTTGTTTTTATGTGTCACACTGTCTCAGAATGACAATTCCACTTTAGAAACATTCAACTGTGAATATTTATGATGGACAACATGTTTCATGTTCATTTTGTGCTCCTGTCGCTCATATGTAATGATTTTGACTGTAAAATCAAATGAGCGTCACCATTTAAGATTCTTTTGTTTTTATGTGTCACACTGTCTCAGACTGACAATTTCACTCGAGAAATGTACAACTGTGAATGTTTGTGAAGGACAACAAGTTTTAATTTGACTTACTTCACAGTTTCTGTGATAAATACAAGTGTTGATGTTGTGCCTCTGTAGCTCATGTAGTGTGATTGTGACCCTAATACCAAATGAATGTTATCATTTCAGATTAATTTGTTTTTATGTGTCACACTGTCTCAGAATGACAATTCCATTTTAGAAACATTCAACTGTGAATATTTATGATGGACAACATGTTTCATGTTCATTTTGTGCTCCTGTCGCTCATATGTAATGATTTTGACTGTAAAATCAAATGAGCGTCACCATTTAAGATTCATGTGTTTTTATGTCACACTGTCTCAGAATGACAGTGCCTCTTTAGAAATATTCAACTGTGAATGTTTATGAAGGACAACATGGTTTCATTTGACTTTCTTCACAGTTTCTGTGATAAATACAAGTGTTGATGTGCTTCTGTCGCTCATGTAGTGTGTTTTTGATTGTAAAATCAAATGAGCGTCACCATTTGAGATTCATTTGTTTTTATGTGTCACACTGTCTCAGAATGACAATTCCACTTTAGAAACATTCAACTGTGAATATTTATGATGGACAACATGTTTCATGTTCATTTTGTGCTCCTGTCGCTCATATGTAATGATTTTGACTGTAAAATCAAATGAGCGTCACCATTTGAGATTCATTTGTTTGTATGTGTCACACTGTCTGAGACTGACAATTTCACTTGAGACATATTCAACTGTGAATGTGTGTGAAGGACAACATGTTTTAATTTGACTTTCTTCAGAGTTTCTGTGATAAATACAAGTGTTGATGTTGTGCCTCTGTCGCTCATGTAGTGTGATTTTGATTTCAAAATCAAATGAGTGTCACCATTTAAGATTCATTTGTTTTTATGTGTCACACTGTCTCAGAATGACAATTCCACTTGAGAAATGTACAACTGTGAATGTTTGTGAAGGACAATAAGTTTTAATTTGACTTACTTCACAGTTTCTGTGAAAAATACAAGTGTTGATGTTGTGCCTCTGTCACTCATGTAGTGTGATTTTGACCCTAATACCAATTGAATGTTATCATTTAAGATTCATTTGTTTTTATGTGTCACACTGTCTCAGAATGACAATTCCACTTTAGAAACATTCAACTGTGAATATTTATGATGGACAACATGTTTCATGTTCATTTTGTGCTCCTGTCGCTCATATGTAATGATTTTGACTGTAAAATCAAATGAGCGTCACCATTTAAGAATCATGTGTTTTTATGTCACACTGTCTCAGAATGACATCCCCTCTTTAGAAATATTCAACTGTGAATGTTTATGAAGGACAACATGTTTCATGTTCATTTTGTGCTCCTGTCGCTCATATGTAATGATTTTGACTGTAAAATCAAATGAGCGTCACCATTTAAGATTCATTTGTTTGTATGTGTCACACTGTGTCAGAATGACAATTCCACTTTAGAAACATTTAACTGTGAATGCTTTTAAAGGACAACATTGTTTCATTTGATTTCCTTCACAGTTTTCTGTGATAAATAGAAGTGTCGATGTTGTACTCCTGTCTCTCATGTTGTGTGATTTTGAAAGTCAAATTAAATGAGCATCACCTTTGAAGATTCATTTTTTTTATGTCACACTGTCTCAGAATGACAATTCCACTTTAGAAACACTCTGCTTTGAATATTTATGATGGACAACATGTTTCATGTTCATTTTGTGCTCCTGTCGCTCATATGTAATGATTTTGACTGTAAAATCAAATGAGTGTCACCATTTAAGATTCTTCTGTTTTTATGTGTCACACCGTCTCAGACTGACAATTTCACTTGAGAAATGTACAACTGTGAATGTTTGTGAAGGACAACAAGTTTCAATTTGACTTACTTCACAGTTTCTGTGATAAATACAAGTGTTGATGTTGTGCCTCTGTCGCTCATGTAGTGTGATTTTGATTTCAAAATCAAATGAGTGTCACCATTTCAGATTCATTTGTTTTTATGTGTCACACTCTCTCAGGATGTGAATTCCACTTGAGAAACATTCTACGGTGAATGTTTATGATGGACAACATGTTTCATGTTCATTTTGTGCTCCTGTCGCTCATATGTAATGATTTTGATTTCAAAATCAAATGAGTTTCACCATTTAAGATTCATTTGTTTTTATGTGTCACACTCTCTCAGAATGACAATGCCTCTTCAGAAACATTCAACTGTGAATGTTCATGAAGGACAACATGTTTTAATTTGACTTCCTTCTCAGTTTCTGTGAAAAGTACAAGTGTTGATGTGCTTCTGCCGTGAATGTGTAGTGATTTTGACTGTAAACCAAATGAATGTCACCATTTAAGATTCATTTGTTTTTATGTGTCACACTGTCTCAGAATGACAATTCCACTTTAGAAACATTCAACTGTGAATATTTATGATGGACAACATGTTTCATGTTCATTTTGTGCTCCTGTCGCTCATATGTAATGATTTTGACTGTAAAATCAAATGAGCGTCACCATTTAAGATTCTTTTGTTTTTATGTGTCACACTGTCTCAGACTGACAATTTCACTTGAGAAATGTACAACTGTGAATGTTTGTGAAGGACAACAAGTTTCAATTTGACTTACTTCACAGTTTCTGTGAAAAATACCAGTGTTGATGTTGTGCCTCTGTAGCTCATGTAGTGTGATTTTGACCCTAATACCAATTGAATGTTATCATTTAAGATTCATTTGTTTTTATGTGTCACACTGTCTCAGAATGACAATTCCACTTTAGAAACATTCAACTGTGAATATTTATGATGGACAACATGTTTCATGTTCATTTTGTGCTCCTGTCGCTCATATGAAATGATTTTGACTGTAAAATCAAATGAGCGTCACCATTTAAGAATCATGTGTTTTTATGTCACACTGTCTCAGAATGACATCCCCTCTTTAGAAATATTCAACTGTGAATGTTTATGAAGGACAACATGTTTCATGTTCATTTTGTGCTCCTGTCGCTCATATGTAATGATTTTGACTGTAAAATCAAATGAGCGTCACCATTTAAGATTCATTTGTTTGTATGTGTCACACTGTGTCAGAATGACAATTCCACTTTAGAAACATTTAACTGTGAATGTTTTTAAAGGACAACATTGTTTCATTTGATTTCCTTCACAGTTTTCTGTGATAAATAGAAGTGTCGATGTTGTACTCCTGTCTCTCATGTTGTGTGATTTTGAAAGTCAAATTAAATGAGCATCACCTTTGAAGATTCATTTTTTTTATGTCACACTGTCTCAGAATGACAATTCCACTTTAGAAACACTCTGCTTTGAATATTTATGATGGACAACATGTTTCATGTTCATTTTGTGCTCCTGTCGCTCATATGTAATGATTTTGACTGTAAAATCAAATGAGCGTCACCATTTAAGATTCTTCTGTTTTTATGTGTCACACCGTCTCAGACTGACAATTTCACTTGAGAAATGTACAACTGTGAATGTTTGTGAAGGACAACAAGTTTCAATTTGACTTACTTCACAGTTTCTGTGATAAATACAAGTGTTGATGTTGTGCCTCTGTCGCTCATGTAGTGTGATTTTGATTTCAAAATCAAATGAGTGTCACCATTTCAGATTCATTTGTTTTTATGTGTCACACTCTCTCAGGATGTGAATTCCACTTGAGAAACATTCTACGGTGAATGTTTATGATGGACAACATGTTTCATGTTCATTTTGTGCTCCTGTCGCTCATATGTAATGATTTTGATTTCAAAATCAAATGAGTTTCACCATTTAAGATTCATTTGTTTTTATGTGTCACACTCTCTCAGAATGACAATGCCTCTTCAGAAACATTCAACTGTGAATGTTCATGAAGGACAACATGTTTTAATTTGACTTCCTTCTCAGTTTCTGTGAAAAGTACAAGTGTTGATGTGCTTCTGCCGTGAATGTGTAGTGATTTTGACTGTAAACCAAATGAATGTCACCATTTAAGATTCATTTGTTTTTATGTGTCACACTGTCTCAGAATGACAATTCCACTTTAGAAACATTCAACTGTGAATATTTATGATGGACAACATGTTTCATGTTCATTTTGTGCTCCTGTCGCTCATATGTAATGATTTTGACTGTAAAATCAAATGAGCGTCACCATTTAAGATTCTTTTGTTTTTATGTGTCACACTGTCTCAGACTGACAATTTCACTTGAGAAATGTACAACTGTGAATGTTTGTGAAGGACAACAAGTTTCAATTTGACTTACTTCACAGTTTCTGTGAAAAATACCAGTGTTGATGTTGTGCCTCTGTAGCTCATGTAGTGTGATTGTGACCCTAATACCAAATGAATGTTATCATTTCAGATTCATTTGTTTTTATGTGTCACACTGTCTCAGAATGACAATTCCATTTTAGAAACATTCAACTGTGAATATTTATGATGGACAACATGTTTCATGTTCATTTTGTGCTCCTGTCGCTCATATGTAATGATTTTGATTTCAAAATCAAATGAGTGTCACCATTTAAGATTCATTTGTTTTTATGTGTCACACTCTCTCAGAATGACAATGCCTCTTCAGAAACATTCAACTGTGAATGTTCATGAAGGACAACATGTTTTAGTTTGACTTCCTTCTCAGTTTCTGTGAAAAGTACAAGTGTTGATGTGCTTCTGCCGTGAATGTGTAGTGATTTTGACTGTAAACCAAATGAATGTCACCATTTAAGATTCATTTGTTTTTATGTGTCACACTGTCTCAGAATGACAATTCCACTTTAGAAACATTCAACTGTGAATATTTATGATGGACAACATGTTTCATGTTCATTTTGTGCTCCTGTCGCTCATATGTAATGATTTTGACTGTAAAATCAAATGAGCGTCACCATTTAAGATTCTTTTGTTTTTATGTGTCACACTGTCTCAGACTGACAATTTCACTCGAGAAATGTACAACTGTGAATGTTTGTGAAGGACAACAAGTTTTAATTTGACTTACTTCACAGTTTCTGTGATAAATACAAGTGTTGATGTTGTGCCTCTGTAGCTCATGTAGTGTGATTGTGACCCTAATACCAAATGAATGTTATCATTTCAGATTAATTTGTTTTTATGTGTCACACTGTCTCAGAATGACAATTCCATTTTAGAAACATTCAACTGTGAATATTTATGATGGACAACATGTTTCATGTTCATTTTGTGCTCCTGTCGCTCATATGTAATGATTTTGACTGTAAAATCAAATGAGCGTCACCATTTAAGATTCATGTGTTTTTATGTCACACTGTCTCAGAATGACAGTGCCTCTTTAGAAATATTCAACTGTGAATGTTTATGAAGGACAACATGGTTTCATTTGACTTTCTTCACAGTTTCTGTGATAAATACAAGTGTTGATGTGCTTCTGTCGCTCATGTAGTGTGTTTTTGATTGTAAAATCAAATGAGCGTCACCATTTGAGATTCATTTGTTTTTATGTGTCACACTGTCTCAGAATGACAATTCCACTTTAGAAACATTCAACTGTGAATATTTATGATGGACAACATGTTTCATGTTCATTTTGTGCTCCTGTCGCTCATATGTAATGATTTTGACTGTAAAATCAAATGAGCGTCACCATTTGAGATTCATTTGTTTGTATGTGTCACACTGTCTGAGACTGACAATTTCACTTGAGACATATTCAACTGTGAATGTGTGTGAAGGACAACATGTTTTAATTTGACTTTCTTCAGAGTTTCTGTGATAAATACAAGTGTTGATGTTGTGCCTCTGTCGCTCATGTAGTGTGATTTTGATTTCAAAATCAAATGAGTGTCACCATTTAAGATTCATTTGTTTTTATGTGTCACACTGTCTCAGAATGACAATTCCACTTGAGAAATGTACAACTGTGAATGTTTGTGAAGGACAATAAGTTTTAATTTGACTTACTTCACAGTTTCTGTGAAAAATACAAGTGTTGATGTTGTGCCTCTGTCACTCATGTAGTGTGATTTTGACCCTAATACCAATTGAATGTTATCATTTAAGATTCATTTGTTTTTATGTGTCACACTGTCTCAGAATGACAATTCCACTTTAGAAACATTCAACTGTGAATATTTATGATGGACAACATGTTTCATGTTCATTTTGTGCTCCTGTCGCTCATATGTAATGATTTTGACTGTAAAATCAAATGAGCGTCACCATTTAAGAATCATGTGTTTTTATGTCACACTGTCTCAGAATGACATCCCCTCTTTAGAAATATTCAACTGTGAATGTTTATGAAGGACAACATGTTTCATGTTCATTTTGTGCTCCTGTCGCTCATATGTAATGATTTTGACTGTAAAATCAAATGAGCGTCACCATTTAAGATTCATTTGTTTGTATGTGTCACACTGTGTCAGAATGACAATTCCACTTTAGAAACATTTAACTGTGAATGTTTTTAAAGGACAACATTGTTTCATTTGATTTCCTTCACAGTTTTCTGTGATAAATAGAAGTGTCGATGTTGTACTCCTGTCTCTCATGTTGTGTGATTTTGAAAGTCAAATTAAATGAGCATCACCTTTGAAGATTCATTTTTTTTATGTCACACTGTCTCAGAATGACAATTCCACTTTAGAAACACTCTGCTTTGAATATTTATGATGGACAACATGTTTCATGTTCATTTTGTGCTCCTGTCGCTCATATGTAATGATTTTGACTGTAAAATCAAATGAGTGTCACCATTTAAGATTCTTCTGTTTTTATGTGTCACACCGTCTCAGACTGACAATTTCACTTGAGAAATGTACAACTGTGAATGTTTGTGAAGGACAACAAGTTTCAATTTGACTTACTTCACAGTTTCTGTGATAAATACAAGTGTTGATGTTGTGCCTCTGTCGCTCATGTAGTGTGATTTTGATTTCAAAATCAAATGAGTGTCACCATTTCAGATTCATTTGTTTTTATGTGTCACACTCTCTCAGGATGTGAATTCCACTTGAGAAACATTCTACGGTGAATGTTTATGATGGACAACATGTTTCATGTTCATTTTGTGCTCCTGTCGCTCATATGTAATGATTTTGATTTCAAAATCAAATGAGTTTCACCATTTAAGATTCATTTGTTTTTATGTGTCACACTCTCTCAGAATGACAATGCCTCTTCAGAAACATTCAACTGTGAATGTTCATGAAGGACAACATGTTTTAATTTGACTTCCTTCTCAGTTTCTGTGAAAAGTACAAGTGTTGATGTGCTTCTGCCGTGAATGTGTAGTGATTTTGACTGTAAACCAAATGAATGTCACCATTTAAGATTCATTTGTTTTTATGTGTCACACTGTCTCAGAATGACAATTCCACTTTAGAAACATTCAACTGTGAATATTTATGATGGACAACATGTTTCATGTTCATTTTGTGCTCCTGTCGCTCATATGTAATGATTTTGACTGTAAAATCAAATGAGCGTCACCATTTAAGATTCTTTTGTTTTTATGTGTCACACTGTCTCAGACTGACAATTTCACTTGAGAAATGTACAACTGTGAATGTTTGTGAAGGACAACAAGTTTCAATTTGACTTACTTCACAGTTTCTGTGAAAAATACCAGTGTTGATGTTGTGCCTCTGTAGCTCATGTAGTGTGATTGTGACCCTAATACCAAATGAATGTTATCATTTCAGATTCATTTGTTTTTATGTGTCACACTGTCTCAGAATGACAATTCCATTTTAGAAACATTCAACTGTGAATATTTATGATGGACAACATGTTTCATGTTCATTTTGTGCTCCTGTCGCTCATATGTAATGATTTTGATTTCAAAATCAAATGAGTGTCACCATTTAAGATTCATTTGTTTTTATGTGTCACACTCTCTCAGAATGACAATGCCTCTTCAGAAACATTCAACTGTGAATGTTCATGAAGGACAACATGTTTTAGTTTGACTTCCTTCTCAGTTTCTGTGAAAAGTACAAGTGTTGATGTGCTTCTGCCGTGAATGTGTAGTGATTTTGACTGTAAACCAAATGAATGTCACCATTTAAGATTCATTTGTTTTTATGTGTCACACTGTCTCAGAATGACAATTCCACTTTAGAAACATTCAACTGTGAATATTTATGATGGACAACATGTTTCATGTTCATTTTGTGCTCCTGTCGCTCATATGTAATGATTTTGACTGTAAAATCAAATGAGCGTCACCATTTAAGATTCTTTTGTTTTTATGTGTCACACTGTCTCAGACTGACAATTTCACTCGAGAAATGTACAACTGTGAATGTTTGTGAAGGACAACAAGTTTTAATTTGACTTACTTCACAGTTTCTGTGATAAATACAAGTGTTGATGTTGTGCCTCTGTCGCTCATGTAGTGTGATTGTGACCCTAATACCAAATGAATGTTATCATTTCAGATTAATTTGTTTTTATGTGTCACACTGTCTCAGAATGACAATTCCATTTTAGAAACATTCAACTGTGAATATTTATGATGGACAACATGTTTCATGTTCATTTTGTGCTCCTGTCGCTCATATGTAATGATTTTGACTGTAAAATCAAATGAGCGTCACCATTTAAGATTCATGTGTTTTTATGTCACACTGTCTCAGAATGACAGTGCCTCTTTAGAAATATTCAACTGTGAATGTTTATGAAGGACAACATGGTTTCATTTGACTTTCTTCACAGTTTCTGTGATAAATACAAGTGTTGATGTGCTTCTGTCGCTCATGTAGTGTGTTTTTGATTGTAAAATCAAATGAGCGTCACCATTTGAGATTCATTTGTTTTTATGTGTCACACTGTCTCAGAATGACAATTCCACTTTAGAAACATTCAACTGTGAATATTTATGATGGACAACATGTTTCATGTTCATTTTGTGCTCCTGTCGCTCATATGTAATGATTTTGACTGTAAAGTCAAATGAGCGTCACCATTTAAGATTCAATTGTTTGTATGTGTCACACTGTCTGAGACTGACAATTTCACTTGAGACATATTCAACTGTGAATGTGTGTGAAGGACAACATGTTTTAATTTGACTTTCTTCAGAGTTTCTGTGATAAATACAAGTGTTGATGTTGTGCCTCTGTCGCTCATGTAGTGTGATTTTGATTTCAAAATCAAATGAGTGTCACCATTTAAGATTCATTTGTTTTTATGTGTCACACTGTCTCAGAATGACAATTCCACTTTAGAAACATTCAACTGTGAATGTTCTTGATGGACAACATGTTTTAATTTGACTTCCTCCACAGTTACTATGAGAAATACCTGTGTTGATGTTGTGCTTCTGTTGCTCATGTAGTGTGATTTTGACTTTAAAATCAAATGAGTGTCACCATTTGAGATTCATTTGTTTGTATGTGTCACACTGTCTGAGACTGACAATTTCACTTGAGACATATTCAACTGTGAATGTGTGTGAAGGACAACATGTTTTAATTTGACTTTCTTCACAGTTTCTGTGATAAATACAAGTGTTGATGTTGTGCATCTGTAGCTCATGTAGTGTGGTTTTGACCGTAATACCAAATGAATGTTTTCATTTAAGATTCATTTGTTTTTATGTGCCACACTGCCTCAGAATGACAATTCCACTTTAGAAACATTCAACTGTGAATATTTATGAAGGACAACATGTTTCATGTTCATTTTTTGCTCTTGTCGCTCATATGTAATGATTTTGACTGTAAAATCAAATGAGCGTCACCATTTATGATTCATTTGTTTTTATGTCTCACACTCTCTCAGGATGTGAATTCCACTTGAGAAACATTCTACGGTGAATGTTTATGATGGACAACATGTTTTAATTTGACTTTCTTCACAGTTACTATGAGAAATACCTGTGTTGATGTTGTGCTTCTGTTGCTCATGTAGTGTGATTTTGACTGTAAAATCAAATGAGTGTCACCATTTAAGATTCATGTGTTTTTATGTCACACTGTCTCAGAATGACAGTCCCTCTTTAGAAATATTCAACTGTGAATGTTTATGAAGGACAACATGGTTTCATTTGACTTTCTTCACAGTTTCTGTGATAAATACAAGTGTTGATGTGCTTCTGTCGCTCATGTAGTGTGTTTTTGATTGTAAAATCAAATGAGCGTCACCATTTGAGATTCATTTGTTTTTATGTGTCACACTGTCTCAGAATGACAATTCCACTTTAGAAACACTCTGCTTTGAATATTTATGATGGACAACATGTTTCATGTTCATTTTGTGCTCCTGTCGCTCATATGTAATGATTTTGACTGTAAAATCAAATGAGCGTCACCATTTAAGATTCAATTGTTCGTATGTGTCACACTGTCTGAGACTGACAATTTCACTTGAGACATATTCAACTGTGAATGTTTGTGAAGGACAACATGTTTTAATTTGATTTTCTTCACAGTTTCTGTGATAAATACAAGTGTTGATGTTGTGCCTCTGTCGCTCATGTAGTGTGATTTTGATTTCAAAATCAAATGAGTGTCACCATTTAAGATTCATTTGTTTTTATGTGTCACACTGTCTCAGAATGACAATTCCACTTTAGAAACATTCAACTGTGAATGTTCTTGATGGACAACATGTTTTAATTTGACTTCCTCCACAGTTACTATGAAAAATGCCAGTGTTGATGTTGTACTTCTGTTGCTCATGTAGTGTGATTTTGACTGTAAAATCAAATGAGCGTCACCATTTAAGATTCTTTTGTTTTTATGTGTCACACTGTCTCAGACTGACAATTTCACTCGAGAAATGTACAACTGTGAATGTTTGTGAAGGACAACAAGTTTTAATTTGACTTACGTCACAGTTTTTGTGATAAATACAAGTGTTGATGTTGTGCCTCTGTAGCTCATGTAGTGTGATTGTGACCCTAATACCAAATGAATGTTATCATTTCAGATTAATTTGTTTTTATGTGTCACACTGTCTCAGAATGACAATTCCACTTTAGAAACATTCAACTGTGAATATTTATGATGGACAACATGTTTCATGTTCATTTTGTGCTCCTGTCGCTCATATGTAATGATTTTGACTGTAAAATCAAATGAGCGTCACCATTTAAGATTCATGTGTTTTTATGTCACACTGTCTCAGAATGACAGTGCCTCTTTAGAAATATTCAACTGTGAATGTTTATGAAGGACAACATGGTTTCATTTGACTTTCTTCACAGTTTCTGTGATAAATACAAGTGTTGATGTGCTTCTGTCGCTCATGTAGTGTGTTTTTGATTGTAAAATCAAATGAGTGTCACCATTTGAGATTCATTTGTTTTTATGTGTCACACTGTCTCAGAATGACAATTCCACTTTAGAAACACTCTGCTTTGAATATTTATGATGGAGAACATGTTTCATGTTCATTTTGTGCTTTTCTCGCTCAAATAGCGTTATTCTGACTTGAAAATGACGGAATATGAGTATTTTAGATTCATTTGTATTTATTTGTCAAACTGTCATAGAATGACATTTCCACTTTAGAAACATCAATTCTTGCATGTTTTTGAAGGACAGCATGGTTTCTTTTGAATTCGTGTTGAGTTAGTGTGAAAAGTGCAGTATATGTTCATTTTGTGCTTTTCTCGCTCAAATAGCGTTATTTTGAGCGGAAAATGACAGTATGTGCTTATTTCAGATTCATGTGTTTTTATGTATCAAACTGTGTGAGAATGACAATTCCACTGTAGAAACATCAAGTCTTGCATGTTTTTGAAGGACAGCATGGTTTATTTTGAATTCCTGTTGAGTTAGTGTGAAAAGTGCAGTATATGTTCATTTTGTGCTTTTCTCGCTCAAATAGCGTTATTCTGACTTGAAAATGACGGAATATGAGTATTTTAGATTCATTTGTATTTATTTGTCAAACTGTCAGAGAATGACATTTCCACTTTAGAAACATCAATTCTTGCATGTTTTTGAAGGACAGCATGGTTTCTTTTGAATTCGTGTTGAGTTAGTGTGAAAAGTGCAGTATATGTTCATTTTGTGCTTTTCTCGCTCAAATAGCGTTATTTTGAGCGGAAAATGACAGTATGTGCTTATTTCAGATTCATGTGTTTTTATGTATCAAACTGTGTGAGAATGACAATTCCACTGTAGAAACATCAAGTCTTGCATGTTTTTGAAGGACAGCATGGTTTCCTTTGAATTCCTGTTGAGTTAGTGTGAAAAGTGCAGTATATGTTCATTTTGTGCTTTTCTCGCTCAAATAGCGTTATTCTGACTTGAAAATGACGGAATATGAGTATTTTAGATTCATTTGTATTTATTTGTCAAACTGTCAGAGAATGACATTTCCACTTTAGAAACATCAATTCTCGCATGTTTTTGAAGGACAGCATGGTTTCTTTTGAATTCGTGTTGAGTTAGTGTGAAAAGTGCAGTATATGTTCATTTTGTGCTTTTCTCGCTCAAATAGCGTTATTCTGACTTGAAAATGACGGAATATGAGTATTTTAGATTCATTTGTATTTATTTGTCAAACTGTCAGAGAATGACATTTCCACTTTAGAAACATCAATTCTTGCATGTTTTTGAAGGACAGCATGGTTTCTTTTGAATTCGTGTTGAGTTAGTGTGAAAAGTGCAGTATATGTTCATTTTGTGCTTTTCTCGCTCAAATAGCGTTATTTTGAGCGGAAAATGACAGTATGTGCTTATTTCAGATTCATGTGTTTTTATGTATCAAACTGTGTGAGAATGACAATTCCACTGTAGAAACATCAAGTCTTGCATGTTTTTGAAGGACAGCATGGTTTATTTTGAATTCCTGTTGAGTTAGTGTGAAAAGTGCAGTATATGTTCATTTTGTGCTTTTCTCGCTCAAATAGCGTTATTCTGACTTGAAAATGACGGAATATGAGTATTTTAGATTCATTTGTATTTATTTGTCAAACTGTCAGAGAATGACATTTCCACTTTAGAAACATCAATTCTTGCATGTTTTTGAAGGACAGCATGGTTTCTTTTGAATTCGTGTTGAGTTAGTGTGAAAAGTGCAGTATATGTTCATTTTGTGCTTTTCTCGCTCAAATAGCGTTATTTTGAGCGGAAAATGACAGTATGTGCTTATTTCAGATTCATGTGTTTTTATGTATCAAACTGTGTGAGAATGACAATTCCACTGTAGAAACATCAAGTCTTGCATGTTTTTGAAGGACAGCATGGTTTATTTTGAATTCCTGTTGAGTTAGTGTGAAAAGTGCAGTATATGTTCATTTTGTGCTTTTCTCGCTCAAATAGCGTTATTCTGACTTGAAAATGACGGAATATGAGTATTTTAGATTCATTTGTATTTATTTGTCAAACTGTCAGAGAATGACATTTCCACTTTAGAAACATCAATTCTTGCATGTTTTTGAAGGACAGCATGGTTTCTTTTGAATTCGTGTTGAGTTAGTGTGAAAAGTGCAGTATATGTTCATTTTGTGCTTTTCTCGCTCAAATAGCGTTATTTTGAGCGGAAAATGACAGTATGTGCTTATTTCAGATTCATGTGTTTTTATGTATCAAACTGTGTGAGAATGACAATTCCACTGTAGAAACATCAAGTCTTGCATGTTTTTGAAGGACAGCATGGTTTCCTTTGAATTCCTGTTGAGTTAGTGTGAAAAGTGCAGTATATGTTCATTTTGTGCTTTTCTCGCTCAAATAGCGTTATTCTGACTTGAAAATGACGGAATATGAGTATTTTAGATTCATTTGTATTTATTTGTCAAACTGTCAGAGAATGACATTTCCACTTTAGAAACATCAATTCTCGCATGTTTTTGAAGGACAGCATGGTTTCTTTTGAATTCGTGTTGAGTTAGTGTGAAAAGTGCAGTATATGTTCATTTTGTGCTTTTCTCGCTCAAATAGCGTTATTCTGACTTGAAAATGACGGAATATGAGTATTTTAGATTCATTTGTATTTATTTGTCAAACTGTCAGAGAATGACATTTCCACTTTAGAAACATCAATTCTTGCATGTTTTTGAAGGACAGCATGGTTTCTTTTGAATTCGTGTTGAGTTAGTGTGAAAAGTGCAGTATATGTTCATTTTGTGCTTTTCTCGCTCAAATAGCGTTATTTTGAGCGGAAAATGACAGTATGTGCTTATTTCAGATTCATGTGTTTTTATGTATCAAACTGTGTGAGAATGACAATTCCACTGTAGAAACATCAAGTCTTGCATGTTTTTGAAGGACAGCATGGTTTATTTTGAATTCCTGTTGAGTTAGTGTGAAAAGTGCAGTATATGTTCATTTTGTGCTTTTCTCGCTCAAATAGCGTTATTCTGACTTGAAAATGACGGAATATGAGTATTTTAGATTCATTTGTATTTATTTGTCAAACTGTCAGAGAATGACATTTCCACTTTAGAAACATCAATTCTTGCATGTTTTTGAAGGACAGCATGGTTTCTTTTGAATTCGTGTTGAGTTAGTGTGAAAAGTGCAGTATATGTTCATTTTGTGCTTTTCTCGCTCAAATAGCGTTATTTTGAGCGGAAAATGACAGTATGTGCTTATTTCAGATTCATGTGTTTTTATGTATCAAACTGTGTGAGAATGACAATTCCACTGTAGAAACATCAAGTCTTGCATGTTTTTGAAGGACAGCATGGTTTATTTTGAATTCCTGTTGAGTTAGTGTGAAAAGTGCAGTATATGTTCATTTTGTGCTTTTCTCGCTCAAATAGCGTTATTCTGACTTGAAAATGACGGAATATGAGTATTTTAGATTCATTTGTATTTATTTGTCAAACTGTCAGAGAATGACATTTCCACTTTAGAAACATCAATTCTTGCATGTTTTTGAAGGACAGCATGGTTTCTTTTGAATTCGTGTTGAGTTAGTGTGAAAAGTGCAGTATATGTTCATTTTGTGCTTTTCTCGCTCAAATAGCGTTATTTTGAGCGGAAAATGACAGTATGTGCTTATTTCAGATTCATGTGTTTTTATGTATCAAACTGTGTGAGAATGACAATTCCACTGTAGAAACATCAAGTCTTGCATGTTTTTGAAGGACAGCATGGTTTCCTTTGAATTCCTGTTGAGTTAGTGTGAAAAGTGCAGTATATGTTCATTTTGTGCTTTTCTCGCTCAAATAGCGTTATTCTGACTTGAAAATGACGGAATATGAGTATTTTAGATTCATTTGTATTTATTTGTCAAACTGTCAGAGAATGACATTTCCACTTTAGAAACATCAATTCTCGCATGTTTTTGAAGGACAGCATGGTTTCTTTTGAATTCGTGTTGAGTTAGTGTGAAAAGTGCAGTATATGTTCATTTTGTGCTTTTCTCGCTCAAATAGCGTTATTCTGACTTGAAAATGACGGAATATGAGTATTTTAGATTCATTTGTATTTATTTGTCAAACTGTCAGAGAATGACATTTCCACTTTAGAAACATCAATTCTTGCATGTTTTTGAAGGACAGCATGGTTTCTTTTGAATTCGTGTTGAGTTAGTGTGAAAAGTGCAGTATATGTTCATTTTGTGCTTTTCTCGCTCAAATAGCGTTATTTTGAGCGGAAAATGACAGTATGTGCTTATTTCAGATTCATGTGTTTTTATGTATCAAACTGTGTGAGAATGACAATTCCACTGTAGAAACATCAAGTCTTGCATGTTTTTGAAGGACAGCATGGTTTATTTTGAATTCCTGTTGAGTTAGTGTGAAAAGTGCAGTATATGTTCATTTTGTGCTTTTCTCGCTCAAATAGCGTTATTCTGACTTGAAAATGACGGAATATGAGTATTTTAGATTCATTTGTATTTATTTGTCAAACTGTCAGAGAATGACATTTCCACTTTAGAAACATCAATTCTTGCATGTTTTTGAAGGACAGCATGGTTTCTTTTGAATTCGTGTTGAGTTAGTGTGAAAAGTGCAGTATATGTTCATTTTGTGCTTTTCTCGCTCAAATAGCGTTATTTTGAGCGGAAAATGACAGTATGTGCTTATTTCAGATTCATGTGTTTTTATGTATCAAACTGTGTGAGAATGACAATTCCACTGTAGAAACATCAAGTCTTGCATGTTTTTGAAGGACAGCATGGTTTATTTTGAATTCCTGTTGAGTTAGTGTGAAAAGTGCAGTATATGTTCATTTTGTGCTTTTCTCGCTCAAATAGCGTTATTCTGACTTGAAAATGACGGAATATGAGTATTTTAGATTCATTTGTATTTATTTGTCAAACTGTCAGAGAATGACATTTCCACTTTAGAAACATCAATTCTTGCATGTTTTTGAAGGACAGCATGGTTTCTTTTGAATTCGTGTTGAGTTAGTGTGAAAAGTGCAGTATATGTTCATTTTGTGCTTTTCTCGCTCAAATAGCGTTATTTTGAGCGGAAAATGACAGTATGTGCTTATTTCAGATTCATGTGTTTTTATGTATCAAACTGTGTGAGAATGACAATTCCACTGTAGAAACATCAAGTCTTGCATGTTTTTGAAGGACAGCATGGTTTCCTTTGAATTCCTGTTGAGTTAGTGTGAAAAGTGCAGTATATGTTCATTTTGTGCTTTTCTCGCTCAAATAGCGTTATTCTGACTTGAAAATGACGGAATATGAGTATTTTAGATTCATTTGTATTTATTTGTCAAACTGTCAGAGAATGACATTTCCACTTTAGAAACATCAATTCTCGCATGTTTTTGAAGGACAGCATGGTTTCTTTTGAATTCGTGTTGAGTTAGTGTGAAAAGTGCAGTATATGTTCATTTTGTGCTTTTCTCGCTCAAATAGCGTTATTCTGACTTGAAAATGACGGAATATGAGTATTTTAGATTCATTTGTATTTATTTGTCAAACTGTCAGAGAATGACATTTCCACTTTAGAAACATCAATTCTTGCATGTTTTTGAAGGACAGCATGGTTTCTTTTGAATTCGTGTTGAGTTAGTGTGAAAAGTGCAGTATATGTTCATTTTGTGCTTTTCTCGCTCAAATAGCGTTATTTTGAGCGGAAAATGACAGTATGTGCTTATTTCAGATTCATGTGTTTTTATGTATCAAACTGTGTGAGAATGACAATTCCACTGTAGAAACATCAAGTCTTGCATGTTTTTGAAGGACAGCATGGTTTATTTTGAATTCCTGTTGAGTTAGTGTGAAAAGTGCAGTATATGTTCATTTTGTGCTTTTCTCGCTCAAATAGCGTTATTCTGACTTGAAAATGACGGAATATGAGTATTTTAGATTCATTTGTATTTATTTGTCAAACTGTCAGAGAATGACATTTCCACTTTAGAAACATCAATTCTTGCATGTTTTTGAAGGACAGCATGGTTTCTTTTGAATTCGTGTTGAGTTAGTGTGAAAAGTGCAGTATATGTTCATTTTGTGCTTTTCTCGCTCAAATAGCGTTATTTTGAGCGGAAAATGACAGTATGTGCTTATTTCAGATTCATGTGTTTTTATGTATCAAACTGTGTGAGAATGACAATTCCACTGTAGAAACATCAAGTCTTGCATGTTTTTGAAGGACAGCATGGTTTATTTTGAATTCCTGTTGAGTTAGTGTGAAAAGTGCAGTATATGTTCATTTTGTGCTTTTCTCGCTCAAATAGCGTTATTCTGACTTGAAAATGACGGAATATGAGTATTTTAGATTCATTTGTATTTATTTGTCAAACTGTCAGAGAATGACATTTCCACTTTAGAAACATCAATTCTTGCATGTTTTTGAAGGACAGCATGGTTTCTTTTGAATTCGTGTTGAGTTAGTGTGAAAAGTGCAGTATATGTTCATTTTGTGCTTTTCTCGCTCAAATAGCGTTATTTTGAGCGGAAAATGACAGTATGTGCTTATTTCAGATTCATGTGTTTTTATGTATCAAACTGTGTGAGAATGACAATTCCACTGTAGAAACATCAAGTCTTGCATGTTTTTGAAGGACAGCATGGTTTATTTTGAATTCCTGTTGAGTTAGTGTGAAAAGTGCAGTATATGTTCATTTTGTGCTTTTCTCGCTCAAATAGCGTTATTCTGACTTGAAAATGACGGAATATGAGTATTTTAGATTCATTTGTATTTATTTGTCAAACTGTCAGAGAATGACATTTCCACTTTAGAAACATCAAGTCTTGCATGTTTTTGAAGGACAGCATGGTTTATTTTGAATTCCTGTTGATTTAGTGTGAAAAGTGCAGTATATGTTCATTTTGTGCTTTTCTCGCTCAAATAGCGTTATCCTGACTTGAAAATGACGGAATATGAGTATTTTAGATTCATTTGTATTTATTTGTCAAACTGTCAGAGAATGACATTTCCACTTTAGAAACATCAATTCTTGCATGTTTTTGAAGGACAGCATGGTTTCTTTTGAATTCGTGTTGAGTTAGTGTGAAAAGTGCAGTATATGTTCATTTTGTGCTTTTCTCGCTCAAATAGCGTTATTTTGACTTGAAAATGACGGAATATGAGTATTTTAGATTCATGTGTTTTTATGTGTCAAACTGTCATAGAATGACATTTCCACTTTAGAAACATCAATTCTTGCATGTTTTTGAAGGACAGCATGGTTTCTTTTGAATTCGTGTTGAGTTAGTGTGAAAAGTGCAGTATATGTTCATTTTGTGCTTTTCTCGCTCAAATAGCGTTATTTTGAGCGGAAAATGACAGTATGTGCTTATTTCAGATTCATGTGTTTTTATGTATCAAACTGTGTGAGAATGACAATTCCACTGTAGAAACATCAAGTCTTGCATGTTTTTGAAGGACAGCATGGTTTATTTTGAATTCCTGTTGAGTTAGGGTGAAAAGTGCAGTATATGTTCATTTTGTGCTTTTCTCGCTCAAATAGCGTTATTCTGACTTGAAAATGACGGAATATGAGTATTTTAGATTCATTTGTATTTATTTGTCAAACTGTCAGAGAATGACATTTCCACTTTAGAAACATCAATTCTTGCATGTTTTTGAAGGCCAGCATGGTTTCTTTTGAATTCGTGTTGAGTTAGTGTGAAAAGTGCAGTATATGTTCATTTTGTGCTTTTCTCGCTCAAATAGCGTTATTTTGAGCGGAAAATGACAGTATGTGCTTATTTCAGATTCATGTGTTTTTATGTATCAAACTGTGTGAGAATGACAATTCCACTGTAGAAACATCAAGTCTTGCATGTTTTTGAAGGACAGCATGGTTTATTTTGAATTCCTGTTGAGTTAGTGTGAAAAGTGCAGTATATGTTCATTTTGTGCTTTTCTCGCTCAAATAGCGTTATTCTGACTTGAAAATGACGGAATATGAGTATTTTAGATTCATTTGTATTTATTTGTCAAACTGTCAGAGAATGACATTTCCACTTTAGAAACATCAATTCTTGCATGTTTTTGAAGGACAGCATGGTTTCTTTTGAATTCGTGTTGAGTTAGTGTGAAAAGTGCAGTATATGTTCATTTTGTGCTTTTCTCGCTCAAATAGCGTTATTTTGAGCGGAAAATGACAGTATGTGCTTATTTCAGATTCATGTGTTTTTATGTATCAAACTGTGTGAGAATGACAATTCCACTGTAGAAACATCAAGTCTTGCATGTTTTTGAAGGACAGCATGGTTTCCTTTGAATTCCTGTTGAGTTAGTGTGAAAAGTGCAGTATATGTTCATTTTGTGCTTTTCTCGCTCAAATAGCGTTATTCTGACTTGAAAATGACGGAATATGAGTATTTTAGATTCATTTGTATTTATTTGTCAAACTGTCAGAGAATGACATTTCCACTTTAGAAACATCAATTCTCGCATGTTTTTGAAGGACAGCATGGTTTCTTTTGAATTCGTGTTGAGTTAGTGTGAAAAGTGCAGTATATGTTCATTTTGTGCTTTTCTCGCTCAAATAGCGTTATTCTGACTTGAAAATGACGGAATATGAGTATTTTAGATTCATTTGTATTTATTTGTCAAACTGTCAGAGAATGACATTTCCACTTTAGAAACATCAATTCTTGCATGTTTTTGAAGGACAGCATGGTTTCTTTTGAATTCGTGTTGAGTTAGTGTGAAAAGTGCAGTATATGTTCATTTTGTGCTTTTCTCGCTCAAATAGCGTTATTTTGAGCGGAAAATGACAGTATGTGCTTATTTCAGATTCATGTGTTTTTATGTATCAAACTGTGTGAGAATGACAATTCCACTGTAGAAACATCAAGTCTTGCATGTTTTTGAAGGACAGCATGGTTTATTTTGAATTCCTGTTGAGTTAGTGTGAAAAGTGCAGTATATGTTCATTTTGTGCTTTTCTCGCTCAAATAGCGTTATTCTGACTTGAAAATGACGGAATATGAGTATTTTAGATTCATTTGTATTTATTTGTCAAACTGTCAGAGAATGACATTTCCACTTTAGAAACATCAATTCTTGCATGTTTTTGAAGGACAGCATGGTTTCTTTTGAATTCGTGTTGAGTTAGTGTGAAAAGTGCAGTATATGTTCATTTTGTGCTTTTCTCGCTCAAATAGCGTTATTTTGAGCGGAAAATGACAGTATGTGCTTATTTCAGATTCATGTGTTTTTATGTATCAAACTGTGTGAGAATGACAATTCCACTGTAGAAACATCAAGTCTTGCATGTTTTTGAAGGACAGCATGGTTTATTTTGAATTCCTGTTGAGTTAGTGTGAAAAGTGCAGTATATGTTCATTTTGTGCTTTTCTCGCTCAAATAGCGTTATTCTGACTTGAAAATGACGGAATATGAGTATTTTAGATTCATTTGTATTTATTTGTCAAACTGTCAGAGAATGACATTTCCACTTTAGAAACATCAATTCTTGCATGTTTTTGAAGGACAGCATGGTTTCTTTTGAATTCGTGTTGAGTTAGTGTGAAAAGTGCAGTATATGTTCATTTTGTGCTTTTCTCGCTCAAATAGCGTTATTTTGAGCGGAAAATGACAGTATGTGCTTATTTCAGATTCATGTGTTTTTATGTATCAAACTGTGTGAGAATGACAATTCCACTGTAGAAACATCAAGTCTTGCATGTTTTTGAAGGACAGCATGGTTTATTTTGAATTCCTGTTGAGTTAGTGTGAAAAGTGCAGTATATGTTCATTTTGTGCTTTTCTCGCTCAAATAGCGTTATTCTGACTTGAAAATGACGGAATATGAGTATTTTAGATTCATTTGTATTTATTTGTCAAACTGTCAGAGAATGACATTTCCACTTTAGAAACATCAAGTCTTGCATGTTTTTGAAGGACAGCATGGTTTATTTTGAATTCCTGTTGATTTAGTGTGAAAAGTGCAGTATATGTTCATTTTGTGCTTTTCTCGCTCAAATAGCGTTATCCTGACTTGAAAATGACGGAATATGAGTATTTTAGATTCATTTGTATTTATTTGTCAAACTGTCAGAGAATGACATTTCCACTTTAGAAACATCAATTCTTGCATGTTTTTGAAGGACAGCATGGTTTCTTTTGAATTCGTGTTGAGTTAGTGTGAAAAGTGCAGTATATGTTCATTTTGTGCTTTTCTCGCTCAAATAGCGTTATTTTGACTTGAAAATGACGGAATATGAGTATTTTAGATTCATGTGTTTTTATGTGTCAAACTGTCATAGAATGACATTTCCACTTTAGAAACATCAATTCTTGCATGTTTTTGAAGGACAGCATGGTTTCTTTTGAATTCGTGTTGAGTTAGTGTGAAAAGTGCAGTATATGTTCATTTTGTGCTTTTCTCGCTCAAATAGCGTTATTTTGAGCGGAAAATGACAGTATGTGCTTATTTCAGATTCATGTGTTTTTATGTATCAAACTGTGTGAGAATGACAATTCCACTGTAGAAACATCAAGTCTTGCATGTTTTTGAAGGACAGCATGGTTTATTTTGAATTCCTGTTGAGTTAGGGTGAAAAGTGCAGTATATGTTCATTTTGTGCTTTTCTCGCTCAAATAGCGTTATTCTGACTTGAAAATGACGGAATATGAGTATTTTAGATTCATTTGTATTTATTTGTCAAACTGTCAGAGAATGACATTTCCACTTTAGAAACATCAATTCTTGCATGTTTTTGAAGGCCAGCATGGTTTCTTTTGAATTCGTGTTGAGTTAGTGTGAAAAGTGCAGTATATGTTCATTTTGTGCTTTTCTCGCTCAAATAGCGTTATTTTGAGCGGAAAATGACAGTATGTGCTTATTTCAGATTCATGTGTTTTTATGTATCAAACTGTGTGAGAATGACAATTCCACTGTAGAAACATCAAGTCTTGCATGTTTTTGAAGGACAGTATGGTTTATTTTGAATTCCTGTTGAGTTAGTGTGAAAAGTGCAGTATATGTTCATTTTGTGCTTTTCTCGCTCAAATAGCGTTATTCTGACTTGAAAATGACGGAATATGAGTATTTTAGATTCATTTGTATTTATTTGTCAAACTGTCAGAGAATGACATTTCCACTTTAGAAACATCAATTCTTGCATGTTTTTGAAGGACAGCATGGTTTCTTTTGAATTCGTGTTGAGTTAGTGTGAAAAGTGCAGTATATGTTCATTTTGTGCTTTTCTCGCTCAAATAGCGTTATTCTGACTTGAAAATGACGGAATATGAGTATTTTAGATTCATTTGTATTTATTTGTCAAACTGTCATAGAATGACATTTCCACTTTAGAAACATCAATTCTTGCATGTTTTTGAAGGCCAGCATGGTTTCTTTTGAATTCGTGTTGAGTTAGTGTGAAAAGTGCAGTATATGTTCATTTTGTGCTTTTCTCGCTCAAATAGCGTTATTTTGACCTGAAAATGACGGAATATGAGTATGTTAGATTCATTTGTATTTATTTGTCAAACTGTCATAGAATGACATTTCCACTTTAGAAACATCAATTCTTGCATGTTTTTGAAGGCCAGCATGGTTTCTTTTGAATTCGTGTTGAGTTAGTGTGAAAAGTGCAGTATATGTTCATTTTGTGCTTTTCTCGCTCAAATAGCGTTATTTTGAGCTGAAAATGACGGAATATGAGTATGTTAGATTCATTTGTATTTATTTGTCAAACTGTCATAGAATGACATTTCCACTTTAGAAACATCAATTCTTGCATGTTTTTGAAGGCCAGCATGGTTTCTTTTGAATTCGTGTTGAGTTAGTGTGAAAAGTGCAGTATATGTTCATTTTGTGCTTTTCTCGCTCAAATAGCGTTATTTTGAGCGGAAAATGACAGTATGTGCTTATTTCAGATTCATGTGTTTTTATGTATCAAACTGTGTGAGAATGACAATTCCACTGTAGAAACATCAAGTCTTGCATGTTTTTGAAGGACAGCATGGTTTATTTTGAATTCCTGTTGAGTTAGTGTGAAAAGTGCAGTATATGTTCATTTTGTGCTTTTCTCGCTCAAATAGCGTTATTTTGAGCGGAAAATGACAGTATGTGCTTATTTCAGATTCATGTGTTTTTATGTATCAAACTGTGTGAGAATGACAATTCCACTGTAGAAACATCAATTCTTGCATGTTTTTGAAGGACAGCATGGTTTATTTTGAATTCCTGTTGAGTTAGTGTGAAAAGTGCAGTATATGTTCATTTTGTGCTTTTCTCGCTCAAATAGCGTTATTCTGACTTGAAAATGACGGAATATGAGTATTTTAGATTCATTTGTATTTATTTGTCAAACTGTCAGAGAATGACATTTCCACTTTAGAAACATCAAGTCTTGCATGTTTTTGAAGGACAGCATGGTTTATTTTGAATTCCTGTTGATTTAGTGTGAAAAGTGCAGTATATGTTCATTTTGTGCTTTTCTCGCTCAAATAGCGTTATTCTGACTTGAAAATGACGGAATATGAGTATTTTAGATTCATTTGTATTTATTTGTCAAACTGTCAGAGAATGACATTTCCACTTTAGAAACATCAATTCTTGCATGTTTTTGAAGGACAGCATGGTTTCTTTTGAATTCGTGTTGAGTTAGTGTGAAAAGTGCAGTATATGTTCATTTTGTGCTTTTCTCGCTCAAATAGCGTTATTTTGACTTGAAAATGACGGAATATGAGTATTTTAGATTCATGTGTTTTTATTTGTCAAACTGTCAGAGAATGACATTTCCACTTTAGAAACATCAATTCTTGCATGTTTTTGAAGGCCAGCATGGTTTCTTTTGAATTCGTGTTGAGTTAGTGTGAAAAGTGCAGTATATGTTCATTTTGTGCTTTTCTCGCTCAAATAGCGTTATTTTGAGCGGAAAATGACAGTATGTGCTTATTTCAGATTCATGTGTTTTTATGTATCAAACTGTGTGAGAATGACAATTCCACTGTAGAAACATCAAGTCTTGCATGTTTTTGAAGGACAGTATGGTTTATTTTGAATTCCTGTTGAGTTAGTGTGAAAAGTGCAGTATATGTTCATTTTGTGCTTTTCTCGCTCAAATAGCGTTATTCTGACTTGAAAATGACGGAATATGAGTATTTTAGATTCATTTGTATTTATTTGTCAAACTGTCAGAGAATGACATTTCCACTTTAGAAACATCAATTCTTGCATGTTTTTGAAGGACAGCATGGTTTCTTTTGAATTCGTGTTGAGTTAGTGTGAAAAGTGCAGTATATGTTCATTTTGTGCTTTTCTCGCTCAAATAGCGTTATTCTGACTTGAAAATGACGGAATATGAGTATTTTAGATTCATTTGTATTTATTTGTCAAACTGTCAGAGAATGACATTTCCACTTTAGAAACATCAATTCTTGCATGTTTTTGAAGGACAGCATGGTTTCTTTTGAATTCGTGTTGAGTTAGTGTGAAAAGTGCAGTATATGTTCATTTTGTGCTTTTCTCGCTCAAATAGCGTTATTCTGACTTGAAAATGACGGAATATGAGTATTTTAGATTCATTTGTATTTATTTGTCAAACTGTCAGAGAATGACATTTCCACTTTAGAAACATCAAGTCTTGCATGTTTTTGAAGGACAGCATGGTTTATTTTGAATTCCTGTTGAGTTAGTGTGAAAAGTGCAGTATATGTTCATTTTGTGCTTTTCTCGCTCAAATAGCGTTATTTTGACCTGAAAATGACGGAATATGAGTATGTTAGATTCATTTGTATTTATTTGTCAAACTGTCATAGAATGACATTTCCACTTTAGAAACATCAATTCTTGCATGTTTTTGAAGGCCAGCATGGTTTCTTTTGAATTCGTGTTGAGTTAGTGTGAAAAGTGCAGTATATGTTCATTTTGTGCTTTTCTCGCTCAAATAGCGTTATTTTGAGCTGAAAATGACGGAATATGAGTATGTTAGATTCATTTGTATTTATTTGTCAAACTGTCATAGAATGACATTTCCACTTTAGAAACATCAATTCTTGCATGTTTTTGAAGGCCAGCATGGTTTCTTTTGAATTCGTGTTGAGTTAGTGTGAAAAGTGCAGTATATGTTCATTTTGTGCTTTTCTCGCTCAAATAGCGTTATTTTGAGCGGAAAATGACAGTATGTGCTTATTTCAGATTCATGTGTTTTTATGTATCAAACTGTGTGAGAATGACAATTCCACTGTAGAAACATCAAGTCTTGCATGTTTTTGAAGGACAGTATGGTTTATTTTGAATTCCTGTTGAGTTAGTGTGAAAAGTGCAGTATATGTTCATTTTGTGCTTTTCTCGCTCAAATAGCGTTATTCTGACTTGAAAATGACGGAATATGAGTATTTTAGATTCATTTGTATTTATTTGTCAAACTGTCAGAGAATGACATTTCCACTTTAGAAACATCAATTCTTGCATGTTTTTGAAGGACAGCATGGTTTCTTTTGAATTCGTGTTGAGTTAGTGTGAAAAGTGCAGTATATGTTCATTTTGTGCTTTTCTCGCTCAAATAGCGTTATTCTGACTTGAAAATGACGGAATATGAGTATTTTAGATTCATTTGTATTTATTTGTCAAACTGTCAGAGAATGACATTTCCACTTTAGAAACATCAATTCTTGCATGTTTTTGAAGGACAGCATGGTTTCTTTTGAATTCGTGTTGAGTTAGTGTGAAAAGTGCAGTATATGTTCATTTTGTGCTTTTCTCGCTCAAATAGCGTTATTCTGACTTGAAAATGACGGAATATGAGTATTTTAGATTCATTTGTATTTATTTGTCAAACTGTCAGAGAATGACATTTCCACTTTAGAAACATCAAGTCTTGCATGTTTTTGAAGGACAGCATGGTTTATTTTGAATTCCTGTTGAGTTAGTGTGAAAAGTGCAGTATATGTTCATTTTGTGCTTTTCTCGCTCAAATAGCGTTATTTTGACCTGAAAATGACGGAATATGAGTATGTTAGATTCATTTGTATTTATTTGTCAAACTGTCATAGAATGACATTTCCACTTTAGAAACATCAATTCTTGCATGTTTTTGAAGGCCAGCATGGTTTCTTTTGAATTCGTGTTGAGTTAGTGTGAAAAGTGCAGTATATGTTCATTTTGTGCTTTTCTCGCTCAAATAGCGTTATTTTGAGCTGAAAATGACGGAATATGAGTATGTTAGATTCATTTGTATTTATTTGTCAAACTGTCATAGAATGACATTTCCACTTTAGAAACATCAATTCTTGCATGTTTTTGAAGGCCAGCATGGTTTCTTTTGAATTCGTGTTGAGTTAGTGTGAAAAGTGCAGTATATGTTCATTTTGTGCTTTTCTCGCTCAAATAGCGTTATTTTGAGCGGAAAATGACAGTATGTGCTTATTTCAGATTCATGTGTTTTTATGTATCAAACTGTGTGAGAATGACAATTCCACTGTAGAAACATCAAGTCTTGCATGTTTTTGAAGGACAGCATGGTTTATTTTGAATTCCTGTTGAGTTAGTGTGAAAAGTGCAGTATATGTTCATTTTGTGCTTTTCTCGCTCAAATAGCGTTATTTTGAGCTGAAAATGACGGAATATGAGTATGTTAGATTCATTTGTATTTATTTGTCAAACTGTCATAGAATGACATTTCCACTTTAGAAACATCAATTCTTGCATGTTTTTGAAGGCCAGCATGGTTTCTTTTGAATTCGTGTTGAGTTAGTGTGAAAAGTGCAGTATATGTTCATTTTGTGCTTTTCTCGCTCAAATAGCGTTATTTTGAGCTGAAAATGACGGAATATGAGTATGTTAGATTCATTTGTATTTATTTGTCAAACTGTCATAGAATGACATTTCCACTTTAGAAACATCAATTCTTGCATGTTTTTGAAGGACAGCATGGTTTCTTTTGAATTCGTGTTGAGTTAGTGTGAAAAGTGCAGTATATGTTCATTTTGTGCTTTTCTCGCTCAAATAGCGTTATTTTGAGCGGAAAATGACAGTATGTGCTTATTTCAGATTCATGTGTTTTTATGTATCAAACTGTGTGAGAATGACAATTCCACTGTAGAAACATCAAGTCTTGCATGTTTTTGAAGGACAGCATGGTTTATTTTGAATTCCTGTTGAGTTAGTGTGAAAAGTGCAGTATATGTTCATTTTGTGCTTTTCTCGCTCAAATAGCGTTATTTTGAGCTGAAAATGACGGAATATGAGTATGTTAGATTCATTTGTATTTATTTGTCAAACTGTCATAGAATGACATTTCCACTTTAGAAACATCAATTCTTGCATGTTTTTGAAGGACAGCATGGTTTCTTTTGAATTCGTGTTGAGTTAGTGTGAAAAGTGCAGTATATGTTCATTTTGTGCTTTTCTCGCTCAAATAGCGTTATTTTGAGCGGAAAATGACAGTATGTGCTTATTTCAGATTCATGTGTTATTATGTATCAAACTGTGTGAGAATGACAATTCCACTGTAGAAACATCAAGTCTTGCATGTTTTTGAAGGACAGCATGGTTTATTTTGAATTCCTGTTGAGTTAGTGTGAAAAGTGCAGTATATGTTCATTTTGTGCTTTTCTCGCTCAAATAGCGTTATTCTGACTTGAAAATGACGGAATATGAGTATTTTAGATTCATTTGTATTTATTTGTCAAACTGTCAGAGAATGACATTTCCACTTTAGAAACATCAATTCTTACATGTTCTTGAAGGACAGCATGGTTTCTTTTGAATTCGTGTTGAGTTAGTGTGAAAAGTGCAGTATATGTTCATTTTGTGCTTTTCTCGCTCAAATAGCGTTATTTTGACCTGAAAATGACGGAATATGAGTATTTTAGATTCATTTGTATTTATTTGTCAAACTGTCATAGAATGACATTTCCACTTTAGAAACATCAATTCTTGCATGTTTTTGAAGGCCAGCATGGTTTCTTTTGAATTCGTGTTGAGTTAGTGTGAAAAGTGCAGTATATGTTCATTTTGTGCTTTTCTCGCTCAAATAGCGTTATTTTGACCTGAAAATGACGGAATATGAGTATGTTAGATTCATTTGTATTTATTTGTCAAACTGTCATAGAATGACATTTCCACTTTAGAAACATCAATTCTTGCATGTTTTTGAAGGCCAGCATGGTTTCTTTTGAATTCGTGTTGAGTTAGTGTGAAAAGTGCAGTATATGTTCATTTTGTGCTTTTCTCGCTCAAATAGCGTTATTTTGAGCTGAAAATGACGGAATATGAGTATGTTAGATTCATTTGTATTTATTTGTCAAACTGTCATAGAATGACATTTCCACTTTAGAAACATCAATTCTTGCATGTTTTTGAAGGCCAGCATGGTTTCTTTTGAATTCGTGTTGAGTTAGTGTGAAAAGTGCAGTATATGTTCATTTTGTGCTTTTCTCGCTCAAATAGCGTTATTTTGAGCGGAAAATGACAGTATGTGCTTATTTCAGATTCATGTGTTTTTATGTATCAAACTGTGTGAAAATGACAATTCCACTGTAGAAACATCAAGTCTTGCATGTTTTTGAAGGACAGCATGGTTTATTTTGAATTCCTGTTGAGTTAGTGTGAAAAGTGCAGTATATGTTCATTTTGTGCTTTTCTCGCTCAAATAGCGTTATTCTGACTTGAAAATGACGGAATATGAGTATTTTAGATTCATTTGTATTTATTTGTCAAACTGTCAGAGAATGACATTTCCACTTTAGAAACATCAATTCTTACATGTTCTTGAAGGACAGCATGGTTTCTTTTGAATTCGTGTTGAGTTAGTGTGAAAAGTGCAGTATATGTTCATTTTGTGCTTTTCTCGCTCAAATAGCGTTATTTTGACCTGAAAATGACGGAATATGAGTATTTTAGATTCATTTGTATTTATTTGTCAAACTGTCATAGAATGACATTTCCACTTTAGAAACATCAATTCTTGCATGTTTTTGAAGGCCAGCATGGTTTCTTTTGAATTCGTGTTGAGTTAGTGTGAAAAGTGCAGTATATGTTCATTTTGTGCTTTTCTCGCTCAAATAGCGTTATTTTGACCTGAAAATGACGGAATATGAGTATGTTAGATTCATTTGTATTTATTTGTCAAACTGTCATAGAATGACATTTCCACTTTAGAAACATCAATTCTTGCATGTTTTTGAAGGCCAGCATGGTTTCTTTTGAATTCGTGTTGAGTTAGTGTGAAAAGTGCAGTATATGTTCATTTTGTGCTTTTCTCGCTCAAATAGCGTTATTTTGAGCTGAAAATGACGGAATATGAGTATGTTAGATTCATTTGTATTTATTTGTCAAACTGTCATAGAATGACATTTCCACTTTAGAAACATCAATTCTTGCATGTTTTTGAAGGCCAGCATGGTTTCTTTTGAATTCGTGTTGAGTTAGTGTGAAAAGTGCAGTATATGTTCATTTTGTGCTTTTCTCGCTCAAATAGCGTTATTTTGAGCGGAAAATGACAGTATGTGCTTATTTCAGATTCATGTGTTTTTATGTATCAAACTGTGTGAAAATGACAATTCCACTGTAGAAACATCAAGTCTTGCATGTTTTTGAAGGACAGCATGGTTTATTTTGAATTCCTGTTGAGTTAGTGTGAAAAGTGCAGTATATGTTCATTTTGTGCTTTTCTCGCTCAAATAGCGTTATTCTGACTTGAAAATGACGGAATATGAGTATTTTAGATTCATTTGTATTTATTTGTCAAACTGTCAGAGAATGACATTTCCACTTTAGAAACATCAATTCTTACATGTTCTTGAAGGACAGCATGGTTTCTTTTGAATTCGTGTTGAGTTAGTGTGAAAAGTGCAGTATATGTTCATTTTGTGCTTTTCTCGCTCAAATAGCGTTATTTTGACCTGAAAATGACGGAATATGAGTATTTTAGATTCATTTGTATTTATTTGTCAAACTGTCATAGAATGACATTTCCACTTTAGAAACATCAATTCTTGCATGTTTTTGAAGGCCAGCATGGTTTCTTTTGAATTCGTGTTGAGTTAGTGTGAAAAGTGCAGTATATGTTCATTTTGTGCTTTTCTCGCTCAAATAGCGTTATTTTGACCTGAAAATGACGGAATATGAGTATGTTAGATTCATTTGTATTTATTTGTCAAACTGTCATAGAATGACATTTCCACTTTAGAAACATCAATTCTTGCATGTTTTTGAAGGCCAGCATGGTTTCTTTTGAATTCGTGTTGAGTTAGTGTGAAAAGTGCAGTATATGTTCATTTTGTGCTTTTCTCGCTCAAATAGCGTTATTTTGAGCTGAAAATGACGGAATATGAGTATGTTAGATTCATTTGTATTTATTTGTCAAACTGTCATAGAATGACATTTCCACTTTAGAAACATCAATTCTTGCATGTTTTTGAAGGCCAGCATGGTTTCTTTTGAATTCGTGTTGAGTTAGTGTGAAAAGTGCAGTATATGTTCATTTTGTGCTTTTCTCGCTCAAATAGCGTTATTTTGAGCTGAAAATGACGGAATATGAGTATGTTAGATTCATTTGTATTTATTTGTCAAACTGTCATAGAATGACATTTCCACTTTAGAAACATCAATTCTTGCATGTTTTTGAAGGACAGCATGGTTTCTTTTGAATTCGTGTTGAGTTAGTGTGAAAAGTGCAGTATATGTTCATTTTGTGCTTTTCTCGCTCAAATAGCGTTATTTTGAGCGGAAAATGACAGTATGTGCTTATTTCAGATTCATGTGTTTTTATGTATCAAACTGTGTGAGAATGACAATTCCACTGTAGAAACATCAAGTCTTGCATGTTTTTGAAGGACAGCATGGTTTATTTTGAATTCCTGTTGAGTTAGTGTGAAAAGTGCAGTATATGTTCATTTTGTGCTTTTCTCGCTCAAATAGCGTTATTTTGAGCTGAAAATGACGGAATATGAGTATGTTAGATTCATTTGTATTTATTTGTCAAACTGTCATAGAATGACATTTCCACTTTAGAAACATCAATTCTTGCATGTTTTTGAAGGACAGCATGGTTTCTTTTGAATTCGTGTTGAGTTAGTGTGAAAAGTGCAGTATATGTTCATTTTGTGCTTTTCTCGCTCAAATAGCGTTATTTTGAGCGGAAAATGACAGTATGTGCTTATTTCAGATTCATGTGTTATTATGTATCAAACTGTGTGAGAATGACAATTCCACTGTAGAAACATCAAGTCTTGCATGTTTTTGAAGGACAGCATGGTTTATTTTGAATTCCTGTTGAGTTAGTGTGAAAAGTGCAGTATATGTTCATTTTGTGCTTTTCTCGCTCAAATAGCGTTATTCTGACTTGAAAATGACGGAATATGAGTATTTTAGATTCATTTGTATTTATTTGTCAAACTGTCAGAGAATGACATTTCCACTTTAGAAACATCAATTCTTACATGTTCTTGAAGGACAGCATGGTTTCTTTTGAATTCGTGTTGAGTTAGTGTGAAAAGTGCAGTATATGTTCATTTTGTGCTTTTCTCGCTCAAATAGCGTTATTTTGACCTGAAAATGACGGAATATGAGTATTTTAGATTCATTTGTATTTATTTGTCAAACTGTCATAGAATGACATTTCCACTTTAGAAACATCAATTCTTGCATGTTTTTGAAGGCCAGCATGGTTTCTTTTGAATTCGTGTTGAGTTAGTGTGAAAAGTGCAGTATATGTTCATTTTGTGCTTTTCTCGCTCAAATAGCGTTATTTTGACCTGAAAATGACGGAATATGAGTATGTTAGATTCATTTGTATTTATTTGTCAAACTGTCATAGAATGACATTTCCACTTTAGAAACATCAATTCTTGCATGTTTTTGAAGGCCAGCATGGTTTCTTTTGAATTCGTGTTGAGTTAGTGTGAAAAGTGCAGTATATGTTCATTTTGTGCTTTTCTCGCTCAAATAGCGTTATTTTGAGCTGAAAATGACGGAATATGAGTATGTTAGATTCATTTGTATTTATTTGTCAAACTGTCATAGAATGACATTTCCACTTTAGAAACATCAATTCTTGCATGTTTTTGAAGGCCAGCATGGTTTCTTTTGAATTCGTGTTGAGTTAGTGTGAAAAGTGCAGTATATGTTCATTTTGTGCTTTTCTCGCTCAAATAGCGTTATTTTGAGCGGAAAATGACAGTATGTGCTTATTTCAGATTCATGTGTTTTTATGTATCAAACTGTGTGAAAATGACAATTCCACTGTAGAAACATCAAGTCTTGCATGTTTTTGAAGGACAGCATGGTTTATTTTGAATTCCTGTTGAGTTAGTGTGAAAAGTGCAGTATATGTTCATTTTGTGCTTTTCTCGCTCAAATAGCGTTATTCTGACTTGAAAATGACGGAATATGAGTATTTTAGATTCATTTGTATTTATTTGTCAAACTGTCAGAGAATGACATTTCCACTTTAGAAACATCAATTCTTACATGTTTTTGAAGGACAGCATGGTTTCTTTTGAATTCGTGTTGAGTTAGTGTGAAAAGTGCAGTATATGTTCATTTTGTGCTTTTCTCGCTCAAATAGCGTTATTTTGAGCTGAAAATGACGGAATATGAGTATGTTAGATTCATTTGTATTTATTTGTCAAACTGTCATAGAATGACATTTCCACTTTAGAAACATCAATTCTTGCATGTTTTTGAAGGCCAGCATGGTTTCTTTTGAATTCGTGTTGAGTTAGTGTGAAAAGTGCAGTATATGTTCATTTTGTGCTTTTCTCGCTCAAATAGCGTTATTTTGAGCTGAAAATGACGGAATATGAGTATGTTAGATTCATTTGTATTTATTTGTCAAACTGTCATAGAATGACATTTCCACTTTAGAAACATCAATTCTTGCATGTTTTTGAAGGACAGCATGGTTTCTTTTGAATTCGTGTTGAGTTAGTGTGAAAAGTGCAGTATATGTTCATTTTGTGCTTTTCTCGCTCAAATAGCGTTATTTTGAGCGGAAAATGACAGTATGTGCTTATTTCAGATTCATGTGTTTTTATGTATCAAACTGTGTGAGAATGACAATTCCACTGTAGAAACATCAAGTCTTGCATGTTTTTGAAGGACAGCATGGTTTATTTTGAATTCCTGTTGAGTTAGTGTGAAAAGTGCAGTATATGTTCATTTTGTGCTTTTCTCGCTCAAATAGCGTTATTCTGACTTGAAAATGACGGAATATGAGTATTTTAGATTCATTTGTATTTATTTGTCAAACTGTCAGAGAATGACATTTCCACTTTAGAAACATCAATTCTTACATGTTTTTGAAGGACAGCATGGTTTCTTTTGAATTCGTGTTGAGTTAGTGTGAAAAGTGCAGTATATGTTCATTTTGTGCTTTTCTCGCTCAAATAGCGTTATTTTGAGCTGAAAATGACGGAATATGAGTATGTTAGATTCATTTGTATTTATTTGTCAAACTGTCATAGAATGACATTTCCACTTTAGAAACATCAATTCTTGCATGTTTTTGAAGGCCAGCATGGTTTCTTTTGAATTCGTGTTGAGTTAGTGTGAAAAGTGCAGTATATGTTCATTTTGTGCTTTTCTCGCTCAAATAGCGTTATTTTGAGCTGAAAATGACGGAATATGAGTATGTTAGATTCATTTGTATTTATTTGTCAAACTGTCATAGAATGACATTTCCACTTTAGAAACATCAATTCTTGCATGTTTTTGAAGGACAGCATGGTTTCTTTTGAATTCGTGTTGAGTTAGTGTGAAAAGTGCAGTATATGTTCATTTTGTGCTTTTCTCGCTCAAATAGCGTTATTTTGAGCGGAAAATGACAGTATGTGCTTATTTCAGATTCATGTGTTTTTATGTATCAAACTGTGTGAGAATGACAATTCCACTGTAGAAACATCAAGTCTTGCATGTTTTTGAAGGACAGCATGGTTTATTTTGAATTCCTGTTGAGTTAGTGTGAAAAGTGCAGTATATGTTCATTTTGTGCTTTTCTCGCTCAAATAGCGTTATTCTGACTTGAAAATGACGGAATATGAGTATTTTAGATTCATTTGTATTTATTTGTCAAACTGTCAGAGAATGACATTTCCACTTTCGAAACATCAATTCTTACATGTTTTTGAAGGACAGCATGGTTTCTTTTGAATTCGTGTTGAGTTAGTGTGAAAAGTGCAGTATATGTTCATTTTGTGCTTTTCTCGCTCAAATAGCGTTATTTTGAGCTGAAAATGACGGAATATGAGTATTTTAGATTCATTTGTATTTATTTGTCAAACTGTCATAGAATGACATTTCCACTTTAGAAACATCAATTCTTGCATGTTTTTGAAGGCCAGCATGGTTTCTTTTGAATTCGTGTTGAGTTAGTGTGAAAAGTGCAGTATATGTTCATTTTGTGCTTTTCTCGCTCAAATAGCGTTATTTTGAGCGGAAAATGACAGTATGTGCTTATTTCAGATTCATGTGTTTTTATGTATCAAACTGTGTGAGAATGACAATTCCACTGTAGAAACATCAAGTCTTGCATGTTTTTGAAGGACAGCATGGTTTATTTTGAATTCCTGTTGAGTTAGTGTGAAAAGTGCAGTATATGTTCATTTTGTGCTTTTCTCGCTCAAATAGCGTTATTCTGACTTGAAAATGACGGAATATGAGTATTTTAGATTCATTTGTATTTATTTGTCAAACTGTCAGAGAATGACATTTCCACTTTAGAAACATCAATTCTTACATGTTTTTGAAGGACAGCATGGTTTCTTTTGAATTCGTGTTGAGTTAGTGTGAAAAGTGCAGTATATGTTCATTTTGTGCTTTTCTCGCTCAAATAGCGTTATTTTGACCTGAAAATGACGGAATATGAGTATTTTAGATTCATTTGTATTTATTTGTCAAACTGTCATAGAATGACATTTCCACTTTAGAAACATCAATTCTTGCATGTTTTTGAAGGCCAGCATGGTTTCTTTTGAATTCGTGTTGAGTTAGTGTGAAAAGTGCAGTATATGTTCATTTTGTGCTTTTCTCGCTCAAATAGCGTTATTTTGAGCTGAAAATGACGGAATATGAGTATGTTAGATTCATTTGTATTTATTTGTCAAACTGTCATAGAATGACATTTCCACTTTAGAAACATCAATTCTTGCATGTTTTTGAAGGCCAGCATGGTTTCTTTTGAATTCGTGTTGAGTTAGTGTGAAAAGTGCAGTATATGTTCATTTTGTGCTTTTCTCGCTCAAATAGCGTTATTTTGAGCTGAAAATGACGGAATATGAGTATGTTAGATTCATTTGTATTTATTTGTCAAACTGTCATAGAATGACATTTCCACTTTAGAAACATCAATTCTTGCATGTTTTTGAAGGACAGCATGGTTTCTTTTGAATTCGTGTTGAGTTAGTGTGAAAAGTGCAGTATATGTTCATTTTGTGCTTTTCTCGCTCAAATAGCGTTATTTTGAGCGGAAAATGACAGTATGTGCTTATTTCAGATTCATGTGTTTTTATGTATCAAACTGTGTGAGAATGACAATTCCACTGTAGAAACATCAAGTCTTGCATGTTTTTGAAGGACAGCATGGTTTATTTTGAATTCCTGTTGAGTTAGTGTGAAAAGTGCAGTATATGTTCATTTTGTGCTTTTCTCGCTCAAATAGCGTTATTCTGACTTGAAAATGACGGAATATGAGTATTTTAGATTCATTTGTATTTATTTGTCAAACTGTCAGAGAATGACATTTCCACTTTAGAAACATCAATTCTTACATGTTTTTGAAGGACAGCATGGTTTCTTTTGAATTCGTGTTGAGTTAGTGTGAAAAGTGCAGTATATGTTCATTTTGTGCTTTTCTCGCTCAAATAGCGTTATTTTGACCTGAAAATGACGGAATATGAGTATTTTAGATTCATTTGTATTTATTTGTCAAACTGTCATAGAATGACATTTCCACTTTAGAAACATCAATTCTTGCATGTTTTTGAAGGCCAGCATGGTTTCTTTTGAATTCGTGTTGAGTTAGTGTGAAAAGTGCAGTATATGTTCATTTTGTGCTTTTCTCGCTCAAATAGCGTTATTTTGACCTGAAAATGACGGAATATGAGTATGTTAGATTCATTTGTATTTATTTGTCAAACTGTCATAGAATGACATTTCCACTTTAGAAACATCAATTCTTGCATGTTTTTGAAGGCCAGCATGGTTTCTTTTGAATTCGTGTTGAGTTAGTGTGAAAAGTGCAGTATATGTTCATTTTGTGCTTTTCTCGCTCAAATAGCGTTATTTTGAGCTGAAAATGACGGAATATGAGTATGTTAGATTCATTTGTATTTATTTGTCAAACTGTCATAGAATGACATTTCCACTTTAGAAACATCAATTCTTGCATGTTTTTGAAGGCCAGCATGGTTTCTTTTGAATTCGTGTTGAGTTAGTGTGAAAAGTGCAGTATATGTTCATTTTGTGCTTTTCTCGCTCAAATAGCGTTATTTTGAGCGGAAAATGACAGTATGTGCTTATTTCAGATTCATGTGTTTTTATGTATCAAACTGTGTGAAAATGACAATTCCACTGTAGAAACATCAAGTCTTGCATGTTTTTGAAGGACAGCATGGTTTATTTTGAATTCCTGTTGAGTTAGTGTGAAAAGTGCAGTATATGTTCATTTTGTGCTTTTCTCGCTCAAATAGCGTTATTCTGACTTGAAAATGACGGAATATGAGTATTTTAGATTCATTTGTATTTATTTGTCAAACTGTCAGAGAATGACATTTCCACTTTAGAAACATCAATTCTTACATGTTTTTGAAGGACAGCATGGTTTCTTTTGAATTCGTGTTGAGTTAGTGTGAAAAGTGCAGTATATGTTCATTTTGTGCTTTTCTCGCTCAAATAGCGTTATTTTGAGCTGAAAATGACGGAATATGAGTATGTTAGATTCATTTGTATTTATTTGTCAAACTGTCATAGAATGACATTTCCACTTTAGAAACATCAATTCTTGCATGTTTTTGAAGGCCAGCATGGTTTCTTTTGAATTCGTGTTGAGTTAGTGTGAAAAGTGCAGTATATGTTCATTTTGTGCTTTTCTCGCTCAAATAGCGTTATTTTGAGCTGAAAATGACGGAATATGAGTATGTTAGATTCATTTGTATTTATTTGTCAAACTGTCATAGAATGACATTTCCACTTTAGAAACATCAATTCTTGCATGTTTTTGAAGGACAGCATGGTTTCTTTTGAATTCGTGTTGAGTTAGTGTGAAAAGTGCAGTATATGTTCATTTTGTGCTTTTCTCGCTCAAATAGCGTTATTTTGAGCGGAAAATGACAGTATGTGCTTATTTCAGATTCATGTGTTTTTATGTATCAAACTGTGTGAGAATGACAATTCCACTGTAGAAACATCAAGTCTTGCATGTTTTTGAAGGACAGCATGGTTTATTTTGAATTCCTGTTGAGTTAGTGTGAAAAGTGCAGTATATGTTCATTTTGTGCTTTTCTCGCTCAAATAGCGTTATTCTGACTTGAAAATGACGGAATATGAGTATTTTAGATTCATTTGTATTTATTTGTCAAACTGTCAGAGAATGACATTTCCACTTTAGAAACATCAATTCTTACATGTTCTTGAAGGACAGCATGGTTTCTTTTGAATTCGTGTTGAGTTAGTGTGAAAAGTGCAGTATATGTTCATTTTGTGCTTTTCTCGCTCAAATAGCGTTATTTTGACCTGAAAATGACGGAATATGAGTATTTTAGATTCATTTGTATTTATTTGTCAAACTGTCATAGAATGACATTTCCACTTTAGAAACATCAATTCTTGCATGTTTTTGAAGGCCAGCATGGTTTCTTTTGAATTCGTGTTGAGTTAGTGTGAAAAGTGCAGTATATGTTCATTTTGTGCTTTTCTCGCTCAAATAGCGTTATTTTGACCTGAAAATGACGGAATATGAGTATGTTAGATTCATTTGTATTTATTTGTCAAACTGTCATAGAATGACATTTCCACTTTAGAAACATCAATTCTTGCATGTTTTTGAAGGCCAGCATGGTTTCTTTTGAATTCGTGTTGAGTTAGTGTGAAAAGTGCAGTATATGTTCATTTTGTGCTTTTCTCGCTCAAATAGCGTTATTTTGAGCTGAAAATGACGGAATATGAGTATGTTAGATTCATTTGTATTTATTTGTCAAACTGTCATAGAATGACATTTCCACTTTAGAAACATCAATTCTTGCATGTTTTTGAAGGCCAGCATGGTTTCTTTTGAATTCGTGTTGAGTTAGTGTGAAAAGTGCAGTATATGTTCATTTTGTGCTTTTCTCGCTCAAATAGCGTTATTTTGAGCGGAAAATGACAGTATGTGCTTATTTCAGATTCATGTGTTTTTATGTATCAAACTGTGTGAAAATGACAATTCCACTGTAGAAACATCAAGTCTTGCATGTTTTTGAAGGACAGCATGGTTTATTTTGAATTCCTGTTGAGTTAGTGTGAAAAGTGCAGTATATGTTCATTTTGTGCTTTTCTCGCTCAAATAGCGTTATTCTGACTTGAAAATGACGGAATATGAGTATTTTAGATTCATTTGTATTTATTTGTCAAACTGTCAGAGAATGACATTTCCACTTTAGAAACATCAATTCTTACATGTTCTTGAAGGACAGCATGGTTTCTTTTGAATTCGTGTTGAGTTAGTGTGAAAAGTGCAGTATATGTTCATTTTGTGCTTTTCTCGCTCAAATAGCGTTATTTTGACCTGAAAATGACGGAATATGAGTATTTTAGATTCATTTGTATTTATTTGTCAAACTGTCATAGAATGACATTTCCACTTTAGAAACATCAATTCTTGCATGTTTTTGAAGGCCAGCATGGTTTCTTTTGAATTCGTGTTGAGTTAGTGTGAAAAGTGCAGTATATGTTCATTTTGTGCTTTTCTCGCTCAAATAGCGTTATTTTGACCTGAAAATGACGGAATATGAGTATGTTAGATTCATTTGTATTTATTTGTCAAACTGTCATAGAATGACATTTCCACTTTAGAAACATCAATTCTTGCATGTTTTTGAAGGCCAGCATGGTTTCTTTTGAATTCGTGTTGAGTTAGTGTGAAAAGTGCAGTATATGTTCATTTTGTGCTTTTCTCGCTCAAATAGCGTTATTTTGAGCTGAAAATGACGGAATATGAGTATGTTAGATTCATTTGTATTTATTTGTCAAACTGTCATAGAATGACATTTCCACTTTAGAAACATCAATTCTTGCATGTTTTTGAAGGCCAGCATGGTTTCTTTTGAATTCGTGTTGAGTTAGTGTGAAAAGTGCAGTATATGTTCATTTTGTGCTTTTCTCGCTCAAATAGCGTTATTTTGAGCTGAAAATGACGGAATATGAGTATGTTAGATTCATTTGTATTTATTTGTCAAACTGTCATAGAATGACATTTCCACTTTAGAAACATCAATTCTTGCATGTTTTTGAAGGCCAGCATGGTTTCTTTTGAATTCGTGTTGAGTTAGTGTGAAAAGTGCAGTATATGTTCATTTTGTGCTTTTCTCGCTCAAATAGCGTTATTTTGAGCTGAAAATGACGGAATATGAGTATGTTAGATTCATTTGTATTTATTTGTCAAACTGTCATAGAATGACATTTCCACTTTAGAAACATCAATTCTTGCATGTTTTTGAAGGCCAGCATGGTTTCTTTTGAATTCGTGTTGAGTTAGTGTGAAAAGTGCAGTATATGTTCATTTTGTGCTTTTCTCGCTCAAATAGCGTTATTTTGAGCGGAAAATGACAGTATGTGCTTATTTCAGATTCATGTGTTTTTATGTATCAAACTGTGTGAAAATGACAATTCCACTGTAGAAACATCAAGTCTTGCATGTTTTTGAAGGACAGCATGGTTTATTTTGAATTCCTGTTGAGTTAGTGTGAAAAGTGCAGTATATGTTCATTTTGTGCTTTTCTCGCTCAAATAGCGTTATTCTGACTTGAAAATGACGGAATATGAGTATTTTAGATTCATTTGTATTTATTTGTCAAACTGTCAGAGAATGACATTTCCACTTTAGAAACATCAATTCTTACATGTTTTTGAAGGACAGCATGGTTTCTTTTGAATTCGTGTTGAGTTAGTGTGAAAAGTGCAGTATATGTTCATTTTGTGCTTTTCTCGCTCAAATAGCGTTATTTTGAGCTGAAAATGACGGAATATGAGTATGTTAGATTCATTTGTATTTATTTGTCAAACTGTCATAGAATGACATTTCCACTTTAGAAACATCAATTCTTGCATGTTTTTGAAGGCCAGCATGGTTTCTTTTGAATTCGTGTTGAGTTAGTGTGAAAAGTGCAGTATATGTTCATTTTGTGCTTTTCTCGCTCAAATAGCGTTATTTTGAGCTGAAAATGACGGAATATGAGTATGTTAGATTCATTTGTATTTATTTGTCAAACTGTCATAGAATGACATTTCCACTTTAGAAACATCAATTCTTGCATGTTTTTGAAGGACAGCATGGTTTCTTTTGAATTCGTGTTGAGTTAGTGTGAAAAGTGCAGTATATGTTCATTTTGTGCTTTTCTCGCTCAAATAGCGTTATTTTGAGCGGAAAATGACAGTATGTGCTTATTTCAGATTCATGTGTTTTTATGTATCAAACTGTGTGAGAATGACAATTCCACTGTAGAAACATCAAGTCTTGCATGTTTTTGAAGGACAGCATGGTTTATTTTGAATTCCTGTTGAGTTAGTGTGAAAAGTGCAGTATATGTTCATTTTGTGCTTTTCTCGCTCAAATAGCGTTATTCTGACTTGAAAATGACGGAATATGAGTATTTTAGATTCATTTGTATTTATTTGTCAAACTGTCAGAGAATGACATTTCCACTTTAGAAACATCAATTCTTACATGTTTTTGAAGGACAGCATGGTTTCTTTTGAATTCGTGTTGAGTTAGTGTGAAAAGTGCAGTATATGTTCATTTTGTGCTTTTCTCGCTCAAATAGCGTTATTTTGAGCTGAAAATGACGGAATATGAGTATGTTAGATTCATTTGTATTTATTTGTCAAACTGTCATAGAATGACATTTCCACTTTAGAAACATCAATTCTTGCATGTTTTTGAAGGCCAGCATGGTTTCTTTTGAATTCGTGTTGAGTTAGTGTGAAAAGTGCAGTATATGTTCATTTTGTGCTTTTCTCGCTCAAATAGCGTTATTTTGAGCTGAAAATGACGGAATATGAGTATGTTAGATTCATTTGTATTTATTTGTCAAACTGTCATAGAATGACATTTCCACTTTAGAAACATCAATTCTTGCATGTTTTTGAAGGACAGCATGGTTTCTTTTGAATTCGTGTTGAGTTAGTGTGAAAAGTGCAGTATATGTTCATTTTGTGCTTTTCTCGCTCAAATAGCGTTATTTTGAGCGGAAAATGACAGTATGTGCTTATTTCAGATTCATGTGTTTTTATGTATCAAACTGTGTGAGAATGACAATTCCACTGTAGAAACATCAAGTCTTGCATGTTTTTGAAGGACAGCATGGTTTATTTTGAATTCCTGTTGAGTTAGTGTGAAAAGTGCAGTATATGTTCATTTTGTGCTTTTCTCGCTCAAATAGCGTTATTCTGACTTGAAAATGACGGAATATGAGTATTTTAGATTCATTTGTATTTATTTGTCAAACTGTCAGAGAATGACATTTCCACTTTAGAAACATCAATTCTTACATGTTTTTGAAGGACAGCATGGTTTCTTTTGAATTCGTGTTGAGTTAGTGTGAAAAGTGCAGTATATGTTCATTTTGTGCTTTTCTCGCTCAAATAGCGTTATTTTGAGCTGAAAATGACGGAATATGAGTATTTTAGATTCATTTGTATTTATTTGTCAAACTGTCATAGAATGACATTTCCACTTTAGAAACATCAATTCTTGCATGTTTTTGAAGGCCAGCATGGTTTCTTTTGAATTCGTGTTGAGTTAGTGTGAAAAGTGCAGTATATGTTCATTTTGTGCTTTTCTCGCTCAAATAGCGTTATTTTGAGCGGAAAATGACAGTATGTGCTTATTTCAGATTCATGTGTTTTTATGTATCAAACTGTGTGAGAATGACAATTCCACTGTAGAAACATCAAGTCTTGCATGTTTTTGAAGGACAGCATGGTTTATTTTGAATTCCTGTTGAGTTAGTGTGAAAAGTGCAGTATATGTTCATTTTGTGCTTTTCTCGCTCAAATAGCGTTATTCTGACTTGAAAATGACGGAATATGAGTATTTTAGATTCATTTGTATTTATTTGTCAAACTGTCAGAGAATGACATTTCCACTTTAGAAACATCAATTCTTACATGTTTTTGAAGGACAGCATGGTTTCTTTTGAATTCGTGTTGAGTTAGTGTGAAAAGTGCAGTATATGTTCATTTTGTGCTTTTCTCGCTCAAATAGCGTTATTTTGACCTGAAAATGACGGAATATGAGTATTTTAGATTCATTTGTATTTATTTGTCAAACTGTCATAGAATGACATTTCCACTTTAGAAACATCAATTCTTGCATGTTTTTGAAGGCCAGCATGGTTTCTTTTGAATTCGTGTTGAGTTAGTGTGAAAAGTGCAGTATATGTTCATTTTGTGCTTTTCTCGCTCAAATAGCGTTATTTTGAGCTGAAAATGACGGAATATGAGTATGTTAGATTCATTTGTATTTATTTGTCAAACTGTCATAGAATGACATTTCCACTTTAGAAACATCAATTCTTGCATGTTTTTGAAGGCCAGCATGGTTTCTTTTGAATTCGTGTTGAGTTAGTGTGAAAAGTGCAGTATATGTTCATTTTGTGCTTTTCTCGCTCAAATAGCGTTATTTTGAGCTGAAAATGACGGAATATGAGTATGTTAGATTCATTTGTATTTATTTGTCAAACTGTCATAGAATGACATTTCCACTTTAGAAACATCAATTCTTGCATGTTTTTGAAGGACAGCATGGTTTCTTTTGAATTCGTGTTGAGTTAGTGTGAAAAGTGCAGTATATGTTCATTTTGTGCTTTTCTCGCTCAAATAGCGTTATTTTGAGCGGAAAATGACAGTATGTGCTTATTTCAGATTCATGTGTTTTTATGTATCAAACTGTGTGAGAATGACAATTCCACTGTAGAAACATCAAGTCTTGCATGTTTTTGAAGGACAGCATGGTTTATTTTGAATTCCTGTTGAGTTAGTGTGAAAAGTGCAGTATATGTTCATTTTGTGCTTTTCTCGCTCAAATAGCGTTATTCTGACTTGAAAATGACGGAATATGAGTATTTTAGATTCATTTGTATTTATTTGTCAAACTGTCAGAGAATGACATTTCCACTTTAGAAACATCAATTCTTACATGTTTTTGAAGGACAGCATGGTTTCTTTTGAATTCGTGTTGAGTTAGTGTGAAAAGTGCAGTATATGTTCATTTTGTGCTTTTCTCGCTCAAATAGCGTTATTTTGACCTGAAAATGACGGAATATGAGTATTTTAGATTCATTTGTATTTATTTGTCAAACTGTCATAGAATGACATTTCCACTTTAGAAACATCAATTCTTGCATGTTTTTGAAGGCCAGCATGGTTTCTTTTGAATTCGTGTTGAGTTAGTGTGAAAAGTGCAGTATATGTTCATTTTGTGCTTTTCTCGCTCAAATAGCGTTATTTTGACCTGAAAATGACGGAATATGAGTATGTTAGATTCATTTGTATTTATTTGTCAAACTGTCATAGAATGACATTTCCACTTTAGAAACATCAATTCTTGCATGTTTTTGAAGGCCAGCATGGTTTCTTTTGAATTCGTGTTGAGTTAGTGTGAAAAGTGCAGTATATGTTCATTTTGTGCTTTTCTCGCTCAAATAGCGTTATTTTGAGCTGAAAATGACGGAATATGAGTATGTTAGATTCATTTGTATTTATTTGTCAAACTGTCATAGAATGACATTTCCACTTTAGAAACATCAATTCTTGCATGTTTTTGAAGGCCAGCATGGTTTCTTTTGAATTCGTGTTGAGTTAGTGTGAAAAGTGCAGTATATGTTCATTTTGTGCTTTTCTCGCTCAAATAGCGTTATTTTGAGCGGAAAATGACAGTATGTGCTTATTTCAGATTCATGTGTTTTTATGTATCAAACTGTGTGAAAATGACAATTCCACTGTAGAAACATCAAGTCTTGCATGTTTTTGAAGGACAGCATGGTTTATTTTGAATTCCTGTTGAGTTAGTGTGAAAAGTGCAGTATATGTTCATTTTGTGCTTTTCTCGCTCAAATAGCGTTATTCTGACTTGAAAATGACGGAATATGAGTATTTTAGATTCATTTGTATTTATTTGTCAAACTGTCAGAGAATGACATTTCCACTTTAGAAACATCAATTCTTACATGTTTTTGAAGGACAGCATGGTTTCTTTTGAATTCGTGTTGAGTTAGTGTGAAAAGTGCAGTATATGTTCATTTTGTGCTTTTCTCGCTCAAATAGCGTTATTTTGAGCTGAAAATGACGGAATATGAGTATGTTAGATTCATTTGTATTTATTTGTCAAACTGTCATAGAATGACATTTCCACTTTAGAAACATCAATTCTTGCATGTTTTTGAAGGCCAGCATGGTTTCTTTTGAATTCGTGTTGAGTTAGTGTGAAAAGTGCAGTATATGTTCATTTTGTGCTTTTCTCGCTCAAATAGCGTTATTTTGAGCTGAAAATGACGGAATATGAGTATGTTAGATTCATTTGTATTTATTTGTCAAACTGTCATAGAATGACATTTCCACTTTAGAAACATCAATTCTTGCATGTTTTTGAAGGACAGCATGGTTTCTTTTGAATTCGTGTTGAGTTAGTGTGAAAAGTGCAGTATATGTTCATTTTGTGCTTTTCTCGCTCAAATAGCGTTATTTTGAGCGGAAAATGACAGTATGTGCTTATTTCAGATTCATGTGTTTTTATGTATCAAACTGTGTGAGAATGACAATTCCACTGTAGAAACATCAAGTCTTGCATGTTTTTGAAGGACAGCATGGTTTATTTTGAATTCCTGTTGAGTTAGTGTGAAAAGTGCAGTATATGTTCATTTTGTGCTTTTCTCGCTCAAATAGCGTTATTCTGACTTGAAAATGACGGAATATGAGTATTTTAGATTCATTTGTATTTATTTGTCAAACTGTCAGAGAATGACATTTCCACTTTAGAAACATCAATTCTTACATGTTTTTGAAGGACAGCATGGTTTCTTTTGAATTCGTGTTGAGTTAGTGTGAAAAGTGCAGTATATGTTCATTTTGTGCTTTTCTCGCTCAAATAGCGTTATTTTGAGCTGAAAATGACGGAATATGAGTATGTTAGATTCATTTGTATTTATTTGTCAAACTGTCATAGAATGACATTTCCACTTTAGAAACATCAATTCTTGCATGTTTTTGAAGGCCAGCATGGTTTCTTTTGAATTCGTGTTGAGTTAGTGTGAAAAGTGCAGTATATGTTCATTTTGTGCTTTTCTCGCTCAAATAGCGTTATTTTGAGCTGAAAATGACGGAATATGAGTATGTTAGATTCATTTGTATTTATTTGTCAAACTGTCATAGAATGACATTTCCACTTTAGAAACATCAATTCTTGCATGTTTTTGAAGGACAGCATGGTTTCTTTTGAATTCGTGTTGAGTTAGTGTGAAAAGTGCAGTATATGTTCATTTTGTGCTTTTCTCGCTCAAATAGCGTTATTTTGAGCGGAAAATGACAGTATGTGCTTATTTCAGATTCATGTGTTTTTATGTATCAAACTGTGTGAGAATGACAATTCCACTGTAGAAACATCAAGTCTTGCATGTTTTTGAAGGACAGCATGGTTTATTTTGAATTCCTGTTGAGTTAGTGTGAAAAGTGCAGTATATGTTCATTTTGTGCTTTTCTCGCTCAAATAGCGTTATTCTGACTTGAAAATGACGGAATATGAGTATTTTAGATTCATTTGTATTTATTTGTCAAACTGTCAGAGAATGACATTTCCACTTTAGAAACATCAATTCTTACATGTTTTTGAAGGACAGCATGGTTTCTTTTGAATTCGTGTTGAGTTAGTGTGAAAAGTGCAGTATATGTTCATTTTGTGCTTTTCTCGCTCAAATAGCGTTATTTTGACCTGAAAATGACGGAATATGAGTATTTTAGATTCATTTGTATTTATTTGTCAAACTGTCATAGAATGACATTTCCACTTTAGAAACATCAATTCTTGCATGTTTTTGAAGGCCAGCATGGTTTCTTTTGAATTCGTGTTGAGTTAGTGTGAAAAGTGCAGTATATGTTCATTTTGTGCTTTTCTCGCTCAAATAGCGTTATTTTGAGCTGAAAATGACGGAATATGAGTATGTTAGATTCATTTGTATTTATTTGTCAAACTGTCATAGAATGACATTTCCACTTTAGAAACATCAATTCTTGCATGTTTTTGAAGGCCAGCATGGTTTCTTTTGAATTCGTGTTGAGTTAGTGTGAAAAGTGCAGTATATGTTCATTTTGTGCTTTTCTCGCTCAAATAGCGTTATTTTGAGCTGAAAATGACGGAATATGAGTATGTTAGATTCATTTGTATTTATTTGTCAAACTGTCATAGAATGACATTTCCACTTTAGAAACATCAATTCTTGCATGTTTTTGAAGGACAGCATGGTTTCTTTTGAATTCGTGTTGAGTTAGTGTGAAAAGTGCAGTATATGTTCATTTTGTGCTTTTCTCGCTCAAATAGCGTTATTTTGAGCGGAAAATGACAGTATGTGCTTATTTCAGATTCATGTGTTTTTATGTATCAAACTGTGTGAGAATGACAATTCCACTGTAGAAACATCAAGTCTTGCATGTTTTTGAAGGACAGCATGGTTTATTTTGAATTCCTGTTGAGTTAGTGTGAAAAGTGCAGTATATGTTCATTTTGTGCTTTTCTCGCTCAAATAGCGTTATTCTGACTTGAAAATGACGGAATATGAGTATTTTAGATTCATTTGTATTTATTTGTCAAACTGTCAGAGAATGACATTTCCACTTTAGAAACATCAATTCTTACATGTTTTTGAAGGACAGCATGGTTTCTTTTGAATTCGTGTTGAGTTAGTGTGAAAAGTGCAGTATATGTTCATTTTGTGCTTTTCTCGCTCAAATAGCGTTATTTTGAGCTGAAAATGACGGAATATGAGTATTTTAGATTCATTTGTATTTATTTGTCAAACTGTCATAGAATGACATTTCCACTTTAGAAACATCAATTCTTGCATGTTTTTGAAGGCCAGCATGGTTTCTTTTGAATTCGTGTTGAGTTAGTGTGAAAAGTGCAGTATATGTTCATTTTGTGCTTTTCTCGCTCAAATAGCGTTATTTTGAGCGGAAAATGACAGTATGTGCTTATTTCAGATTCATGTGTTTTTATGTATCAAACTGTGTGAGAATGACAATTCCACTGTAGAAACATCAAGTCTTGCATGTTTTTGAAGGACAGCATGGTTTATTTTGAATTCCTGTTGAGTTAGTGTGAAAAGTGCAGTATATGTTCATTTTGTGCTTTTCTCGCTCAAATAGCGTTATTCTGACTTGAAAATGACGGAATATGAGTATTTTAGATTCATTTGTATTTATTTGTCAAACTGTCAGAGAATGACATTTCCACTTTAGAAACATCAATTCTTACATGTTTTTGAAGGACAGCATGGTTTCTTTTGAATTCGTGTTGAGTTAGTGTGAAAAGTGCAGTATATGTTCATTTTGTGCTTTTCTCGCTCAAATAGCGTTATTTTGACCTGAAAATGACGGAATATGAGTATTTTAGATTCATTTGTATTTATTTGTCAAACTGTCATAGAATGACATTTCCACTTTAGAAACATCAATTCTTGCATGTTTTTGAAGGCCAGCATGGTTTCTTTTGAATTCGTGTTGAGTTAGTGTGAAAAGTGCAGTATATGTTCATTTTGTGCTTTTCTCGCTCAAATAGCGTTATTTTGACCTGAAAATGACGGAATATGAGTATTTTAGATTCATTTGTATTTATTTGTCAAACTGTCATAGAATGACATTTCCACTTTAGAAACATCAATTCTTGCATGTTTTTGAAGGCCAGCATGGTTTCTTTTGAATTCGTGTTGAGTTAGTGTGAAAAGTGCAGTATATGTTCATTTTGTGCTTTTCTCGCTCAAATAGCGTTATTTTGAGCGGAAAATGACAGTATGTGCTTATTTCAGATTCATGTGTTTTTATGTATCAAACTGTGTGAGAATGACAATTCCACTGTAGAAACATCAAGTCTTGCATGTTTTTGAAGGACAGCATGGTTTATTTTGAATTCCTGTTGAGTTAGTGTGAAAAGTGCAGTACATGTTCATTTTGTGCTTTTCTCGCTCAAATAGCGTTATTTTGACCTGAAAATGACGGAATATGAGTATTTTAGATTCATTTGTATTTATTTGTCAAACTGTCATAGAATGACATTTCCACTTTAGAAACATCAATTCTTGCATGTTTTTGAAGGCCAGCATGGTTTCTTTTGAATTCGTGTTGAGTTAGTGTGAAAAGTGCAGTATATGTTCATTTTGTGCTTTTCTCGCTCAAATAGCGTTATTTTGACCTGAAAATGACGGAATATGAGTATGTTAGATTCATTTGTATTTATTTGTCAAACTGTCATAGAATGACATTTCCACTTTAGAAACATCAATTCTTGCATGTTTTTGAAGGCCAGCATGTTTTCTTTTGAATTCGTGTTGAGTTAGTGTGAAAAGTGCAGTATATGTTCATTTTGTGCTTTTCTCGCTCAAATAGCGTTATTTTGACCTGAAAATGACGGAATATGAGTATTTTAGATTCATTTGTATTTATTTGTCAAACTGTCATAGAATGACATTTCCACTTTAGAAACATCAATTCTTGCATGTTTTTGAAGGCCAGCATGGTTTCTTTTGAATTCGTGTTGAGTTAGTGTGAAAAGTGCAGTATATGTTCATTTTGTGCTTTTCTCGCTCAAATAGCGTTATTTTGACCTGAAAATGACGGAATATGAGTATGTTAGATTCATTTGTATTTATTTGTCAAACTGTCATAGAATGACATTTCCACTTTAGAAACATCAATTCTTGCATGTTTTTGAAGGCCAGCATGGTTTCTTTTGAATTCGTGTTGAGTTAGTGTGAAAAGTGCAGTATATGTTCATTTTGTGCTTTTCTCGCTCAAATAGCGTTATTTTGAGCTGAAAATGACGGAATATGAGTATGTTAGATTCATTTGTATTTATTTGTCAAACTGTCATAGAATGACATTTCCACTTTAGAAACATCAATTCTTGCATGTTTTTGAAGGCCAGCATGGTTTCTTTTGAATTCGTGTTGAGTTAGTGTGAAAAGTGCAGTATATGTTCATTTTGTGCTTTTCTCGCTCAAATAGCGTTATTTTGAGCTGAAAATGACGGAATATGAGTATGTTAGATTCATTTGTATTTATTTGTCAAACTGTCATAGAATGACATTTCCACTTTAGAAACATCAATTCTTGCATGTTTTTGAAGGCCAGCATGGTTTCTTTTGAATTCGTGTAGAGTTAGTGTGAAAAGTGCAGTATATGTTCATTTTGTGCTTTTCTCGCTCAAATAGCGTTATTTTGAGCTGAAAATGACGGAATATGAGTATGTTAGATTCATTTGTATTTATTTGTCAAACTGTCATAGAATGACATTTCCACTTTAGAAACATCAATTCTTGCATGTTTTTGAAGGACAGCATGGTTTCTTTTGAATTCGTGTTGAGTTAGTGTGAAAAGTGCAGTATATGTTCATTTTGTGCTTTTCTCGCTCAAATAGCGTTATTTTGAGCGGAAAATGACAGTATGTGCTTATTTCAGATTCATGTGTTTTTATGTATCAAACTGTGTGAGAATGACAATTCCACTGTAGAAACATCAAGTCTTGCATGTTTTTGAAGGACAGCATGGTTTATTTTGAATTCCTGTTGAGTTAGTGTGAAAAGTGCAGTATATGTTCATTTTGTGCTTTTCTCGCTCAAATAGCGTTATTCTGACTTGAAAATGATGGAATATGAGTATTTTAGATTCATTTGTATTTATTTGTCAAACTGTCAGAGAATGACATTTCCACTTTAGAAACATCAATTCTTACATGTTTTTGAAGGACAGCATGGTTTCTTTTGAATTCGTGTTGAGTTAGTGTGAAAAGTGCAGTATATGTTCATTTTGTGCTTTTCTCGCTCAAATAGCGTTATTTTGACCTGAAAATGACGGAATATGAGTATTTTAGATTCATTTGTATTTATTTGTCAAACTGTCATAGAATGACATTTCCACTTTAGAAACATCAATTCTTGCATGTTTTTGAAGGACAGCATGGTTTCTTTTGAATTCGTGTTGAGTTAGTGTGAAAAGTGCAGTATATGTTCATTTTGTGCTTTTCTCGCTCAAATAGCGTTATTTTGAGCTGAAAATGACGGAATATGAGTATGTTAGATTCATTTGTATTTATTTGTCAAACTGTCATAGAATGACATTTCCACTTTAGAAACATCAATTCTTGCATGTTTTTGAAGGCCAGCATGGTTTCTTTTGAATTCGTGTTGAGTTAGTGTGAAAAGTGCAGTATATGTTCATTTTGTGCTTTTCTCGCTCAAATAGCGTTATTTTGAGCTGAAAATGACGGAATATGAGTATGTTAGATTCATTTGTATTTATTTGTCAAACTGTCATAGAATGACATTTCCACTTTAGAAACATCAATTCTTGCATGTTTTTGAAGGCCAGCATGGTTTCTTTTGAATTCGTGTTGAGTTAGTGTGAAAAGTGCAGTATATGTTCATTTTGTGCTTTTCTCGCTCAAATAGCGTTATTTTGAGCTGAAAATGACGGAATATGAGTATGTTAGATTCATTTGTATTTATTTGTCAAACTGTCATAGAATGACATTTCCACTTTAGAAACATCAATTCTTGCATGTTTTTGAAGGACAGCATGGTTTCTTTTGAATTCGTGTTGAGTTAGTGTGAAAAGTGCAGTATATGTTCATTTTGTGCTTTTCTCGCTCAAATAGCGTTATTTTGAGCGGAAAATGACAGTATGTGCTTATTTCAGATTCATGTGTTTTTATGTATCAAACTGTGTGAGAATGACAATTCCACTGTAGAAACATCAAGTCTTGCATGTTTTTGAAGGACAGCATGGTTTATTTTGAATTCCTGTTGAGTTAGTGTGAAAAGTGCAGTATATGTTCATTTTGTGCTTTTCTCGCTCAAATAGCGTTATTCTGACTTGAAAATGACGGAATATGAGTATTTTAGATTCATTTGTATTTATTTGTCAAACTGTCAGAGAATGACATTTCCACTTTAGAAACATCAATTCTTACATGTTTTTGAAGGACAGCATGGTTTCTTTTGAATTCGTGTTGAGTTAGTGTGAAAAGTGCAGTATATGTTCATTTTGTGCTTTTCTCGCTCAAATAGCGTTATTTTGAGCTGAAAATGACGGAATATGAGTATTTTAGATTCATTTGTATTTATTTGTCAAACTGTCATAGAATGACATTTCCACTTTAGAAACATCAATTCTTGCATGTTTTTGAAGGCCAGCATGGTTTCTTTTGAATTCGTGTTGAGTTAGTGTGAAAAGTGCAGTATATGTTCATTTTGTGCTTTTCTCGCTCAAATAGCGTTATTTTGAGCGGAAAATGACAGTATGTGCTTATTTCAGATTCATGTGTTTTTATGTATCAAACTGTGTGAGAATGACAATTCCACTGTAGAAACATCAAGTCTTGCATGTTTTTGAAGGACAGCATGGTTTATTTTGAATTCCTGTTGAGTTAGTGTGAAAAGTGCAGTATATGTTCATTTTGTGCTTTTCTCGCTCAAATAGCGTTATTCTGACTTGAAAATGACGGAATATGAGTATTTTAGATTCATTTGTATTTATTTGTCAAACTGTCAGAGAATGACATTTCCACTTTAGAAACATCAATTCTTACATGTTTTTGAAGGACAGCATGGTTTCTTTTGAATTCGTGTTGAGTTAGTGTGAAAAGTGCAGTATATGTTCATTTTGTGCTTTTCTCGCTCAAATAGCGTTATTTTGACCTGAAAATGACGGAATATGAGTATTTTAGATTCATTTGTATTTATTTGTCAAACTGTCATAGAATGACATTTCCACTTTAGAAACATCAATTCTTGCATGTTTTTGAAGGCCAGCATGGTTTCTTTTGAATTCGTGTTGAGTTAGTGTGAAAAGTGCAGTATATGTTCATTTTGTGCTTTTCTCGCTCAAATAGCGTTATTTTGACCTGAAAATGACGGAATATGAGTATTTTAGATTCATTTGTATTTATTTGTCAAACTGTCATAGAATGACATTTCCACTTTAGAAACATCAATTCTTGCATGTTTTTGAAGGCCAGCATGGTTTCTTTTGAATTCGTGTTGAGTTAGTGTGAAAAGTGCAGTATATGTTCATTTTGTGCTTTTCTCGCTCAAATAGCGTTATTTTGAGCGGAAAATGACAGTATGTGCTTATTTCAGATTCATGTGTTTTTATGTATCAAACTGTGTGAGAATGACAATTCCACTGTAGAAACATCAAGTCTTGCATGTTTTTGAAGGACAGCATGGTTTATTTTGAATTCCTGTTGAGTTAGTGTGAAAAGTGCAGTACATGTTCATTTTGTGCTTTTCTCGCTCAAATAGCGTTATTTTGACCTGAAAATGACGGAATATGAGTATTTTAGATTCATTTGTATTTATTTGTCAAACTGTCATAGAATGACATTTCCACTTTAGAAACATCAATTCTTGCATGTTTTTGAAGGCCAGCATGGTTTCTTTTGAATTCGTGTTGAGTTAGTGTGAAAAGTGCAGTATATGTTCATTTTGTGCTTTTCTCGCTCAAATAGCGTTATTTTGACCTGAAAATGACGGAATATGAGTATGTTAGATTCATTTGTATTTATTTGTCAAACTGTCATAGAATGACATTTCCACTTTAGAAACATCAATTCTTGCATGTTTTTGAAGGCCAGCATGTTTTCTTTTGAATTCGTGTTGAGTTAGTGTGAAAAGTGCAGTATATGTTCATTTTGTGCTTTTCTCGCTCAAATAGCGTTATTTTGACCTGAAAATGACGGAATATGAGTATTTTAGATTCATTTGTATTTATTTGTCAAACTGTCATAGAATGACATTTCCACTTTAGAAACATCAATTCTTGCATGTTTTTGAAGGCCAGCATGGTTTCTTTTGAATTCGTGTTGAGTTAGTGTGAAAAGTGCAGTATATGTTCATTTTGTGCTTTTCTCGCTCAAATAGCGTTATTTTGACCTGAAAATGACGGAATATGAGTATGTTAGATTCATTTGTATTTATTTGTCAAACTGTCATAGAATGACATTTCCACTTTAGAAACATCAATTCTTGCATGTTTTTGAAGGCCAGCATGGTTTCTTTTGAATTCGTGTTGAGTTAGTGTGAAAAGTGCAGTATATGTTCATTTTGTGCTTTTCTCGCTCAAATAGCGTTATTTTGAGCTGAAAATGACGGAATATGAGTATGTTAGATTCATTTGTATTTATTTGTCAAACTGTCATAGAATGACATTTCCACTTTAGAAACATCAATTCTTGCATGTTTTTGAAGGCCAGCATGGTTTCTTTTGAATTCGTGTTGAGTTAGTGTGAAAAGTGCAGTATATGTTCATTTTGTGCTTTTCTCGCTCAAATAGCGTTATTTTGAGCTGAAAATGACGGAATATGAGTATGTTAGATTCATTTGTATTTATTTGTCAAACTGTCATAGAATGACATTTCCACTTTAGAAACATCAATTCTTGCATGTTTTTGAAGGCCAGCATGGTTTCTTTTGAATTCGTGTAGAGTTAGTGTGAAAAGTGCAGTATATGTTCATTTTGTGCTTTTCTCGCTCAAATAGCGTTATTTTGAGCTGAAAATGACGGAATATGAGTATGTTAGATTCATTTGTATTTATTTGTCAAACTGTCATAGAATGACATTTCCACTTTAGAAACATCAATTCTTGCATGTTTTTGAAGGACAGCATGGTTTCTTTTGAATTCGTGTTGAGTTAGTGTGAAAAGTGCAGTATATGTTCATTTTGTGCTTTTCTCGCTCAAATAGCGTTATTTTGAGCGGAAAATGACAGTATGTGCTTATTTCAGATTCATGTGTTTTTATGTATCAAACTGTGTGAGAATGACAATTCCACTGTAGAAACATCAAGTCTTGCATGTTTTTGAAGGACAGCATGGTTTATTTTGAATTCCTGTTGAGTTAGTGTGAAAAGTGCAGTATATGTTCATTTTGTGCTTTTCTCGCTCAAATAGCGTTATTCTGACTTGAAAATGATGGAATATGAGTATTTTAGATTCATTTGTATTTATTTGTCAAACTGTCAGAGAATGACATTTCCACTTTAGAAACATCAATTCTTACATGTTTTTGAAGGACAGCATGGTTTCTTTTGAATTCGTGTTGAGTTAGTGTGAAAAGTGCAGTATATGTTCATTTTGTGCTTTTCTCGCTCAAATAGCGTTATTTTGACCTGAAAATGACGGAATATGAGTATTTTAGATTCATTTGTATTTATTTGTCAAACTGTCATAGAATGACATTTCCACTTTAGAAACATCAATTCTTGCATGTTTTTGAAGGACAGCATGGTTTCTTTTGAATTCGTGTTGAGTTAGTGTGAAAAGTGCAGTATATGTTCATTTTGTGCTTTTCTCGCTCAAATAGCGTTATTTTGAGCTGAAAATGACGGAATATGAGTATGTTAGATTCATTTGTATTTATTTGTCAAACTGTCATAGAATGACATTTCCACTTTAGAAACATCAATTCTTGCATGTTTTTGAAGGCCAGCATGGTTTCTTTTGAATTCGTGTTGAGTTAGTGTGAAAAGTGCAGTATATGTTCATTTTGTGCTTTTCTCGCTCAAATAGCGTTATTTTGAGCTGAAAATGACGGAATATGAGTATGTTAGATTCATTTGTATTTATTTGTCAAACTGTCATAGAATGACATTTCCACTTTAGAAACATCAATTCTTGCATGTTTTTGAAGGACAGCATGGTTTCTTTTGAATTCGTGTTGAGTTAGTGTGAAAAGTGCAGTATATGTTCATTTTGTGCTTTTCTCGCTCAAATAGCGTTATTTTGAGCGGAAAATGACAGTATGTGCTTATTTCAGATTCATGTGTTTTTATGTATCAAACTGTGTGAGAATGACAATTCCACTGTAGAAACATCAAGTCTTGCATGTTTTTGAAGGACAGCATGGTTTATTTTGAATTCCTGTTGAGTTAGTGTGAAAAGTGCAGTACATGTTCATTTTGTGCTTTTCTCGCTCAAATAGCGTTATTTTGACCTGAAAATGACGGAATATGAGTATTTTAGATTCATTTGTATTTATTTGTCAAACTGTCATAGAATGACATTTCCACTTTAGAAACATCAATTCTTGCATGTTTTTGAAGGCCAGCATGGTTTCTTTTGAATTCGTGTTGAGTTAGTGTGAAAAGTGCAGTATATGTTCATTTTGTGCTTTTCTCGCTCAAATAGCGTTATTTTGACCTGAAAATGACGGAATATGAGTATGTTAGATTCATTTGTATTTATTTGTCAAACTGTCATAGAATGACATTTCCACTTTAGAAACATCAATTCTTGCATGTTTTTGAAGGCCAGCATGGTTTCTTTTGAATTCGTGTTGAGTTAGTGTGAAAAGTGCAGTATATGTTCATTTTGTGCTTTTCTCGCTCAAATAGCGTTATTTTGAGCTGAAAATGACGGAATATGAGTATGTTAGATTCATTTGTATTTATTTGTCAAACTGTCATAGAATGACATTTCCACTTTAGAAACATCAATTCTTGCATGTTTTTGAAGGCCAGCATGGTTTCTTTTGAATTCGTGTTGAGTTAGTGTGAAAAGTGCAGTATATGTTCATTTTGTGCTTTTCTCGCTCAAATAGCGTTATTTTGAGCTGAAAATGACGGAATATGAGTATGTTAGATTCATTTGTATTTATTTGTCAAACTGTCATAGAATGACATTTCCACTTTAGAAACATCAATTCTTGCATGTTTTTGAAGGCCAGCATGGTTTCTTTTGAATTCGTGTAGAGTTAGTGTGAAAAGTGCAGTATATGTTCATTTTGTGCTTTTCTCGCTCAAATAGCGTTATTTTGAGCTGAAAATGACGGAATATGAGTATGTTAGATTCATTTGTATTTATTTGTCAAACTGTCATAGAATGACATTTCCACTTTAGAAACATCAATTCTTGCATGTTTTTGAAGGACAGCATGGTTTCTTTTGAATTCGTGTTGAGTTAGTGTGAAAAGTGCAGTATATGTTCATTTTGTGCTTTTCTCGCTCAAATAGCGTTATTTTGAGCGGAAAATGACAGTATGTGCTTATTTCAGATTCATGTGTTTTTATGTATCAAACTGTGTGAGAATGACAATTCCACTGTAGAAACATCAAGTCTTGCATGTTTTTGAAGGACAGCATGGTTTATTTTGAATTCCTGTTGAGTTAGTGTGAAAAGTGCAGTATATGTTCATTTTGTGCTTTTCTCGCTCAAATAGCGTTATTCTGACTTGAAAATGATGGAATATGAGTATTTTAGATTCATTTGTATTTATTTGTCAAACTGTCAGAGAATGACATTTCCACTTTAGAAACATCAATTCTTACATGTTTTTGAAGGACAGCATGGTTTCTTTTGAATTCGTGTTGAGTTAGTGTGAAAAGTGCAGTATATGTTCATTTTGTGCTTTTCTCGCTCAAATAGCGTTATTTTGACCTGAAAATGACGGAATATGAGTATTTTAGATTCATTTGTATTTATTTGTCAAACTGTCATAGAATGACATTTCCACTTTAGAAACATCAATTCTTGCATGTTTTTGAAGGACAGCATGGTTTCTTTTGAATTCGTGTTGAGTTAGTGTGAAAAGTGCAGTATATGTTCATTTTGTGCTTTTCTCGCTCAAATAGCGTTATTTTGAGCTGAAAATGACGGAATATGAGTATGTTAGATTCATTTGTATTTATTTGTCAAACTGTCATAGAATGACATTTCCACTTTAGAAACATCAATTCTTGCATGTTTTTGAAGGCCAGCATGGTTTCTTTTGAATTCGTGTTGAGTTAGTGTGAAAAGTGCAGTATATGTTCATTTTGTGCTTTTCTCGCTCAAATAGCGTTATTTTGAGCTGAAAATGACGGAATATGAGTATGTTAGATTCATTTGTATTTATTTGTCAAACTGTCATAGAATGACATTTCCACTTTAGAAACATCAATTCTTGCATGTTTTTGAAGGACAGCATGGTTTCTTTTGAATTCGTGTTGAGTTAGTGTGAAAAGTGCAGTATATGTTCATTTTGTGCTTTTCTCGCTCAAATAGCGTTATTTTGAGCGGAAAATGACAGTATGTGCTTATTTCAGATTCATGTGTTTTTATGTATCAAACTGTGTGAGAATGACAATTCCACTGTAGAAACATCAAGTCTTGCATGTTTTTGAAGGACAGCATGGTTTATTTTGAATTCCTGTTGAGTTAGTGTGAAAAGTGCAGTACATGTTCATTTTGTGCTTTTCTCGCTCAAATAGCGTTATTTTGACCTGAAAATGACGGAATATGAGTATTTTAGATTCATTTGTATTTATTTGTCAAACTGTCATAGAATGACATTTCCACTTTAGAAACATCAATTCTTGCATGTTTTTGAAGGCCAGCATGGTTTCTTTTGAATTCGTGTTGAGTTAGTGTGAAAAGTGCAGTATATGTTCATTTTGTGCTTTTCTCGCTCAAATAGCGTTATTTTGACCTGAAAATGACGGAATATGAGTATGTTAGATTCATTTGTATTTATTTGTCAAACTGTCATAGAATGACATTTCCACTTTAGAAACATCAATTCTTGCATGTTTTTGAAGGCCAGCATGTTTTCTTTTGAATTCGTGTTGAGTTAGTGTGAAAAGTGCAGTATATGTTCATTTTGTGCTTTTCTCGCTCAAATAGCGTTATTTTGACCTGAAAATGACGGAATATGAGTATTTTAGATTCATTTGTATTTATTTGTCAAACTGTCATAGAATGACATTTCCACTTTAGAAACATCAATTCTTGCATGTTTTTGAAGGCCAGCATGGTTTCTTTTGAATTCGTGTTGAGTTAGTGTGAAAAGTGCAGTATATGTTCATTTTGTGCTTTTCTCGCTCAAATAGCGTTATTTTGAGCTGAAAATGACGGAATATGAGTATGTTAGATTCATTTGTATTTATTTGTCAAACTGTCATAGAATGACATTTCCACTTTAGAAACATCAATTCTTGCATGTTTTTGAAGGCCAGCATGGTTTCTTTTGAATTCGTGTTGAGTTAGTGTGAAAAGTGCAGTATATGTTCATTTTGTGCTTTTCTCGCTCAAATAGCGTTATTTTGAGCTGAAAATGACGGAATATGAGTATGTTAGATTCATTTGTATTTATTTGTCAAACTGTCATAGAATGACATTTCCACTTTAGAAACATCAATTCTTGCATGTTTTTGAAGGCCAGCATGGTTTCTTTTGAATTCGTGTTGAGTTAGTGTGAAAAGTGCAGTATATGTTCATTTTGTGCTTTTCTCGCTCAAATAGCGTTATTTTGAGCTGAAAATGACGGAATATGAGTATGTTAGATTCATTTGTATTTATTTGTCAAACTGTCATAGAATGACATTTCCACTTTAGAAACATCAATTCTTGCATGTTTTTGAAGGCCAGCATGGTTTCTTTTGAATTCGTGTAGAGTTAGTGTGAAAAGTGCAGTATATGTTCATTTTGTGCTTTTCTCGCTCAAATAGCGTTATTTTGAGCTGAAAATGACGGAATATGAGTATGTTAGATTCATTTGTATTTATTTGTCAAACTGTCATAGAATGACATTTCCACTTTAGAAACATCAATTCTTGCATGTTTTTGAAGGACAGCATGGTTTCTTTTGAATTCGTGTTGAGTTAGTGTGAAAAGTGCAGTATATGTTCATTTTGTGCTTTTCTCGCTCAAATAGCGTTATTTTGAGCGGAAAATGACAGTATGTGCTTATTTCAGATTCATGTGTTTTTATGTATCAAACTGTGTGAGAATGACAATTCCACTGTAGAAACATCAAGTCTTGCATGTTTTTGAAGGACAGCATGGTTTATTTTGAATTCCTGTTGAGTTAGTGTGAAAAGTGCAGTATATGTTCATTTTGTGCTTTTCTCGCTCAAATAGCGTTATTCTGACTTGAAAATGATGGAATATGAGTATTTTAGATTCATTTGTATTTATTTGTCAAACTGTCAGAGAATGACATTTCCACTTTAGAAACATCAATTCTTACATGTTTTTGAAGGACAGCATGGTTTCTTTTGAATTCGTGTTGAGTTAGTGTGAAAAGTGCAGTATATGTTCATTTTGTGCTTTTCTCGCTCAAATAGCGTTATTTTGACCTGAAAATGACGGAATATGAGTATTTTAGATTCATTTGTATTTATTTGTCAAACTGTCATAGAATGACATTTCCACTTTAGAAACATCAATTCTTGCATGTTTTTGAAGGACAGCATGGTTTCTTTTGAATTCGTGTTGAGTTAGTGTGAAAAGTGCAGTATATGTTCATTTTGTGCTTTTCTCGCTCAAATAGCGTTATTTTGAGCTGAAAATGACGGAATATGAGTATGTTAGATTCATTTGTATTTATTTGTCAAACTGTCATAGAATGACATTTCCACTTTAGAAACATCAATTCTTGCATGTTTTTGAAGGCCAGCATGGTTTCTTTTGAATTCGTGTTGAGTTAGTGTGAAAAGTGCAGTATATGTTCATTTTGTGCTTTTCTCGCTCAAATAGCGTTATTTTGAGCTGAAAATGACGGAATATGAGTATGTTAGATTCATTTGTATTTATTTGTCAAACTGTCATAGAATGACATTTCCACTTTAGAAACATCAATTCTTGCATGTTTTTGAAGGACAGCATGGTTTCTTTTGAATTCGTGTTGAGTTAGTGTGAAAAGTGCAGTATATGTTCATTTTGTGCTTTTCTCGCTCAAATAGCGTTATTTTGAGCGGAAAATGACAGTATGTGCTTATTTCAGATTCATGTGTTTTTATGTATCAAACTGTGTGAGAATGACAATTCCACTGTAGAAACATCAAGTCTTGCATGTTTTTGAAGGACAGCATGGTTTATTTTGAATTCGTGTTGAGTTAGTGTGAAAAGTGCAGTATATGTTCATTTTGTGCTTTTCTCGCTCAAATAGCGTTATTCTGACTTGAAAATGACGGAATATGAGTATTTTAGATTCATTTGTATTTATTTGTCAAACTGTCAGAGAATGACATTTCCACTTTAGAAACATCAATTCTTGCATGTTTTTGAAGGCCAGCATGGTTTCTTTTGAATTCGTGTTGAGTTAGTGTGAAAAGTGCAGTATATGTTCATTTTGTGCTTTTCTCGCTCAAATAGCGTTATTTTGACCTGAAAATGACGGAATATGAGTATTTTAGATTCATTTGTATTTATTTGTCAAACTGTCATAGAATGACATTTCCACTTTAGAAACATCAATTCTTGCATGTTTTTGAAGGCCAGCATGGTTTCTTTTGAATTCGTGTTGAGTTAGTGTGAAAAGTGCAGTATATGTTCATTTTGTGCTTTTCTCGCTCAAATAGCGTTATTTTGAGCGGAAAATGACACTATGTGCTTATTTCAGATTCATGTGTTTTTATGTATCAAACTGTGTGAGAATGACAATTCCACTGTAGAAACATCAAGTCTTGCATGTTTTTGAAGGACAGCATGGTTTATTTTGAATTCCTGTTGAGTTAGTGTGAAAAGTGCAGTATATGTTCATTTTGTGCTTTTCTCGCTCAAATAGCGTTATTTTGACCTGAAAATGACGGAATATGAGTATTTTAGATTCATTTGTATTTATTTGTCAAACTGTCATAGAATGACATTTCCACTTTAGAAACATCAATTCTTGCATGTTTTTGAAGGACAGCATGGTTTCTTTTGAATTCGTGTTGAGTTAGTGTGAAAAGTGCAGTATATGTTCATTTTGTGCTTTTCTCGCTCAAATAGCGTTATTTTGAGCTGAAAATGACGGAATATGAGTATGTTAGATTCATTTGTATTTATTTGTCAAACTGTCATAGAATGACATTTCCACTTTAGAAACATCAATTCTTGCATGTTTTTGAAGGCCAGCATGGTTTCTTTTGAATTCGTGTTGAGTTAGTGTGAAAAGTGCAGTATATGTTCATTTTGTGCTTTTCTCGCTCAAATAGCGTTATTTTGAGCTGAAAATGACGGAATATGAGTATGTTAGATTCATTTGTATTTATTTGTCAAACTGTCATAGAATGACATTTCCACTTTAGAAACATCAATTCTTGCATGTTTTTGAAGGCCAGCATGGTTTCTTTTGAATTCGTGTTGAGTTAGTGTGAAAAGTGCAGTATATGTTCATTTTGTGCTTTTCTCGCTCAAATAGCGTTATTTTGAGCGGAAAATGACAGTATGTGCTTATTTCAGATTCATGTGTTTTTATGTATCAAACTGTGTGAGAATGACAATTCCACTGTAGAAACATCAAGTCTTGCATGTTTTTGAAGGACAGCATGGTTTATTTTGAATTCGTGTTGAGTTAGTGTGAAAAGTGCAGTATATGTTCATTTTGTGCTTTTCTCGCTCAAATAGCGTTATTCTGACTTGAAAATGACGGAATATGAGTATTTTAGATTCATTTGTATTTATTTGTCAAACTGTCAGAGAATGACATTTCCACTTTAGAAACATCAATTCTTGCATGTTTTTGAAGGCCAGCATGGTTTCTTTTGAATTCGTGTTGAGTTAGTGTGAAAAGTGCAGTATATGTTCATTTTGTGCTTTTCTCGCTCAAATAGCGTTATTTTGACCTGAAAATGACGGAATATGAGTATTTTAGATTCATTTGTATTTATTTGTCAAACTGTCATAGAATGACATTTCCACTTTAGAAACATCAATTCTTGCATGTTTTTGAAGGCCAGCATGGTTTCTTTTGAATTCGTGTTGAGTTAGTGTGAAAAGTGCAGTATATGTTCATTTTGTGCTTTTCTCGCTCAAATAGCGTTATTTTGAGCGGAAAATGACAGTATGTGCTTATTTCAGATTCATGTGTTTTTATGTATCAAACTGTGTGAGAATGACAATTCCACTGTAGAAACATCAAGTCTTGCATGTTTTTGAAGGACAGCATGGTTTATTTTGAATTCCTGTTGAGTTAGTGTGAAAAGTGCAGTATATGTTCATTTTGTGCTTTTCTCGCTCAAATAGCGTTATTTTGACCTGAAAATGACGGAATATGAGTATTTTAGATTCATTTGTATTTATTTGTCAAACTGTCATAGAATGACATTTCCACTTTAGAAACATCAATTCTTGCATGTTTTTGAAGGACAGCATGGTTTCTTTTGAATTCGTGTTGAGTTAGTGTGAAAAGTGCAGTATATGTTCATTTTGTGCTTTTCTCGCTCAAATAGCGTTATTTTGAGCTGAAAATGACGGAATATGAGTATGTTAGATTCATTTGTATTTATTTGTCAAACTGTCATAGAATGACATTTCCACTTTAGAAACATCAATTCTTGCATGTTTTTGAAGGCCAGCATGGTTTCTTTTGAATTCGTGTTGAGTTAGTGTGAAAAGTGCAGTATATGTTCATTTTGTGCTTTTCTCGCTCAAATAGCGTTATTTTGAGCTGAAAATGACGGAATATGAGTATGTTAGATTCATTTGTATTTATTTGTCAAACTGTCATAGAATGACATTTCCACTTTAGAAACATCAATTCTTGCATGTTTTTGAAGGCCAGCATGGTTTCTTTTGAATTCGTGTTGAGTTAGTGTGAAAAGTGCAGTATATGTTCATTTTGTGCTTTTCTCGCTCAAATAGCGTTATTTTGAGCGGAAAATGACAGTATGTGCTTATTTCAGATTCATGTGTTTTTATGTATCAAACTGTGTGAGAATGACAATTCCACTGTAGAAACATCAAGTCTTGCATGTTTTTGAAGGACAGCATGGTTTATTTTGAATTCGTGTTGAGTTAGTGTGAAAAGTGCAGTATATGTTCATTTTGTGCTTTTCTCGCTCAAATAGCGTTATTCTGACTTGAAAATGACGGAATATGAGTATTTTAGATTCATTTGTATTTATTTGTCAAACTGTCAGAGAATGACATTTCCACTTTAGAAACATCAATTCTTGCATGTTTTTGAAGGCCAGCATGGTTTCTTTTGAATTCGTGTTGAGTTAGTGTGAAAAGTGCAGTATATGTTCATTTTGTGCTTTTCTCGCTCAAATAGCGTTATTTTGACCTGAAAATGACGGAATATGAGTATTTTAGATTCATTTGTATTTATTTGTCAAACTGTCATAGAATGACATTTCCACTTTAGAAACATCAATTCTTGCATGTTTTTGAAGGCCAGCATGGTTTCTTTTGAATTCGTGTTGAGTTAGTGTGAAAAGTGCAGTATATGTTCATTTTGTGCTTTTCTCGCTCAAATAGCGTTATTTTGAGCGGAAAATGACAGTATGTGCTTATTTCAGATTCATGTGTTTTTATGTATCAAACTGTGTGAGAATGACAATTCCACTGTAGAAACATCAAGTCTTGCATGTTTTTGAAGGACAGCATGGTTTATTTTGAATTCCTGTTGAGTTAGTGTGAAAAGTGCAGTATATGTTCATTTTGTGCTTTTCTCGCTCAAATAGCGTTATTCTGACTTGAAAATGACGGAATATGAGTATTTTAGATTCATTTGTATTTATTTGTCAAACTGTCATAGAATGACATTTCCACTTTAGAAACATCAATTCTTGCATGTTTTTGAAGGCCAGCATGGTTTCTTTTGAATTCGTGTTGAGTTAGTGTGAAAAGTGCAGTATATGTTCATTTTGTGCTTTTCTCGCTCAAATAGCGTTATTTTGACCTGAAAATGACGGAATATGAGTATTTTAGATTCATTTGTATTTATTTGTCAAACTGTCATAGAATGACATTTCCACTTTAGAAACATCAATTCTTGCATGTTTTTGAAGGCCAGCATGGTTTCTTTTGAATTCGTGTTGAGTTAGTGTGAAAAGTGCAGTATATGTTCATTTTGTGCTTTTCTCGCTCAAATAGCGTTATTTTGACCTGAAAATGACGGAATATGAGTATGTTAGATTCATTTGTATTTATTTGTCAAACTGTCATAGAATGACATTTCCACTTTAGAAACATCAATTCTTGCATGTTTTTGAAGGCCAGCATGTTTTCTTTTGAATTCGTGTTGAGTTAGTGTGAAAAGTGCAGTATATGTTCATTTTGTGCTTTTCTCGCTCAAATAGCGTTATTTTGACCTGAAAATGACGGAATATGAGTATTTTAGATTCATTTGTATTTATTTGTCAAACTGTCATAGAATGACATTTCCACTTTAGAAACATCAATTCTTGCATGTTTTTGAAGGCCAGCATGGTTTCTTTTGAATTCGTGTTGAGTTAGTGTGAAAAGTGCAGTATATGTTCATTTTGTGCTTTTCTCGCTCAAATAGCGTTATTTTGACCTGAAAATGACGGAATATGAGTATGTTAGATTCATTTGTATTTATTTGTCAAACTGTCATAGAATGACATTTACACTTTAGAAACATCAATTCTTGCATGTTTTTGAAGGCCAGCATGGTTTCTTTTGAATTCGTGTTGAGTTAGTGTGAAAAGTGCAGTATATGTTCATTTTGTGCTTTTCTCGCTCAAATAGCGTTATTTTGAGCTGAAAATGACGGAATATGAGTATGTTAGATTCATTTGTATTTATTTGTCAAACTGTCATAGAATGACATTTCCACTTTAGAAACATCAATTCTTGCATGTTTTTGAAGGCCAGCATGGTTTCTTTTGAATTCGTGTTGAGTTAGTGTGAAAAGTGCAGTATATGTTCATTTTGTGCTTTTCTCGCTCAAATAGCGTTATTTTGACCTGAAAATGACGGAATATGAGTATTTTAGATTCATTTGTATTTATTTGTCAAACTGTCATAGAATGACATTTCCACTTTAGAAACATCAATTCTTGCATGTTTTTGAAGGCCAGCATGGTTTCTTTTGAATTCGTGTTGAGTTAGTGTGAAAAGTGCAGTATATGTTCATTTTGTGCTTTTCTCGCTCAAATAGCGTTATTTTGAGCTGAAAATGACGGAATATGAGTATGTTAGATTCATTTGTATTTATTTGTCAAACTGTCATAGAATGACATTTCCACTTTAGAAACATCAATTCTTGCATGTTTTTGAAGGACAGCATGGTTTCTTTTGAATTCGTGTTGAGTTAGTGTGAAAAGTGCAGTATATGTTCATTTTGTGCTTTTCTCGCTCAAATAGCGTTATTTTGAGCGGAAAATGACAGTATGTGCTTATTTCAGATTCATGTGTTTTTATGTATCAAACTGTGTGAGAATGACAATTCCACTGTAGAAACATCAAGTCTTGCATGTTTTTGAAGGACAGCATGGTTTATTTTGAATTCGTGTTGAGTTAGTGTGAAAAGTGCAGTATATGTTCATTTTGTGCTTTTCTCGCTCAAATAGCGTTATTCTGACTTGAAAATGACGGAATATGAGTATTTTAGATTCATTTGTATTTATTTGTCAAACTGTCAGAGAATGACATTTCCACTTTAGAAACATCAATTCTTGCATGTTTTTGAAGGCCAGCATGGTTTCTTTTGAATTCGTGTTGAGTTAGTGTGAAAAGTGCAGTATATGTTCATTTTGTGCTTTTCTCGCTCAAATAGCGTTATTTTGACCTGAAAATGACGGAATATGAGTATTTTAGATTCATTTGTATTTATTTGTCAAACTGTCATAGAATGACATTTCCACTTTAGAAACATCAATTCTTGCATGTTTTTGAAGGACAGCATGGTTTCTTTTGAATTCGTGTTGAGTTAGTGTGAAAAGTGCAGTATATGTTCATTTTGTGCTTTTCTCGCTCAAATAGCGTTATTTTGAGCGGAAAATGACACTATGTGCTTATTTCAGATTCATGTGTTTTTATGTATCAAACTGTGTGAGAATGACAATTCCACTGTAGAAACATCAAGTCTTGCATGTTTTTGAAGGACAGCATGGTTTATTTTGAATTCCTGTTGAGTTAGTGTGAAAAGTGCAGTATATGTTCATTTTGTGCTTTTCTCGCTCAAATAGCGTTATTTTGACCTGAAAATGACGGAATATGAGTATTTTAGATTCATTTGTATTTATTTGTCAAACTGTCATAGAATGACATTTCCACTTTAGAAACATCAATTCTTGCATGTTTTTGAAGGACAGCATGGTTTCTTTTGAATTCGTGTTGAGTTAGTGTGAAAAGTGCAGTATATGTTCATTTTGTGCTTTTCTCGCTCAAATAGCGTTATTTTGAGCTGAAAATGACGGAATATGAGTATGTTAGATTCATTTGTATTTATTTGTCAAACTGTCATAGAATGACATTTCCACTTTAGAAACATCAATTCTTGCATGTTTTTGAAGGCCAGCATGGTTTCTTTTGAATTCGTGTTGAGTTAGTGTGAAAAGTGCAGTATATGTTCATTTTGTGCTTTTCTCGCTCAAATAGCGTTATTTTGAGCTGAAAATGACGGAATATGAGTATGTTAGATTCATTTGTATTTATTTGTCAAACTGTCATAGAATGACATTTCCACTTTAGAAACATCAATTCTTGCATGTTTTTGAAGGCCAGCATGGTTTCTTTTGAATTCGTGTTGAGTTAGTGTGAAAAGTGCAGTATATGTTCATTTTGTGCTTTTCTCGCTCAAATAGCGTTATTTTGAGCGGAAAATGACAGTATGTGCTTATTTCAGATTCATGTGTTTTTATGTATCAAACTGTGTGAGAATGACAATTCCACTGTAGAAACATCAAGTCTTGCATGTTTTTGAAGGACAGTATGGTTTATTTTGAATTCGTGTTGAGTTAGTGTGAAAAGTGCAGTATATGTTCATTTTGTGCTTTTCTCGCTCAAATAGCGTTATTCTGACTTGAAAATGACGGAATATGAGTATTTTAGATTCATTTGTATTTATTTGTCAAACTGTCAGAGAATGACATTTCCACTTTAGAAACATCAATTCTTGCATGTTTTTGAAGGCCAGCATGGTTTCTTTTGAATTCGTGTTGAGTTAGTGTGAAAAGTGCAGTATATGTTCATTTTGTGCTTTTCTCGCTCAAATAGCGTTATTTTGACCTGAAAATGACGGAATATGAGTATTTTAGATTCATTTGTATTTATTTGTCAAACTGTCATAGAATGACATTTCCACTTTAGAAACATCAATTCTTGCATGTTTTTGAAGGCCAGCATGGTTTCTTTTGAATTCGTGTTGAGTTAGTGTGAAAAGTGCAGTATATGTTCATTTTGTGCTTTTCTCGCTCAAATAGCGTTATTTTGAGCGGAAAATGACAGTATGTGCTTATTTCAGATTCATGTGTTTTTATGTATCAAACTGTGTGAGAATGACAATTCCACTGTAGAAACATCAAGTCTTGCATGTTTTTGAAGGCCAGCATGGTTTATTTTGAATTCCTGTTGAGTTAGTGTGAAAAGTGCAGTATATGTTCATTTTGTGCTTTTCTCGCTCAAATAGCGTTATTCTGACTTGAAAATGATGGAATATGAGTATTTTAGATTCATTTGTATTTATTTGTCAAACTGTCAGAGAATGACATTTCCACTTTAGAAACATCAATTCTTACATGTTTTTGAAGGACAGCATGGTTTCTTTTGAATTCGTGTTGAGTTAGTGTGAAAAGTGCAGTATATGTTCATTTTGTGCTTTTCTCGCTCAAATAGCGTTATTTTGACCTGAAAATGACGGAATATGAGTATTTTAGATTCATTTGTATTTATTTGTCAAACTGTCATAGAATGACATTTCCACTTTAGAAACATCAATTCTTGCATGTTTTTGAAGGACAGCATGGTTTCTTTTGAATTCGTGTTGAGTTAGTGTGAAAAGTGCAGTATATGTTCATTTTGTGCTTTTCTCGCTCAAATAGCGTTATTTTGAGCGGAAAATGACAGTATGTGCTTATTTCAGATTCATGTGTTTTTATGTATCAAACTGTGTGAGAATGACAATTCCACTGTAGAAACATCAAGTCTTGCATGTTTTTGAAGGACAGCATGGTTTATTTTGAATTCGTGTTGAGTTAGTGTGAAAAGTGCAGTATATGTTCATTTTGTGCTTTTCTCGCTCAAATAGCGTTATTCTGACTTGAAAATGACGGAATATGAGTATTTTAGATTCATTTGTATTTATTTGTCAAACTGTCAGAGAATGACATTTCCACTTTAGAAACATCAATTCTTGCATGTTTTTGAAGGCCAGCATGGTTTCTTTTGAATTCGTGTTGAGTTAGTGTGAAAAGTGCAGTATATGTTCATTTTGTGCTTTTCTCGCTCAAATAGCGTTATTTTGACCTGAAAATGACGGAATATGAGTATTTTAGATTCATTTGTATTTATTTGTCAAACTGTCATAGAATGACATTTCCACTTTAGAAACATCAATTCTTGCATGTTTTTGAAGGCCAGCATGGTTTCTTTTGAATTCGTGTTGAGTTAGTGTGAAAAGTGCAGTATATGTTCATTTTGTGCTTTTCTCGCTCAAATAGCGTTATTTTGAGCGGAAAATGACAGTATGTGCTTATTTCAGATTCATGTGTTTTTATGTATCAAACTGTGTGAGAATGACAATTCCACTGTAGAAACATCAAGTCTTGCATGTTTTTGAAGGACAGCATGGTTTATTTTGAATTCCTGTTGAGTTAGTGTGAAAAGTGCAGTATATGTTCATTTTGTGCTTTTCTCGCTCAAATAGCGTTATTCTGACTTGAAAATGACGGAATATGAGTATTTTAGATTCATTTGTATTTATTTGTCAAACTGTCATAGAATGACATTTCCACTTTAGAAACATCAATTCTTGCATGTTTTTGAAGGCCAGCATGGTTTCTTTTGAATTCGTGTTGAGTTAGTGTGAAAAGTGCAGTATATGTTCATTTTGTGCTTTTCTCGCTCAAATAGCGTTATTTTGACCTGAAAATGACGGAATATGAGTATTTTAGATTCATTTGTATTTATTTGTCAAACTGTCATAGAATGACATTTCCACTTTAGAAACATCAATTCTTGCATGTTTTTGAAGGCCAGCATGGTTTCTTTTGAATTCGTGTTGAGTTAGTGTGAAAAGTGCAGTATATGTTCATTTTGTGCTTTTCTCGCTCAAATAGCGTTATTTTGACCTGAAAATGACGGAATATGAGTATGTTAGATTCATTTGTATTTATTTGTCAAACTGTCATAGAATGACATTTCCACTTTAGAAACATCAATTCTTGCATGTTTTTGAAGGCCAGCATGTTTTCTTTTGAATTCGTGTTGAGTTAGTGTGAAAAGTGCAGTATATGTTCATTTTGTGCTTTTCTCGCTCAAATAGCGTTATTTTGACCTGAAAATGACGGAATATGAGTATTTTAGATTCATTTGTATTTATTTGTCAAACTGTCATAGAATGACATTTCCACTTTAGAAACATCAATTCTTGCATGTTTTTGAAGGCCAGCATGGTTTCTTTTGAATTCGTGTTGAGTTAGTGTGAAAAGTGCAGTATATGTTCATTTTGTGCTTTTCTCGCTCAAATAGCGTTATTTTGACCTGAAAATGACGGAATATGAGTATGTTAGATTCATTTGTATTTATTTGTCAAACTGTCATAGAATGACATTTACACTTTAGAAACATCAATTCTTGCATGTTTTTGAAGGCCAGCATGGTTTCTTTTGAATTCGTGTTGAGTTAGTGTGAAAAGTGCAGTATATGTTCATTTTGTGCTTTTCTCGCTCAAATAGCGTTATTTTGACCTGAAAATGACGGAATATGAGTATTTTAGATTCATTTGTATTTATTTGTCAAACTGTCATAGAATGACATTTACACTTTAGAAACATCAATTCTTGCATGTTTTTGAAGGCCAGCATGTTTTCTTTTGAATTCGTGTTGAGTTAGTGTGAAAAGTGCAGTATATGTTCATTTTGTGCTTTTCTCGCTCAAATAGCGTTATTTTGACCTGAAAATGACGGAATATGAGTATTTTAGATTCATTTGTATTTATTTGTCAAACTGTCATAGAATGACATTTCCACTTTAGAAACATCAATTCTTGCATGTTTTTGAAGGCCAGCATGGTTTCTTTTGAATTCGTGTTGAGTTAGTGTGAAAAGTGCAGTATATGTTCATTTTGTGCTTTTCTCGCTCAAATAGCGTTATTTTGACCTGAAAATGACGGAATATGAGTATGTTAGATTCATTTGTATTTATTTGTCAAACTGTCATAGAATGACATTTACACTTTAGAAACATCAATTCTTGCATGTTTTTGAAGGCCAGCATGGTTTCTTTTGAATTCGTGTTGAGTTAGTGTGAAAAGTGCAGTATATGTTCATTTTGTGCTTTTCTCGCTCAAATAGCGTTATTTTGACCTGAAAATGACGGAATATGAGTATTTTAGATTCATTTGTATTTATTTGTCAAACTGTCATAGAATGACATTTACACTTTAGAAACATCAATTCTTGCATGTTTTTGAAGGCCAGCATGTTTTCTTTTGAATTCGTGTTGAGTTAGTGTGAAAAGTGCAGTATATGTTCATTTTGTGCTTTTCTCGCTCAAATAGCGTTATTTTGACCTGAAAATGACGGAATATGAGTATTTTAGATTCATTTGTATTTATTTGTCAAACTGTCATAGAATGACATTTCCACTTTAGAAACATCAATTCTTGCATGTTTTTGAAGGCCAGCATGGTTTCTTTTGAATTCGTGTTGAGTTAGTGTGAAAAGTGCAGTATATGTTCATTTTGTGCTTTTCTCGCTCAAATAGCGTTATTTTGACCTGAAAATGACGGAATATGAGTATTTTAGATTCATTTGTATTTATTTGTCAAACTGTCATAGAATGACATTTCCACTTTAGAAACATCAATTCTTGCATGTTTTTGAAGGCCAGCATGGTTTCTTTTGAATTCGTGTTGAGTTAGTGTGAAAAGTGCAGTATATGTTCATTTTGTGCTTTTCTCGCTCAAATAGCGTTATTTTGAGCTGAAAATGACGGAATATGAGTATGTTAGATTCATTTGTATTTATTTGTCAAACTGTCATAGAATGACATTTCCACTTTAGAAACATCAATTCTTGCATGTTTTTGAAGGACAGCATGGTTTCTTTTGAATTCGTGTTGAGTTAGTGTGAAAAGTGCAGTATATGTTCATTTTGTGCTTTTCTCGCTCAAATAGCGTTATTTTGAGCGGAAAATGACAGTATGTGCTTATTTCAGATTCATGTGTTTTTATGTATCAAACTGTGTGAGAATGACAATTCCACTGTAGAAACATCAAGTCTTGCATGTTTTTGAAGGACAGCATGGTTTATTTTGAATTCGTGTTGAGTTAGTGTGAAAAGTGCAGTATATGTTCATTTTGTGCTTTTCTCGCTCAAATAGCGTTATTCTGACTTGAAAATGACGGAATATGAGTATTTTAGATTCATTTGTATTTATTTGTCAAACTGTCAGAGAATGACATTTCCACTTTAGAAACATCAATTCTTGCATGTTTTTGAAGGCCAGCATGGTTTCTTTTGAATTCGTGTTGAGTTAGTGTGAAAAGTGCAGTATATGTTCATTTTGTGCTTTTCTCGCTCAAATAGCGTTATTTTGACCTGAAAATGACGGAATATGAGTATTTTAGATTCATTTGTATTTATTTGTCAAACTGTCATAGAATGACATTTCCACTTTAGAAACATCAATTCTTGCATGTTTTTGAAGGCCAGCATGGTTTCTTTTGAATTCGTGTTGAGTTAGTGTGAAAAGTGCAGTATATGTTCATTTTGTGCTTTTCTCGCTCAAATAGCGTTATTTTGAGCGGAAAATGACACTATGTGCTTATTTCAGATTCATGTGTTTTTATGTATCAAACTGTGTGAGAATGACAATTCCACTGTAGAAACATCAAGTCTTGCATGTTTTTGAAGGACAGCATGGTTTATTTTGAATTCCTGTTGAGTTAGTGTGAAAAGTGCAGTATATGTTCATTTTGTGCTTTTCTCGCTCAAATAGCGTTATTTTGACCTGAAAATGACGGAATATGAGTATTTTAGATTCATTTGTATTTATTTGTCAAACTGTCATAGAATGACATTTCCACTTTAGAAACATCAATTCTTGCATGTTTTTGAAGGACAGCATGGTTTCTTTTGAATTCGTGTTGAGTTAGTGTGAAAAGTGCAGTATATGTTCATTTTGTGCTTTTCTCGCTCAAATAGCGTTATTTTGAGCTGAAAATGACGGAATATGAGTATGTTAGATTCATTTGTATTTATTTGTCAAACTGTCATAGAATGACATTTCCACTTTAGAAACATCAATTCTTGCATGTTTTTGAAGGCCAGCATGGTTTCTTTTGAATTCGTGTTGAGTTAGTGTGAAAAGTGCAGTATATGTTCATTTTGTGCTTTTCTCGCTCAAATAGCGTTATTTTGAGCTGAAAATGACGGAATATGAGTATGTTAGATTCATTTGTATTTATTTGTCAAACTGTCATAGAATGACATTTCCACTTTAGAAACATCAATTCTTGCATGTTTTTGAAGGCCAGCATGGTTTCTTTTGAATTCGTGTTGAGTTAGTGTGAAAAGTGCAGTATATGTTCATTTTGTGCTTTTCTCGCTCAAATAGCGTTATTTTGAGCGGAAAATGACAGTATGTGCTTATTTCAGATTCATGTGTTTTTATGTATCAAACTGTGTGAGAATGACAATTCCACTGTAGAAACATCAAGTCTTGCATGTTTTTGAAGGACAGCATGGTTTATTTTGAATTCCTGTTGAGTTAGTGTGAAAAGTGCAGTATATGTTCATTTTGTGCTTTTCTCGCTCAAATAGCGTTATTTTGAGCGGAAAATGACAGTATGTGCTTATTTCAGATTCATGTGTTTTTATGTATCAAACTGTGTGAGAATGACAATTCCACTGTAGAAACATCAAGTCTTGCATGTTTTTGAAGGACAGCATGGTTTATTTTGAATTCCTGTTGAGTTAGTGTGAAAAGTGCAGTATATGTTCATTTTGTGCTTTTCTCGCTCAAATAGCGTTATTCTGACTTGAAAATGACGGAATATGAGTATTTTAGATTCATTTGTATTTATTTGTCAAACTGTCATAGAATGACATTTCCACTTTAGAAACATCAATTCTTGCATGTTTTTGAAGGCCAGCATGGTTTCTTTTGAATTCGTGTTGAGTTAGTGTGAAAAGTGCAGTATATGTTCATTTTGTGCTTTTCTCGCTCAAATAGCGTTATTTTGACCTGAAAATGACGGAATATGAGTATTTTAGATTCATTTGTATTTATTTGTCAAACTGTCATAGAATGACATTTCCACTTTAGAAACATCAATTCTTGCATGTTTTTGAAGGCCAGCATGGTTTCTTTTGAATTCGTGTTGAGTTAGTGTGAAAAGTGCAGTATATGTTCATTTTGTGCTTTTCTCGCTCAAATAGCGTTATTTTGACCTGAAAATGACGGAATATGAGTATGTTAGATTCATTTGTATTTATTTGTCAAACTGTCATAGAATGACATTTCCACTTTAGAAACATCAATTCTTGCATGTTTTTGAAGGCCAGCATGTTTTCTTTTGAATTCGTGTTGAGTTAGTGTGAAAAGTGCAGTATATGTTCATTTTGTGCTTTTCTCGCTCAAATAGCGTTATTTTGACCTGAAAATGACGGAATATGAGTATTTTAGATTCATTTGTATTTATTTGTCAAACTGTCATAGAATGACATTTCCACTTTAGAAACATCAATTCTTGCATGTTTTTGAAGGCCAGCATGGTTTCTTTTGAATTCGTGTTGAGTTAGTGTGAAAAGTGCAGTATATGTTCATTTTGTGCTTTTCTCGCTCAAATAGCGTTATTTTGACCTGAAAATGACGGAATATGAGTATGTTAGATTCATTTGTATTTATTTGTCAAACTGTCATAGAATGACATTTACACTTTAGAAACATCAATTCTTGCATGTTTTTGAAGGCCAGCATGGTTTCTTTTGAATTCGTGTTGAGTTAGTGTGAAAAGTGCAGTATATGTTCATTTTGTGCTTTTCTCGCTCAAATAGCGTTATTTTGACCTGAAAATGACGGAATATGAGTATTTTAGATTCATTTGTATTTATTTGTCAAACTGTCATAGAATGACATTTACACTTTAGAAACATCAATTCTTGCATGTTTTTGAAGGCCAGCATGTTTTCTTTTGAATTCGTGTTGAGTTAGTGTGAAAAGTGCAGTATATGTTCATTTTGTGCTTTTCTCGCTCAAATAGCGTTATTTTGACCTGAAAATGACGGAATATGAGTATTTTAGATTCATTTGTATTTATTTGTCAAACTGTCATAGAATGACATTTCCACTTTAGAAACATCAATTCTTGCATGTTTTTGAAGGCCAGCATGGTTTCTTTTGAATTCGTGTTGAGTTAGTGTGAAAAGTGCAGTATATGTTCATTTTGTGCTTTTCTCGCTCAAATAGCGTTATTTTGACCTGAAAATGACGGAATATGAGTATGTTAGATTCATTTGTATTTATTTGTCAAACTGTCATAGAATGACATTTCCACTTTAGAAACATCAATTCTTGCATGTTTTTGAAGGCCAGCATGGTTTCTTTTGAATTCGTGTTGAGTTAGTGTGAAAAGTGCAGTATATGTTCATTTTGTGCTTTTCTCGCTCAAATAGCGTTATTTTGAGCTGAAAATGACGGAATATGAGTATGTTAGATTCATTTGTATTTATTTGTCAAACTGTCATAGAATGACATTTCCACTTTAGAAACATCAATTCTTGCATGTTTTTGAAGGACAGCATGGTTTCTTTTGAATTCGTGTTGAGTTAGTGTGAAAAGTGCAGTATATGTTCATTTTGTGCTTTTCTCGCTCAAATAGCGTTATTTTGAGCGGAAAATGACAGTATGTGCTTATTTCAGATTCATGTGTTTTTATGTATCAAACTGTGTGAGAATGACAATTCCACTGTAGAAACATCAAGTCTTGCATGTTTTTGAAGGACAGCATGGTTTATTTTGAATTCGTGTTGAGTTAGTGTGAAAAGTGCAGTATATGTTCATTTTGTGCTTTTCTCGCTCAAATAGCGTTATTCTGACTTGAAAATGACGGAATATGAGTATTTTAGATTCATTTGTATTTATTTGTCAAACTGTCAGAGAATGACATTTCCACTTTAGAAACATCAATTCTTGCATGTTTTTGAAGGCCAGCATGGTTTCTTTTGAATTCGTGTTGAGTTAGTGTGAAAAGTGCAGTATATGTTCATTTTGTGCTTTTCTCGCTCAAATAGCGTTATTTTGACCTGAAAATGACGGAATATGAGTATTTTAGATTCATTTGTATTTATTTGTCAAACTGTCATAGAATGACATTTCCACTTTAGAAACATCAATTCTTGCATGTTTTTGAAGGCCAGCATGGTTTCTTTTGAATTCGTGTTGAGTTAGTGTGAAAAGTGCAGTATATGTTCATTTTGTGCTTTTCTCGCTCAAATAGCGTTATTTTGAGCGGAAAATGACACTATGTGCTTATTTCAGATTCATGTGTTTTTATGTATCAAACTGTGTGAGAATGACAATTCCACTGTAGAAACATCAAGTCTTGCATGTTTTTGAAGGACAGCATGGTTTATTTTGAATTCCTGTTGAGTTAGTGTGAAAAGTGCAGTATATGTTCATTTTGTGCTTTTCTCGCTCAAATAGCGTTATTTTGACCTGAAAATGACGGAATATGAGTATTTTAGATTCATTTGTATTTATTTGTCAAACTGTCATAGAATGACATTTCCACTTTAGAAACATCAATTCTTGCATGTTTTTGAAGGACAGCATGGTTTCTTTTGAATTCGTGTTGAGTTAGTGTGAAAAGTGCAGTATATGTTCATTTTGTGCTTTTCTCGCTCAAATAGCGTTATTTTGAGCTGAAAATGACGGAATATGAGTATGTTAGATTCATTTGTATTTATTTGTCAAACTGTCATAGAATGACATTTCCACTTTAGAAACATCAATTCTTGCATGTTTTTGAAGGCCAGCATGGTTTCTTTTGAATTCGTGTTGAGTTAGTGTGAAAAGTGCAGTATATGTTCATTTTGTGCTTTTCTCGCTCAAATAGCGTTATTTTGAGCTGAAAATGACGGAATATGAGTATGTTAGATTCATTTGTATTTATTTGTCAAACTGTCATAGAATGACATTTCCACTTTAGAAACATCAATTCTTGCATGTTTTTGAAGGCCAGCATGGTTTCTTTTGAATTCGTGTTGAGTTAGTGTGAAAAGTGCAGTATATGTTCATTTTGTGCTTTTCTCGCTCAAATAGCGTTATTTTGAGCGGAAAATGACAGTATGTGCTTATTTCAGATTCATGTGTTTTTATGTATCAAACTGTGTGAGAATGACAATTCCACTGTAGAAACATCAAGTCTTGCATGTTTTTGAAGGACAGCATGGTTTATTTTGAATTCGTGTTGAGTTAGTGTGAAAAGTGCAGTATATGTTCATTTTGTGCTTTTCTCGCTCAAATAGCGTTATTCTGACTTGAAAATGACGGAATATGAGTATTTTAGATTCATTTGTATTTATTTGTCAAACTGTCAGAGAATGACATTTCCACTTTAGAAACATCAATTCTTGCATGTTTTTGAAGGCCAGCATGGTTTCTTTTGAATTCGTGTTGAGTTAGTGTGAAAAGTGCAGTATATGTTCATTTTGTGCTTTTCTCGCTCAAATAGCGTTATTTTGACCTGAAAATGACGGAATATGAGTATTTTAGATTCATTTGTATTTATTTGTCAAACTGTCATAGAATGACATTTCCACTTTAGAAACATCAATTCTTGCATGTTTTTGAAGGCCAGCATGGTTTCTTTTGAATTCGTGTTGAGTTAGTGTGAAAAGTGCAGTATATGTTCATTTTGTGCTTTTCTCGCTCAAATAGCGTTATTTTGAGCGGAAAATGACACTATGTGCTTATTTCAGATTCATGTGTTTTTATGTATCAAACTGTGTGAGAATGACAATTCCACTGTAGAAACATCAAGTCTTGCATGTTTTTGAAGGACAGCATGGTTTATTTTGAATTCCTGTTGAGTTAGTGTGAAAAGTGCAGTATATGTTCATTTTGTGCTTTTCTCGCTCAAATAGCGTTATTTTGACCTGAAAATGACGGAATATGAGTATTTTAGATTCATTTGTATTTATTTGTCAAACTGTCATAGAATGACATTTCCACTTTAGAAACATCAATTCTTGCATGTTTTTGAAGGACAGCATGGTTTCTTTTGAATTCGTGTTGAGTTAGTGTGAAAAGTGCAGTATATGTTCATTTTGTGCTTTTCTCGCTCAAATAGCGTTATTTTGAGCTGAAAATGACGGAATATGAGTATGTTAGATTCATTTGTATTTATTTGTCAAACTGTCATAGAATGACATTTCCACTTTAGAAACATCAATTCTTGCATGTTTTTGAAGGCCAGCATGGTTTCTTTTGAATTCGTGTTGAGTTAGTGTGAAAAGTGCAGTATATGTTCATTTTGTGCTTTTCTCGCTCAAATAGCGTTATTTTGAGCTGAAAATGACGGAATATGAGTATGTTAGATTCATTTGTATTTATTTGTCAAACTGTCATAGAATGACATTTCCACTTTAGAAACATCAATTCTTGCATGTTTTTGAAGGCCAGCATGGTTTCTTTTGAATTCGTGTTGAGTTAGTGTGAAAAGTGCAGTATATGTTCATTTTGTGCTTTTCTCGCTCAAATAGCGTTATTTTGAGCGGAAAATGACAGTATGTGCTTATTTCAGATTCATGTGTTTTTATGTATCAAACTGTGTGAGAATGACAATTCCACTGTAGAAACATCAAGTCTTGCATGTTTTTGAAGGACAGCATGGTTTATTTTGAATTCGTGTTGAGTTAGTGTGAAAAGTGCAGTATATGTTCATTTTGTGCTTTTCTCGCTCAAATAGCGTTATTCTGACTTGAAAATGACGGAATATGAGTATTTTAGATTCATTTGTATTTATTTGTCAAACTGTCAGAGAATGACATTTCCACTTTAGAAACATCAATTCTTGCATGTTTTTGAAGGCCAGCATGGTTTCTTTTGAATTCGTGTTGAGTTAGTGTGAAAAGTGCAGTATATGTTCATTTTGTGCTTTTCTCGCTCAAATAGCGTTATTTTGACCTGAAAATGACGGAATATGAGTATTTTAGATTCATTTGTATTTATTTGTCAAACTGTCATAGAATGACATTTCCACTTTAGAAACATCAATTCTTGCATGTTTTTGAAGGCCAGCATGGTTTCTTTTGAATTCGTGTTGAGTTAGTGTGAAAAGTGCAGTATATGTTCATTTTGTGCTTTTCTCGCTCAAATAGCGTTATTTTGAGCGGAAAATGACAGTATGTGCTTATTTCAGATTCATGTGTTTTTATGTATCAAACTGTGTGAGAATGACAATTCCACTGTAGAAACATCAAGTCTTGCATGTTTTTGAAGGACAGCATGGTTTATTTTGAATTCCTGTTGAGTTAGTGTGAAAAGTGCAGTATATGTTCATTTTGTGCTTTTCTCGCTCAAATAGCGTTATTCTGACTTGAAAATGATGGAATATGAGTATTTTAGATTCATTTGTATTTATTTGTCAAACTGTCAGAGAATGACATTTCCACTTTAGAAACATCAATTCTTACATGTTTTTGAAGGACAGCATGGTTTCTTTTGAATTCGTGTTGAGTTAGTGTGAAAAGTGCAGTATATGTTCATTTTGTGCTTTTCTCGCTCAAATAGCGTTATTTTGACCTGAAAATGACGGAATATGAGTATTTTAGATTCATTTGTATTTATTTGTCAAACTGTCATAGAATGACATTTCCACTTTAGAAACATCAATTCTTGCATGTTTTTGAAGGACAGCATGGTTTCTTTTGAATTCGTGTTGAGTTAGTGTGAAAAGTGCAGTATATGTTCATTTTGTGCTTTTCTCGCTCAAATAGCGTTATTTTGAGCTGAAAATGACGGAATATGAGTATGTTAGATTCATTTGTATTTATTTGTCAAACTGTCATAGAATGACATTTCCACTTTAGAAACATCAATTCTTGCATGTTTTTGAAGGCCAGCATGGTTTCTTTTGAATTCGTGTTGAGTTAGTGTGAAAAGTGCAGTATATGTTCATTTTGTGCTTTTCTCGCTCAAATAGCGTTATTTTGAGCTGAAAATGACGGAATATGAGTATGTTAGATTCATTTGTATTTATTTGTCAAACTGTCATAGAATGACATTTCCACTTTAGAAACATCAATTCTTGCATGTTTTTGAAGGCCAGCATGGTTTCTTTTGAATTCGTGTTGAGTTAGTGTGAAAAGTGCAGTATATGTTCATTTTGTGCTTTTCTCGCTCAAATAGCGTTATTTTGAGCGGAAAATGACACTATGTGCTTATTTCAGATTCATGTGTTTTTATGTATCAAACTGTGTGAGAATGACAATTCCACTGTAGAAACATCAAGTCTTGCATGTTTTTGAAGGACAGCATGGTTTATTTTGAATTCCTGTTGAGTTAGTGTGAAAAGTGCAGTATATGTTCATTTTGTGCTTTTCTCGCTCAAATAGCGTTATTCTGACTTGAAAATGATGGAATATGAGTATTTTAGATTCATTTGTATTTATTTGTCAAACTGTCAGAGAATGACATTTCCACTTTAGAAACATCAATTCTTACATGTTTTTGAAGGACAGCATGGTTTCTTTTGAATTCGTGTTGAGTTAGTGTGAAAAGTGCAGTATATGTTCATTTTGTGCTTTTCTCGCTCAAATAGCGTTATTTTGAGCTGAAAATGACGGAATATGAGTATGTTAGATTCATTTGTATTTATTTGTCAAACTGTCATAGAATGACATTTCCACTTTAGAAACATCAATTCTTGCATGTTTTTGAAGGCCAGCATGGTTTCTTTTGAATTCGTGTTGAGTTAGTGTGAAAAGTGCAGTATATGTTCATTTTGTGCTTTTCTCGCTCAAATAGCGTTATTTTGAGCGGAAAATGACACTATGTGCTTATTTCAGATTCATGTGTTTTTATGTATCAAACTGTGTGAGAATGACAATTCCACTGTAGAAACATCAAGTCTTGCATGTTTTTGAAGGACAGCATGGTTTATTTTGAATTCCTGTTGAGTTAGTGTGAAAAGTGCAGTATATGTTCATTTTGTGCTTTTCTCGCTCAAATAGCGTTATTCTGACTTGAAAATGATGGAATATGAGTATTTTAGATTCATTTGTATTTATTTGTCAAACTGTCAGAGAATGACATTTCCACTTTAGAAACATCAATTCTTACATGTTTTTGAAGGCCAGCATGGTTTCTTTTGAATTCGTGTTGAGTTAGTGTGAAAAGTGCAGTATATGTTCATTTTGTGCTTTTCTCGCTCAAATAGCGTTATTTTGACCTGAAAATGACGGAATATGAGTATTTTAGATTCATTTGTATTTATTTGTCAAACTGTCATAGAATGACATTTCCACTTTAGAAACATCAATTCTTGCATGTTTTTGAAGGCCAGCATGGTTTCTTTTGAATTCGTGTTGAGTTAGTGTGAAAAGTGCAGTATATGTTCATTTTGTGCTTTTCTCGCTCAAATAGCGTTATTTTGAGCGGAAAATGACAGTATGTGCTTATTTCAGATTCATGTGTTTTTATGTATCAAACTGTGTGAGAATGACAATTCCACTGTAGAAACATCAAGTCTTGCATGTTTTTGAAGGCCAGCATGGTTTATTTTGAATTCCTGTTGAGTTAGTGTGAAAAGTGCAGTATATGTTCATTTTGTGCTTTTCTCGCTCAAATAGCGTTATTCTGACTTGAAAATGATGGAATATGAGTATTTTAGATTCATTTGTATTTATTTGTCAAACTGTCAGAGAATGACATTTCCACTTTAGAAACATCAATTCTTACATGTTTTTGAAGGACAGCATGGTTTCTTTTGAATTCGTGTTGAGTTAGTGTGAAAAGTGCAGTATATGTTCATTTTGTGCTTTTCTCGCTCAAATAGCGTTATTTTGACCTGAAAATGACGGAATATGAGTATTTTAGATTCATTTGTATTTATTTGTCAAACTGTCATAGAATGACATTTCCACTTTAGAAACATCAATTCTTGCATGTTTTTGAAGGACAGCATGGTTTCTTTTGAATTCGTGTTGAGTTAGTGTGAAAAGTGCAGTATATGTTCATTTTGTGCTTTTCTCGCTCAAATAGCGTTATTTTGAGCGGAAAATGACAGTATGTGCTTATTTCAGATTCATGTGTTTTTATGTATCAAACTGTGTGAGAATGACAATTCCACTGTAGAAACATCAAGTCTTGCATGTTTTTGAAGGACAGCATGGTTTATTTTGAATTCGTGTTGAGTTAGTGTGAAAAGTGCAGTATATGTTCATTTTGTGCTTTTCTCGCTCAAATAGCGTTATTCTGACTTGAAAATGACGGAATATGAGTATTTTAGATTCATTTGTATTTATTTGTCAAACTGTCAGAGAATGACATTTCCACTTTAGAAACATCAATTCTTGCATGTTTTTGAAGGCCAGCATGGTTTCTTTTGAATTCGTGTTGAGTTAGTGTGAAAAGTGCAGTATATGTTCATTTTGTGCTTTTCTCGCTCAAATAGCGTTATTTTGACCTGAAAATGACGGAATATGAGTATTTTAGATTCATTTGTATTTATTTGTCAAACTGTCATAGAATGACATTTCCACTTTAGAAACATCAATTCTTGCATGTTTTTGAAGGCCAGCATGGTTTCTTTTGAATTCGTGTTGAGTTAGTGTGAAAAGTGCAGTATATGTTCATTTTGTGCTTTTCTCGCTCAAATAGCGTTATTTTGAGCGGAAAATGACAGTATGTGCTTATTTCAGATTCATGTGTTTTTATGTATCAAACTGTGTGAGAATGACAATTCCACTGTAGAAACATCAAGTCTTGCATGTTTTTGAAGGACAGCATGGTTTATTTTGAATTCCTGTTGAGTTAGTGTGAAAAGTGCAGTATATGTTCATTTTGTGCTTTTCTCGCTCAAATAGCGTTATTCTGACTTGAAAATGACGGAATATGAGTATTTTAGATTCATTTGTATTTATTTGTCAAACTGTCATAGAATGACATTTCCACTTTAGAAACATCAATTCTTGCATGTTTTTGAAGGCCAGCATGGTTTCTTTTGAATTCGTGTTGAGTTAGTGTGAAAAGTGCAGTATATGTTCATTTTGTGCTTTTCTCGCTCAAATAGCGTTATTTTGACCTGAAAATGACGGAATATGAGTATTTTAGATTCATTTGTATTTATTTGTCAAACTGTCATAGAATGACATTTCCACTTTAGAAACATCAATTCTTGCATGTTTTTGAAGGCCAGCATGGTTTCTTTTGAATTCGTGTTGAGTTAGTGTGAAAAGTGCAGTATATGTTCATTTTGTGCTTTTCTCGCTCAAATAGCGTTATTTTGACCTGAAAATGACGGAATATGAGTATGTTAGATTCATTTGTATTTATTTGTCAAACTGTCATAGAATGACATTTCCACTTTAGAAACATCAATTCTTGCATGTTTTTGAAGGCCAGCATGTTTTCTTTTGAATTCGTGTTGAGTTAGTGTGAAAAGTGCAGTATATGTTCATTTTGTGCTTTTCTCGCTCAAATAGCGTTATTTTGACCTGAAAATGACGGAATATGAGTATTTTAGATTCATTTGTATTTATTTGTCAAACTGTCATAGAATGACATTTCCACTTTAGAAACATCAATTCTTGCATGTTTTTGAAGGCCAGCATGGTTTCTTTTGAATTCGTGTTGAGTTAGTGTGAAAAGTGCAGTATATGTTCATTTTGTGCTTTTCTCGCTCAAATAGCGTTATTTTGACCTGAAAATGACGGAATATGAGTATGTTAGATTCATTTGTATTTATTTGTCAAACTGTCATAGAATGACATTTACACTTTAGAAACATCAATTCTTGCATGTTTTTGAAGGCCAGCATGGTTTCTTTTGAATTCGTGTTGAGTTAGTGTGAAAAGTGCAGTATATGTTCATTTTGTGCTTTTCTCGCTCAAATAGCGTTATTTTGACCTGAAAATGACGGAATATGAGTATTTTAGATTCATTTGTATTTATTTGTCAAACTGTCATAGAATGACATTTACACTTTAGAAACATCAATTCTTGCATGTTTTTGAAGGCCAGCATGTTTTCTTTTGAATTCGTGTTGAGTTAGTGTGAAAAGTGCAGTATATGTTCATTTTGTGCTTTTCTCGCTCAAATAGCGTTATTTTGACCTGAAAATGACGGAATATGAGTATTTTAGATTCATTTGTATTTATTTGTCAAACTGTCATAGAATGACATTTCCACTTTAGAAACATCAATTCTTGCATGTTTTTGAAGGCCAGCATGGTTTCTTTTGAATTCGTGTTGAGTTAGTGTGAAAAGTGCAGTATATGTTCATTTTGTGCTTTTCTCGCTCAAATAGCGTTATTTTGACCTGAAAATGACGGAATATGAGTATTTTAGATTCATTTGTATTTATTTGTCAAACTGTCATAGAATGACATTTCCACTTTAGAAACATCAATTCTTGCATGTTTTTGAAGGCCAGCATGGTTTCTTTTGAATTCGTGTTGAGTTAGTGTGAAAAGTGCAGTATATGTTCATTTTGTGCTTTTCTCGCTCAAATAGCGTTATTTTGACCTGAAAATGACGGAATATGAGTATTTTAGATTCATTTGTATTTATTTGTCAAACTGTCATAGAATGACATTTCCACTTTAGAAACATCAATTCTTGCATGTTTTTGAAGGCCAGCATGGTTTCTTTTGAATTCGTGTTGAGTTAGTGTGAAAAGTGCAGTATATGTTCATTTTGTGCTTTTCTCGCTCAAATAGCGTTATTTTGAGCTGAAAATGACGGAATATGAGTATGTTAGATTCATTTGTATTTATTTGTCAAACTGTCATAGAATGACATTTCCACTTTAGAAACATCAATTCTTGCATGTTTTTGAAGGACAGCATGGTTTCTTTTGAATTCGTGTTGAGTTAGTGTGAAAAGTGCAGTATATGTTCATTTTGTGCTTTTCTCGCTCAAATAGCGTTATTTTGAGCGGAAAATGACAGTATGTGCTTATTTCAGATTCATGTGTTTTTATGTATCAAACTGTGTGAGAATGACAATTCCACTGTAGAAACATCAAGTCTTGCATGTTTTTGAAGGACAGCATGGTTTATTTTGAATTCGTGTTGAGTTAGTGTGAAAAGTGCAGTATATGTTCATTTTGTGCTTTTCTCGCTCAAATAGCGTTATTCTGACTTGAAAATGACGGAATATGAGTATTTTAGATTCATTTGTATTTATTTGTCAAACTGTCAGAGAATGACATTTCCACTTTAGAAACATCAATTCTTGCATGTTTTTGAAGGCCAGCATGGTTTCTTTTGAATTCGTGTTGAGTTAGTGTGAAAAGTGCAGTATATGTTCATTTTGTGCTTTTCTCGCTCAAATAGCGTTATTTTGACCTGAAAATGACGGAATATGAGTATTTTAGATTCATTTGTATTTATTTGTCAAACTGTCATAGAATGACATTTCCACTTTAGAAACATCAATTCTTGCATGTTTTTGAAGGCCAGCATGGTTTCTTTTGAATTCGTGTTGAGTTAGTGTGAAAAGTGCAGTATATGTTCATTTTGTGCTTTTCTCGCTCAAATAGCGTTATTTTGAGCGGAAAATGACACTATGTGCTTATTTCAGATTCATGTGTTTTTATGTATCAAACTGTGTGAGAATGACAATTCCACTGTAGAAACATCAAGTCTTGCATGTTTTTGAAGGACAGCATGGTTTATTTTGAATTCCTGTTGAGTTAGTGTGAAAAGTGCAGTATATGTTCATTTTGTGCTTTTCTCGCTCAAATAGCGTTATTTTGACCTGAAAATGACGGAATATGAGTATTTTAGATTCATTTGTATTTATTTGTCAAACTGTCATAGAATGACATTTCCACTTTAGAAACATCAATTCTTGCATGTTTTTGAAGGACAGCATGGTTTCTTTTGAATTCGTGTTGAGTTAGTGTGAAAAGTGCAGTATATGTTCATTTTGTGCTTTTCTCGCTCAAATAGCGTTATTTTGAGCTGAAAATGACGGAATATGAGTATGTTAGATTCATTTGTATTTATTTGTCAAACTGTCATAGAATGACATTTCCACTTTAGAAACATCAATTCTTGCATGTTTTTGAAGGCCAGCATGGTTTCTTTTGAATTCGTGTTGAGTTAGTGTGAAAAGTGCAGTATATGTTCATTTTGTGCTTTTCTCGCTCAAATAGCGTTATTTTGAGCTGAAAATGACGGAATATGAGTATGTTAGATTCATTTGTATTTATTTGTCAAACTGTCATAGAATGACATTTCCACTTTAGAAACATCAATTCTTGCATGTTTTTGAAGGCCAGCATGGTTTCTTTTGAATTCGTGTTGAGTTAGTGTGAAAAGTGCAGTATATGTTCATTTTGTGCTTTTCTCGCTCAAATAGCGTTATTTTGAGCGGAAAATGACAGTATGTGCTTATTTCAGATTCATGTGTTTTTATGTATCAAACTGTGTGAGAATGACAATTCCACTGTAGAAACATCAAGTCTTGCATGTTTTTGAAGGACAGCATGGTTTATTTTGAATTCCTGTTGAGTTAGTGTGAAAAGTGCAGTATATGTTCATTTTGTGCTTTTCTCGCTCAAATAGCGTTATTTTGAGCGGAAAATGACAGTATGTGCTTATTTCAGATTCATGTGTTTTTATGTATCAAACTGTGTGAGAATGACAATTCCACTGTAGAAACATCAAGTCTTGCATGTTTTTGAAGGACAGCATGGTTTATTTTGAATTCCTGTTGAGTTAGTGTGAAAAGTGCAGTATATGTTCATTTTGTGCTTTTCTCGCTCAAATAGCGTTATTCTGACTTGAAAATGACGGAATATGAGTATTTTAGATTCATTTGTATTTATTTGTCAAACTGTCATAGAATGACATTTCCACTTTAGAAACATCAATTCTTGCATGTTTTTGAAGGCCAGCATGGTTTCTTTTGAATTCGTGTTGAGTTAGTGTGAAAAGTGCAGTATATGTTCATTTTGTGCTTTTCTCGCTCAAATAGCGTTATTTTGACCTGAAAATGACGGAATATGAGTATTTTAGATTCATTTGTATTTATTTGTCAAACTGTCATAGAATGACATTTCCACTTTAGAAACATCAATTCTTGCATGTTTTTGAAGGCCAGCATGGTTTCTTTTGAATTCGTGTTGAGTTAGTGTGAAAAGTGCAGTATATGTTCATTTTGTGCTTTTCTCGCTCAAATAGCGTTATTTTGACCTGAAAATGACGGAATATGAGTATGTTAGATTCATTTGTATTTATTTGTCAAACTGTCATAGAATGACATTTCCACTTTAGAAACATCAATTCTTGCATGTTTTTGAAGGCCAGCATGTTTTCTTTTGAATTCGTGTTGAGTTAGTGTGAAAAGTGCAGTATATGTTCATTTTGTGCTTTTCTCGCTCAAATAGCGTTATTTTGACCTGAAAATGACGGAATATGAGTATTTTAGATTCATTTGTATTTATTTGTCAAACTGTCATAGAATGACATTTCCACTTTAGAAACATCAATTCTTGCATGTTTTTGAAGGCCAGCATGGTTTCTTTTGAATTCGTGTTGAGTTAGTGTGAAAAGTGCAGTATATGTTCATTTTGTGCTTTTCTCGCTCAAATAGCGTTATTTTGACCTGAAAATGACGGAATATGAGTATGTTAGATTCATTTGTATTTATTTGTCAAACTGTCATAGAATGACATTTACACTTTAGAAACATCAATTCTTGCATGTTTTTGAAGGCCAGCATGGTTTCTTTTGAATTCGTGTTGAGTTAGTGTGAAAAGTGCAGTATATGTTCATTTTGTGCTTTTCTCGCTCAAATAGCGTTATTTTGACCTGAAAATGACGGAATATGAGTATTTTAGATTCATTTGTATTTATTTGTCAAACTGTCATAGAATGACATTTACACTTTAGAAACATCAATTCTTGCATGTTTTTGAAGGCCAGCATGTTTTCTTTTGAATTCGTGTTGAGTTAGTGTGAAAAGTGCAGTATATGTTCATTTTGTGCTTTTCTCGCTCAAATAGCGTTATTTTGACCTGAAAATGACGGAATATGAGTATTTTAGATTCATTTGTATTTATTTGTCAAACTGTCATAGAATGACATTTCCACTTTAGAAACATCAATTCTTGCATGTTTTTGAAGGCCAGCATGGTTTCTTTTGAATTCGTGTTGAGTTAGTGTGAAAAGTGCAGTATATGTTCATTTTGTGCTTTTCTCGCTCAAATAGCGTTATTTTGACCTGAAAATGACGGAATATGAGTATGTTAGATTCATTTGTATTTATTTGTCAAACTGTCATAGAATGACATTTCCACTTTAGAAACATCAATTCTTGCATGTTTTTGAAGGCCAGCATGGTTTCTTTTGAATTCGTGTTGAGTTAGTGTGAAAAGTGCAGTATATGTTCATTTTGTGCTTTTCTCGCTCAAATAGCGTTATTTTGAGCTGAAAATGACGGAATATGAGTATGTTAGATTCATTTGTATTTATTTGTCAAACTGTCATAGAATGACATTTCCACTTTAGAAACATCAATTCTTGCATGTTTTTGAAGGACAGCATGGTTTCTTTTGAATTCGTGTTGAGTTAGTGTGAAAAGTGCAGTATATGTTCATTTTGTGCTTTTCTCGCTCAAATAGCGTTATTTTGAGCGGAAAATGACAGTATGTGCTTATTTCAGATTCATGTGTTTTTATGTATCAAACTGTGTGAGAATGACAATTCCACTGTAGAAACATCAAGTCTTGCATGTTTTTGAAGGACAGCATGGTTTATTTTGAATTCGTGTTGAGTTAGTGTGAAAAGTGCAGTATATGTTCATTTTGTGCTTTTCTCGCTCAAATAGCGTTATTCTGACTTGAAAATGACGGAATATGAGTATTTTAGATTCATTTGTATTTATTTGTCAAACTGTCAGAGAATGACATTTCCACTTTAGAAACATCAATTCTTGCATGTTTTTGAAGGCCAGCATGGTTTCTTTTGAATTCGTGTTGAGTTAGTGTGAAAAGTGCAGTATATGTTCATTTTGTGCTTTTCTCGCTCAAATAGCGTTATTTTGACCTGAAAATGACGGAATATGAGTATTTTAGATTCATTTGTATTTATTTGTCAAACTGTCATAGAATGACATTTCCACTTTAGAAACATCAATTCTTGCATGTTTTTGAAGGCCAGCATGGTTTCTTTTGAATTCGTGTTGAGTTAGTGTGAAAAGTGCAGTATATGTTCATTTTGTGCTTTTCTCGCTCAAATAGCGTTATTTTGAGCGGAAAATGACACTATGTGCTTATTTCAGATTCATGTGTTTTTATGTATCAAACTGTGTGAGAATGACAATTCCACTGTAGAAACATCAAGTCTTGCATGTTTTTGAAGGACAGCATGGTTTATTTTGAATTCCTGTTGAGTTAGTGTGAAAAGTGCAGTATATGTTCATTTTGTGCTTTTCTCGCTCAAATAGCGTTATTTTGACCTGAAAATGACGGAATATGAGTATTTTAGATTCATTTGTATTTATTTGTCAAACTGTCATAGAATGACATTTCCACTTTAGAAACATCAATTCTTGCATGTTTTTGAAGGACAGCATGGTTTCTTTTGAATTCGTGTTGAGTTAGTGTGAAAAGTGCAGTATATGTTCATTTTGTGCTTTTCTCGCTCAAATAGCGTTATTTTGAGCTGAAAATGACGGAATATGAGTATGTTAGATTCATTTGTATTTATTTGTCAAACTGTCATAGAATGACATTTCCACTTTAGAAACATCAATTCTTGCATGTTTTTGAAGGCCAGCATGGTTTCTTTTGAATTCGTGTTGAGTTAGTGTGAAAAGTGCAGTATATGTTCATTTTGTGCTTTTCTCGCTCAAATAGCGTTATTTTGAGCTGAAAATGACGGAATATGAGTATGTTAGATTCATTTGTATTTATTTGTCAAACTGTCATAGAATGACATTTCCACTTTAGAAACATCAATTCTTGCATGTTTTTGAAGGCCAGCATGGTTTCTTTTGAATTCGTGTTGAGTTAGTGTGAAAAGTGCAGTATATGTTCATTTTGTGCTTTTCTCGCTCAAATAGCGTTATTTTGAGCGGAAAATGACAGTATGTGCTTATTTCAGATTCATGTGTTTTTATGTATCAAACTGTGTGAGAATGACAATTCCACTGTAGAAACATCAAGTCTTGCATGTTTTTGAAGGACAGCATGGTTTATTTTGAATTCGTGTTGAGTTAGTGTGAAAAGTGCAGTATATGTTCATTTTGTGCTTTTCTCGCTCAAATAGCGTTATTCTGACTTGAAAATGACGGAATATGAGTATTTTAGATTCATTTGTATTTATTTGTCAAACTGTCAGAGAATGACATTTCCACTTTAGAAACATCAATTCTTGCATGTTTTTGAAGGCCAGCATGGTTTCTTTTGAATTCGTGTTGAGTTAGTGTGAAAAGTGCAGTATATGTTCATTTTGTGCTTTTCTCGCTCAAATAGCGTTATTTTGACCTGAAAATGACGGAATATGAGTATTTTAGATTCATTTGTATTTATTTGTCAAACTGTCATAGAATGACATTTCCACTTTAGAAACATCAATTCTTGCATGTTTTTGAAGGCCAGCATGGTTTCTTTTGAATTCGTGTTGAGTTAGTGTGAAAAGTGCAGTATATGTTCATTTTGTGCTTTTCTCGCTCAAATAGCGTTATTTTGAGCGGAAAATGACAGTATGTGCTTATTTCAGATTCATGTGTTTTTATGTATCAAACTGTGTGAGAATGACAATTCCACTGTAGAAACATCAAGTCTTGCATGTTTTTGAAGGACAGCATGGTTTATTTTGAATTCCTGTTGAGTTAGTGTGAAAAGTGCAGTATATGTTCATTTTGTGCTTTTCTCGCTCAAATAGCGTTATTCTGACTTGAAAATGATGGAATATGAGTATTTTAGATTCATTTGTATTTATTTGTCAAACTGTCAGAGAATGACATTTCCACTTTAGAAACATCAATTCTTACATGTTTTTGAAGGACAGCATGGTTTCTTTTGAATTCGTGTTGAGTTAGTGTGAAAAGTGCAGTATATGTTCATTTTGTGCTTTTCTCGCTCAAATAGCGTTATTTTGACCTGAAAATGACGGAATATGAGTATTTTAGATTCATTTGTATTTATTTGTCAAACTGTCATAGAATGACATTTCCACTTTAGAAACATCAATTCTTGCATGTTTTTGAAGGACAGCATGGTTTCTTTTGAATTCGTGTTGAGTTAGTGTGAAAAGTGCAGTATATGTTCATTTTGTGCTTTTCTCGCTCAAATAGCGTTATTTTGAGCTGAAAATGACGGAATATGAGTATGTTAGATTCATTTGTATTTATTTGTCAAACTGTCATAGAATGACATTTCCACTTTAGAAACATCAATTCTTGCATGTTTTTGAAGGCCAGCATGGTTTCTTTTGAATTCGTGTTGAGTTAGTGTGAAAAGTGCAGTATATGTTCATTTTGTGCTTTTCTCGCTCAAATAGCGTTATTTTGAGCTGAAAATGACGGAATATGAGTATGTTAGATTCATTTGTATTTATTTGTCAAACTGTCATAGAATGACATTTCCACTTTAGAAACATCAATTCTTGCATGTTTTTGAAGGCCAGCATGGTTTCTTTTGAATTCGTGTTGAGTTAGTGTGAAAAGTGCAGTATATGTTCATTTTGTGCTTTTCTCGCTCAAATAGCGTTATTTTGAGCGGAAAATGACACTATGTGCTTATTTCAGATTCATGTGTTTTTATGTATCAAACTGTGTGAGAATGACAATTCCACTGTAGAAACATCAAGTCTTGCATGTTTTTGAAGGACAGCATGGTTTATTTTGAATTCCTGTTGAGTTAGTGTGAAAAGTGCAGTATATGTTCATTTTGTGCTTTTCTCGCTCAAATAGCGTTATTCTGACTTGAAAATGATGGAATATGAGTATTTTAGATTCATTTGTATTTATTTGTCAAACTGTCAGAGAATGACATTTCCACTTTAGAAACATCAATTCTTACATGTTTTTGAAGGACAGCATGGTTTCTTTTGAATTCGTGTTGAGTTAGTGTGAAAAGTGCAGTATATGTTCATTTTGTGCTTTTCTCGCTCAAATAGCGTTATTTTGAGCTGAAAATGACGGAATATGAGTATGTTAGATTCATTTGTATTTATTTGTCAAACTGTCATAGAATGACATTTCCACTTTAGAAACATCAATTCTTGCATGTTTTTGAAGGCCAGCATGGTTTCTTTTGAATTCGTGTTGAGTTAGTGTGAAAAGTGCAGTATATGTTCATTTTGTGCTTTTCTCGCTCAAATAGCGTTATTTTGAGCGGAAAATGACACTATGTGCTTATTTCAGATTCATGTGTTTTTATGTATCAAACTGTGTGAGAATGACAATTCCACTGTAGAAACATCAAGTCTTGCATGTTTTTGAAGGACAGCATGGTTTATTTTGAATTCCTGTTGAGTTAGTGTGAAAAGTGCAGTATATGTTCATTTTGTGCTTTTCTCGCTCAAATAGCGTTATTCTGACTTGAAAATGATGGAATATGAGTATTTTAGATTCATTTGTATTTATTTGTCAAACTGTCAGAGAATGACATTTCCACTTTAGAAACATCAATTCTTACATGTTTTTGAAGGACAGCATGGTTTCTTTTGAATTCGTGTTGAGTTAGTGTGAAAAGTGCAGTATATGTTCATTTTGTGCTTTTCTCGCTCAAATAGCGTTATTTTGACCTGAAAATGACGGAATATGAGTATTTTAGATTCATTTGTATTTATTTGTCAAACTGTCATAGAATGACATTTCCACTTTAGAAACATCAATTCTTGCATGTTTTTGAAGGCCAGCATGGTTTCTTTTGAATTCGTGTTGAGTTAGTGTGAAAAGTGCAGTATATGTTCATTTTGTGCTTTTCTCGCTCAAATAGCGTTATTTTGAGCTGAAAATGACGGAATATGAGTATGTTAGATTCATTTGTATTTATTTGTCAAACTGTCATAGAATGACATTTCCACTTTAGAAACATCAATTCTTGCATGTTTTTGAAGGCCAGCATGGTTTCTTTTGAATTCGTGTTGAGTTAGTGTGAAAAGTGCAGTATATGTTCATTTTGTGCTTTTCTCGCTCAAATAGCGTTATTTTGAGCGGAAAATGACAGTATGTGCTTATTTCAGATTCATGTGTTTTTATGTATCAAACTGTGTGAGAATGACAATTCCACTGTAGAAACATCAAGTCTTGCATGTTTTTGAAGGACAGCATGGTTTATTTTGAATTCGTGTTGAGTTAGTGTGAAAAGTGCAGTATATGTTCATTTTGTGCTTTTCTCGCTCAAATAGCGTTATTCTGACTTGAAAATGACGGAATATGAGTATTTTAGATTCATTTGTATTTATTTGTCAAACTGTCAGAGAATGACATTTCCACTTTAGAAACATCAATTCTTGCATGTTTTTGAAGGCCAGCATGGTTTCTTTTGAATTCGTGTTGAGTTAGTGTGAAAAGTGCAGTATATGTTCATTTTGTGCTTTTCTCGCTCAAATAGCGTTATTTTGACCTGAAAATGACGGAATATGAGTATTTTAGATTCATTTGTATTTATTTGTCAAACTGTCATAGAATGACATTTCCACTTTAGAAACATCAATTCTTGCATGTTTTTGAAGGCCAGCATGGTTTCTTTTGAATTCGTGTTGAGTTAGTGTGAAAAGTGCAGTATATGTTCATTTTGTGCTTTTCTCGCTCAAATAGCGTTATTTTGAGCGGAAAATGACAGTATGTGCTTATTTCAGATTCATGTGTTTTTATGTATCAAACTGTGTGAGAATGACAATTCCACTGTAGAAACATCAAGTCTTGCATGTTTTTGAAGGACAGCATGGTTTATTTTGAATTCCTGTTGAGTTAGTGTGAAAAGTGCAGTATATGTTCATTTTGTGCTTTTCTCGCTCAAATAGCGTTATTCTGACTTGAAAATGACGGAATATGAGTATTTTAGATTCATTTGTATTTATTTGTCAAACTGTCATAGAATGACATTTCCACTTTAGAAACATCAATTCTTGCATGTTTTTGAAGGCCAGCATGGTTTCTTTTGAATTCGTGTTGAGTTAGTGTGAAAAGTGCAGTATATGTTCATTTTGTGCTTTTCTCGCTCAAATAGCGTTATTTTGACCTGAAAATGACGGAATATGAGTATTTTAGATTCATTTGTATTTATTTGTCAAACTGTCATAGAATGACATTTCCACTTTAGAAACATCAATTCTTGCATGTTTTTGAAGGCCAGCATGGTTTCTTTTGAATTCGTGTTGAGTTAGTGTGAAAAGTGCAGTATATGTTCATTTTGTGCTTTTCTCGCTCAAATAGCGTTATTTTGACCTGAAAATGACGGAATATGAGTATGTTAGATTCATTTGTATTTATTTGTCAAACTGTCATAGAATGACATTTCCACTTTAGAAACATCAATTCTTGCATGTTTTTGAAGGCCAGCATGTTTTCTTTTGAATTCGTGTTGAGTTAGTGTGAAAAGTGCAGTATATGTTCATTTTGTGCTTTTCTCGCTCAAATAGCGTTATTTTGACCTGAAAATGACGGAATATGAGTATTTTAGATTCATTTGTATTTATTTGTCAAACTGTCATAGAATGACATTTCCACTTTAGAAACATCAATTCTTGCATGTTTTTGAAGGCCAGCATGGTTTCTTTTGAATTCGTGTTGAGTTAGTGTGAAAAGTGCAGTATATGTTCATTTTGTGCTTTTCTCGCTCAAATAGCGTTATTTTGAGCTGAAAATGACGGAATATGAGTATGTTAGATTCATTTGTATTTATTTGTCAAACTGTCATAGAATGACATTTCCACTTTAGAAACATCAATTCTTGCATGTTTTTGAAGGCCAGCATGGTTTCTTTTGAATTCGTGTTGAGTTAGTGTGAAAAGTGCAGTATATGTTCATTTTGTGCTTTTCTCGCTCAAATAGCGTTATTTTGAGCGGAAAATGACAGTATGTGCTTATTTCAGATTCATGTGTTTTTATGTATCAAACTGTGTGAGAATGACAATTCCACTGTAGAAACATCAAGTCTTGCATGTTTTTGAAGGACAGCATGGTTTATTTTGAATTCGTGTTGAGTTAGTGTGAAAAGTGCAGTATATGTTCATTTTGTGCTTTTCTCGCTCAAATAGCGTTATTCTGACTTGAAAATGACGGAATATGAGTATTTTAGATTCATTTGTATTTATTTGTCAAACTGTCAGAGAATGACATTTCCACTTTAGAAACATCAATTCTTGCATGTTTTTGAAGGCCAGCATGGTTTCTTTTGAATTCGTGTTGAGTTAGTGTGAAAAGTGCAGTATATGTTCATTTTGTGCTTTTCTCGCTCAAATAGCGTTATTTTGACCTGAAAATGACGGAATATGAGTATTTTAGATTCATTTGTATTTATTTGTCAAACTGTCATAGAATGACATTTCCACTTTAGAAACATCAATTCTTGCATGTTTTTGAAGGCCAGCATGGTTTCTTTTGAATTCGTGTTGAGTTAGTGTGAAAAGTGCAGTATATGTTCATTTTGTGCTTTTCTCGCTCAAATAGCGTTATTTTGAGCGGAAAATGACAGTATGTGCTTATTTCAGATTCATGTGTTTTTATGTATCAAACTGTGTGAGAATGACAATTCCACTGTAGAAACATCAAGTCTTGCATGTTTTTGAAGGACAGCATGGTTTATTTTGAATTCCTGTTGAGTTAGTGTGAAAAGTGCAGTATATGTTCATTTTGTGCTTTTCTCGCTCAAATAGCGTTATTTTGACCTGAAAATGACGGAATATGAGTATTTTAGATTCATTTGTATTTATTTGTCAAACTGTCATAGAATGACATTTCCACTTTAGAAACATCAATTCTTGCATGTTTTTGAAGGCCAGCATGGTTTCTTTTGAATTCGTGTTGAGTTAGTGTGAAAAGTGCAGTATATGTTCATTTTGTGCTTTTCTCGCTCAAATAGCGTTATTTTGACCTGAAAATGACGGAATATGAGTATTTTAGATTCATTTGTATTTATTTGTCAAACTGTCATAGAATGACATTTCCACTTTAGAAACATCAATTCTTGCATGTTTTTGAAGGCCAGCATGGTTTCTTTTGAATTCGTGTTGAGTTAGTGTGAAAAGTGCAGTATATGTTCATTTTGTGCTTTTCTCGCTCAAATAGCGTTATTTTGACCTGAAAATGACGGAATATGAGTATTTTAGATTCATTTGTATTTATTTGTCAAACTGTCATAGAATGACATTTCCACTTTAGAAACATCAATTCTTGCATGTTTTTGAAGGCCAGCATGGTTTCTTTTGAATTCGTGTTGAGTTAGTGTGAAAAGTGCAGTATATGTTCATTTTGTGCTTTTCTCGCTCAAATAGCGTTATTTTGACCTGAAAATGACGGAATATGAGTATTTTAGATTCATTTGTATTTATTTGTCAAACTGTCATAGAATGACATTTCCACTTTAGAAACATCAATTCTTGCATGTTTTTGAAGGCCAGCATGGTTTCTTTTGAATTCGTGTTGAGTTAGTGTGAAAAGTGCAGTATATGTTCATTTTGTGCTTTTCTCGCTCAAATAGCGTTATTTTGACCTGAAAATGACGGAATATGAGTATTTTAGATTCATTTGTATTTATTTGTCAAACTGTCATAGAATGACATTTCCACTTTAGAAACATCAATTCTTGCATGTTTTTGAAGGCCAGCATGGTTTCTTTTGAATTCGTGTTGAGTTAGTGTGAAAAGTGCAGTATATGTTCATTTTGTGCTTTTCTCGCTCAAATAGCGTTATTTTGACCTGAAAATGACGGAATATGAGTATTTTAGATTCATTTGTATTTATTTGTCAAACTGTCATAGAATGACATTTCCACTTTAGAAACATCAATTCTTGCATGTTTTTGAAGGCCAGCATGTTTTCTTTTGAATTCGTGTTGAGTTAGTGTGAAAAGTGCAGTATATGTTCATTTTGTGCTTTTCTCGCTCAAATAGCGTTATTTTGAGCTGAAAATGACGGAATATGAGTATGTTAGATTCATTTGTATTTATTTGTCAAACTGTCATAGAATGACATTTCCACTTTAGAAACATCAATTCTTGCATGTTTTTGAAGGCCAGCATGGTTTCTTTTGAATTCGTGTTGAGTTAGTGTGAAAAGTGCAGTATATGTTCATTTTGTGCTTTTCTCGCTCAAATAGCGTTATTTTGACCTGAAAATGACGGAATATGAGTATTTTAGATTCATTTGTATTTATTTGTCAAACTGTCATAGAATGACATTTACACTTTAGAAACATCAATTCTTGCATGTTTTTGAAGGCCAGCATGTTTTCTTTTGAATTCGTGTTGAGTTAGTGTGAAAAGTGCAGTATATGTTCATTTTGTGCTTTTCTCGCTCAAATAGCGTTATTTTGACCTGAAAATGACGGAATATGAGTATTTTAGATTCATTTGTATTTATTTGTCAAACTGTCATAGAATGACATTTCCACTTTAGAAACATCAATTCTTGCATGTTTTTGAAGGACAGCATGGTTTCTTTTGAATTCGTGTTGAGTTAGTGTGAAAAGTGCAGTATATGTTCATTTTGTGCTTTTCTCGCTCAAATAGCGTTATTTTGACCTGAAAATGACGGAATATGAGTATTTTAGATTCATTTGTATTTATTTGTCAAACTGTCATAGAATGACATTTCCACTTTAGAAACATCAATTCTTGCATGTTTTTGAAGGCCAGCATGGTTTCTTTTGAATTCGTGTTGAGTTAGTGTGAAAAGTGCAGTATATGTTCATTTTGTGCTTTTCTCGCTCAAATAGCGTTATTTTGACCTGAAAATGACGGAATATGAGTATTTTAGATTCATTTGTATTTATTTGTCAAACTGTCATAGAATGACATTTCCACTTTAGAAACATCAATTCTTGCATGTTTTTGAAGGCCAGCATGGTTTCTTTTGAATTCGTGTTGAGTTAGTGTGAAAAGTGCAGTATATGTTCATTTTGTGCTTTTCTCGCTCAAATAGCGTTATTTTGACCTGAAAATGACGGAATATGAGTATTTTAGATTCATTTGTATTTATTTGTCAAACTGTCATAGAATGACATTTCCACTTTAGAAACATCAATTCTTGCATGTTTTTGAAGGCCAGCATGGTTTCTTTTGAATTCGTGTTGAGTTAGTGTGAAAAGTGCAGTATATGTTCATTTTGTGCTTTTCTCGCTCAAATAGCGTTATTTTGACCTGAAAATGACGGAATATGAGTATTTTAGATTCATTTGTATTTATTTGTCAAACTGTCATAGAATGACATTTCCACTTTAGAAACATCAATTCTTGCATGTTTTTGAAGGCCAGCATGGTTTCTTTTGAATTCGTGTTGAGTTAGTGTGAAAAGTGCAGTATATGTTCATTTTGTGCTTTTCTCGCTCAAATAGCGTTATTTTGACCTGAAAATGACGGAATATGAGTATTTTAGATTCATTTGTATTTATTTGTCAAACTGTCATAGAATGACATTTCCACTTTAGAAACATCAATTCTTGCATGTTTTTGAAGGCCAGCATGGTTTCTTTTGAATTCGTGTTGAGTTAGTGTGAAAAGTGCAGTATATGTTCATTTTGTGCTTTTCTCGCTCAAATAGCGTTATTTTGACCTGAAAATGACGGAATATGAGTATTTTAGATTCATTTGTATTTATTTGTCAAACTGTCATAGAATGACATTTCCACTTTAGAAACATCAATTCTTGCATGTTTTTGAAGGCCAGCATGGTTTCTTTTGAATTCGTGTTGAGTTAGTGTGAAAAGTGCAGTATATGTTCATTTTGTGCTTTTCTCGCTCAAATAGCGTTATTTTGACCTGAAAATGACGGAATATGAGTATTTTAGATTCATTTGTATTTATTTGTCAAACTGTCATAGAATGACATTTACACTTTAGAAACATCAATTCTTGCATGTTTTTGAAGGCCAGCATGTTTTCTTTTGAATTCGTGTTGAGTTAGTGTGAAAAGTGCAGTATATGTTCATTTTGTGCTTTTCTCGCTCAAATAGCGTTATTTTGAGCTGAAAATGACGGAATATGAGTATGTTAGATTCATTTGTATTTATTTGTCAAACTGTCATAGAATGACATTTCCACTTTAGAAACATCAATTCTTGCATGTTTTTGAAGGCCAGCATGGTTTCTTTTGAATTCGTGTTGAGTTAGTGTGAAAAGTGCAGTATATGTTCATTTTGTGCTTTTCTCGCTCAAATAGCGTTATTTTGACCTGAAAATGACGGAATATGAGTATTTTAGATTCATTTGTATTTATTTGTCAAACTGTCATAGAATGACATTTACACTTTAGAAACATCAATTCTTGCATGTTTTTGAAGGCCAGCATGTTTTCTTTTGAATTCGTGTTGAGTTAGTGTGAAAAGTGCAGTATATGTTCATTTTGTGCTTTTCTCGCTCAAATAGCGTTATTTTGACCTGAAAATGACGGAATATGAGTATTTTAGATTCATTTGTATTTATTTGTCAAACTGTCATAGAATGACATTTCCACTTTAGAAACATCAATTCTTGCATGTTTTTGAAGGCCAGCATGGTTTCTTTTGAATTCGTGTTGAGTTAGTGTGAAAAGTGCAGTATATGTTCATTTTGTGCTTTTCTCGCTCAAATAGCGTTATTTTGACCTGAAAATGACGGAATATGAGTATTTTAGATTCATTTGTATTTATTTGTCAAACTGTCATAGAATGACATTTCCACTTTAGAAACATCAATTCTTGCATGTTTTTGAAGGCCAGCATGGTTTCTTTTGAATTCGTGTTGAGTTAGTGTGAAAAGTGCAGTATATGTTCATTTTGTGCTTTTCTCGCTCAAATAGCGTTATTTTGACCTGAAAATGACGGAATATGAGTATTTTAGATTCATTTGTATTTATTTGTCAAACTGTCATAGAATGACATTTCCACTTTAGAAACATCAATTCTTGCATGTTTTTGAAGGCCAGCATGGTTTCTTTTGAATTCGTGTTGAGTTAGTGTGAAAAGTGCAGTATATGTTCATTTTGTGCTTTTCTCGCTCAAATAGCGTTATTTTGAGCTGAAAATGACGGAATATGAGTATTTTAGATTCATTTGTATTTATTTGTCAAACTGTCATAGAATGACATTTCCACTTTAGAAACATCAATTCTTGCATGTTTTTGAAGGCCAGCATGGTTTCTTTTGAATTCGTGTTGAGTTAGTGTGAAAAGTGCAGTATATGTTCATTTTGTGCTTTTCTCGCTCAAATAGCGTTATTTTGACCTGAAAATGACGGAATATGAGTATTTTAGATTCATTTGTATTTATTTGTCAAACTGTCATAGAATGACATTTCCACTTTAGAAACATCAATTCTTGCATGTTTTTGAAGGCCAGCATGTTTTCTTTTGAATTCGTGTTGAGTTAGTGTGAAAAGTGCAGTATATGTTCATTTTGTGCTTTTCTCGCTCAAATAGCGTTATTTTGAGCTGAAAATGACGGAATATGAGTATGTTAGATTCATTTGTATTTATTTGTCAAACTGTCATAGAATGACATTTCCACTTTAGAAACATCAATTCTTGCATGTTTTTGAAGGCCAGCATGGTTTCTTTTGAATTCGTGTTGAGTTAGTGTGAAAAGTGCAGTATATGTTCATTTTGTGCTTTTCTCGCTCAAATAGCGTTATTTTGACCTGAAAATGACGGAATATGAGTATTTTAGATTCATTTGTATTTATTTGTCAAACTGTCATAGAATGACATTTACACTTTAGAAACATCAATTCTTGCATGTTTTTGAAGGCCAGCATGTTTTCTTTTGAATTCGTGTTGAGTTAGTGTGAAAAGTGCAGTATATGTTCATTTTGTGCTTTTCTCGCTCAAATAGCGTTATTTTGACCTGAAAATGACGGAATATGAGTATTTTAGATTCATTTGTATTTATTTGTCAAACTGTCATAGAATGACATTTCCACTTTAGAAACATCAATTCTTGCATGTTTTTGAAGGCCAGCATGGTTTCTTTTGAATTCGTGTTGAGTTAGTGTGAAAAGTGCAGTATATGTTCATTTTGTGCTTTTCTCGCTCAAATAGCGTTATTTTGACCTGAAAATGACGGAATATGAGTATTTTAGATTCATTTGTATTTATTTGTCAAACTGTCATAGAATGACATTTCCACTTTAGAAACATCAATTCTTGCATGTTTTTGAAGGCCAGCATGGTTTCTTTTGAATTCGTGTTGAGTTAGTGTGAAAAGTGCAGTATATGTTCATTTTGTGCTTTTCTCGCTCAAATAGCGTTATTTTGACCTGAAAATGACGGAATATGAGTATTTTAGATTCATTTGTATTTATTTGTCAAACTGTCATAGAATGACATTTCCACTTTAGAAACATCAATTCTTGCATGTTTTTGAAGGCCAGCATGGTTTCTTTTGAATTCGTGTTGAGTTAGTGTGAAAAGTGCAGTATATGTTCATTTTGTGCTTTTCTCGCTCAAATAGCGTTATTTTGACCTGAAAATGACGGAATATGAGTATTTTAGATTCATTTGTATTTATTTGTCAAACTGTCATAGAATGACATTTCCACTTTAGAAACATCAATTCTTGCATGTTTTTGAAGGCCAGCATGGTTTCTTTTGAATTCGTGTTGAGTTAGTGTGAAAAGTGCAGTATATGTTCATTTTGTGCTTTTCTCGCTCAAATAGCGTTATTTTGACCTGAAAATGACGGAATATGAGTATTTTAGATTCATTTGTATTTATTTGTCAAACTGTCATAGAATGACATTTCCACTTTAGAAACATCAATTCTTGCATGTTTTTGAAGGCCAGCATGGTTTCTTTTGAATTCGTGTTGAGTTGGTGTGAAAAGTGCAGTATATGTTCATTTTGTGCTTTTCTCGCTCAAATAGCGTTATTTTGACCTGAAAATGACGGAATATGAGTATTTTAGATTCATGTGTTTTTATGTGTCAAACTGTCATAGAATGACATTTCCACTTTAGAAACATCAATTCTTGCATGTTTTTGAAGGACAGCATGGTTTCTTTTGAATTCGTGTTGCTAGTGTGAAAAGTGCAGTATATGTTCATTTTGTGCTTTTCTCGCTCAAATAGCGTTATTTTGACCTGAAAATGACGGAATATGAGTATTTTAGATTCATTTGTATTTATTTGCCAAACTGTCATAGAATGACATTTCCACTTTAGAAACATCAATTCTTGCATGTTTTTGAAGGCCAGCATGGTTTCTTTTGAATTCGTGTTGAGTTAGTGTGAAAAGTGCAGTATATGTTCATTTTGTGCTTTTCTCGCTCAAATAGCGTTATTTTGACCTGAAAATGACGGAATATGAGTATTTTAGATTCATTTGTATTTATTTGTCAAACTGTCATAGAATGACATTTCCACTTTAGAAACATCAATTCTTGCATGTTTTTGAAGGCCAGCATGGTTTCTTTTGAATTCGTGTTGAGTTAGTGTGAAAAGTGCAGTATATGTTCATTTTGTGCTTTTCTCGCTCAAATAGCGTTATTTTGACCTGAAAATGACGGAATATGAGTATTTTAGATTCATTTGTATTTATTTGTCAAACTGTCATAGAATGACATTTCCACTTTAGAAACATCAATTCTTGCATGTTTTTGAAGGCCAGCATGGTTTCTTTTGAATTCGTGTTGAGTTAGTGTGAAAAGTGCAGTATATGTTCATTTTGTGCTTTTCTCGCTCAAATAGCGTTATTTTGACCTGAAAATGACGGAATATGAGTATTTTAGATTCATTTGTATTTATTTGTCAAACTGTCATAGAATGACATTTCCACTTTAGAAACATCAATTCTTGCATGTTTTTGAAGGCCAGCATGGTTTCTTTTGAATTCGTGTTGAGTTAGTGTGAAAAGTGCAGTATATGTTCATTTTGTGCTTTTCTCGCTCAAATAGCGTTATTTTGACCTGAAAATGACGGAATATGAGTATTTTAGATTCATTTGTATTTATTTGTCAAACTGTCATAGAATGACATTTCCACTTTAGAAACATCAATTCTTGCATGTTTTTGAAGGCCAGCATGGTTTCTTTTGAATTCGTGTTGAGTTAGTGTGAAAAGTGCAGTATATGTTCATTTTGTGCTTTTCTCGCTCAAATAGCGTTATTTTGACCTGAAAATGACGGAATATGAGTATTTTAGATTCATTTGTATTTATTTGTCAAACTGTCATAGAATGACATTTCCACTTTAGAAACATCAATTCTTGCATGTTTTTGAAGGCCAGCATGGTTTCTTTTGAATTCGTGTTGAGTTAGTGTGAAAAGTGCAGTATATGTTCATTTTGTGCTTTTCTCGCTCAAATAGCGTTATTTTGACCTGAAAATGACGGAATATGAGTATTTTAGATTCATTTGTATTTATTTGTCAAACTGTCATAGAATGACATTTCCACTTTAGAAACATCAATTCTTGCATGTTTTTGAAGGCCAGCATGGTTTCTTTTGAATTCGTGTTGAGTTAGTGTGAAAAGTGCAGTATATGTTCATTTTGTGCTTTTCTCGCTCAAATAGCGTTATTTTGACCTGAAAATGACGGAATATGAGTATTTTAGATTCATTTGTATTTATTTGTCAAACTGTCATAGAATGACATTTCCACTTTAGAAACATCAATTCTTGCATGTTTTTGAAGGCCAGCATGGTTTCTTTTGAATTCGTGTTGAGTTGGTGTGAAAAGTGCAGTATATGTTCATTTTGTGCTTTTCTCGCTCAAATAGCGTTATTTTGACCTGAAAATGACGGAATATGAGTATTTTAGATTCATGTGTTTTTATGTGTCAAACTGTCATAGAATGACATTTCCACTTTAGAAACATCAATTCTTGCATGTTTTTGAAGGACAGCATGGTTTCTTTTGAATTCGTGTTGCTAGTGTGAAAAGTGCAGTATATGTTCATTTTGTGCTTTTCTCGCTCAAATAGCGTTATTTTGACCTGAAAATGACGGAATATGAGTATTTTAGATTCATTTGTATTTATTTGTCAAACTGTCATAGAATGACATTTCCACTTTAGAAACATCAATTCTTGCATGTTTTTGAAGGCCAGCATGGTTTCTTTTGAATTCGTGTTGAGTTAGTGTGAAAAGTGCAGTATATGTTCATTTTGTGCTTTTCTCGCTCAAATAGCGTTATTTTGACCTGAAAATGACGGAATATGAGTATTTTAGATTCATTTGTATTTATTTGTCAAACTGTCATAGAATGACATTTCCACTTTAGAAACATCAATTCTTGCATGTTTTTGAAGGCCAGCATGGTTTCTTTTGAATTCGTGTTGAGTTAGTGTGAAAAGTGCAGTATATGTTCATTTTGTGCTTTTCTCGCTCAAATAGCGTTTTCTGTGCTTCTCTCGCTGAAATAGCATCTTCTGTGCTTCTCTCGATGAAATAGCGTCTTCTGTGTTTTTCTCGCTCGAATCGCGTCTTTTCAGGCTTTTCTCGCTCAAATAGCGTCTTTTTGTGCTTTTCTCGCTCAAACAGCGTTATTCTGACAGGAAAATGACAGTATGTGCTTATTTTAGATTTATGTGTTTTTATGTGTCAAACTTTCTTAGAATGACAATTCCACTTTAGAAACATCAAGTCTTGCATGTTTTTGAAGGACAGCATGGTTTATTTTGAATTCCTGTTGAGTTCGTGTGAAAAGTGCAACATATGTTCATTTTGTGCTTTTCTCGCTCAAATAGCGTTATTTTGAGCGGAAAATGACAGTATGTGCTTATTTCAGATTCATGTGTTTTTATGTATCAAACTGTGTGAGAATGACAATTCCACTGTAGAAACATCAAGTCTTGCATGTTTTTGAAGGACAGCATGGTTTATTTTGAATTCCTGTTGAGTTAGTGTGAAAAGTGCAACATATGTTCATTTTGTGCTTTTCTCGCTCAAATAGCGTTATTTTGAGCGGAAAATGACAGATTGTGCTTATTTTAGATTCATGTGTTTTTATGTATCAAACTGTGTGAGAATGACAATTCCACTGTAGAAACATCAAGTCTTGCATGTTTTTGAAGGACAGCGTGGTTTATTTTGAATTCCTGTTGAGTTAGTGTGAAAAGTGCAACATATGTTCATTTTGTGCTTTTCTCGCTCAAATAGCGTTATTTTTGAGCGGAAAATGACAGTATGTGCTTATTTCAGATTCATGTGTTTTTATGTATCAAACTGTGTGAGAATGACAATTCCACTGTAGAAACATCAAGTCTTGTATGTTTTTGAAGGACAGCATGGTTTATTTTGAATTCCTGTTGAGTTAGTGTGAAAAGTGCAACATATGTTCATTTTGTGCTTTTCTCGCTCAAATAGCGTTATTTTGAGCGGAAAATGACAGATTGTGCTTATTTTAGATTCATGTGTTTTTATGCATCAAAATGACAATTCCACTGTAGAAACATCGAGTCTTGCATGTTTTTGAAGGACAGCATGGTTTATTTTGAATTCGTGTTGAGTCAGTGTGAAAAGTGCAACAAGTGTTCATTTTGTGCTTCTCTCGCTCAAATAGCGTCTTTTCATGCTTTTCTCGCTCACATAGCGTCTTTTTTTGCTTTTCTCGCTCAAACAGCGTTATTCTGACAGGAAAATGAGAGAATGTGATTATTTTAGATTTATGTGTTTTTATGTATCAAAATGACAATTCCACTGTAGAAACATCAAGTCTTGCATGTTTTTGAAGGACAGCATGGTTTATTTTGAATTCGTGTTGAGCCAGTGTGAAAAGTGCAAAAAGTGTTCATTTTGAGCTTATCTCGCTCAAATAGCGTCTTTTTGTGCTTTTCTCGCTCAAATAGCGTTATTCTGACAGGAAAATGAGAGAATGTGATTATTTTAGATTTATGTGTTTTTATGTATCAAAATGACAATTCCACTGTAGAAACATCAAGTCTTGCATGTTTTTGAAGGACAGCATGGTTTATTTTGAATTCGTGTTGAGCCAGTGTGAAAAGTGCAAAAAGTGTTCATTTTGAGCTTATCTCGCTCAAATAGCGTCTTTTTGTGCTTTTCTCGCTCAAACAGCGTTATTCTGACAGGAAAATGACAGAATGTGATTATTTTAGATTTATGTGTTTTTATGTATCAAAATGACAATTCCACTGTAGAAACATCAAGTCTTGCATGTTTTTGAAGGACAGCATGGTTTATTTTGAATTCCTGTTGAGTTAGTGTGAAAAGTGCAACATATGTTCATTTTGGGGCGGCACGGTGGCGCAGCAGGTAGTGCGCGTGCCTCACAGCAAGAAGGTTGCTGGTTCGAACCCGGGGTCGGGCAGGGTCTTTCTGTGTGAAGTTTGCATGCAACGAAATTGTGATGACTTATGGATTTACATTTTATACAGCGATTATGCTTGTTAAGATGTACAAAAACATTACAAATTCCTCCTCCTCAAATATAAATAAATAAATCAAGTTTTTAATTGCTTGGATGTCGTCTTGTGTATCAATCTTAGTATAAAGGCTGTCCACATCAATTGTGAATAGAAAAGAGCGGACCTTGTGTGTAAAGTCCGGATCCTGGCATTGGACTCTGTTCTGAGCTGGTGTGTTTGGATTGTTGTTTGACTTACGGATGGGCTGCTGATACCGCCACGGTCGGTAGTTATTCCAGCCGTTATTGCGGTTGATGTACGGGCGCTGGTTAGATGATGAGCCGGCGGTCACACGCGGGCGTCCTCCGTCATACCAGCCGGTGCGCATCTGGCCGCGCGGCGCTGCTACAAAAGTCTTCGGGGACTGTTGGATAACCACGGCGGGACTGCTGGTCAGCTCTGGTCAATTGTGAAGTGATTATGTCAAGACATCTTGTTGCTTTGACTGAGTTGAGTCAACCTATAGTGTCAAATTTATTACACTTCAAAACACGAGTTGATGCAACATACAGTCTGTTGACTCAACTTCCTGTATCAAGTAAGTTGAACTTAAAAATATTATTTGAGATCACTTAAAGAGATGTTGGTTGAATTTATTTTATCAAGTTCCTACAACTGTGAATCAAGTTGGCTCAACATGGAATACATAATAGATACAACTTGCGATTTGTTGACTCAACTTTTTGTATCAAGTAATGTGGACTGGAAAACATTACTTAAGAGAACTAAAAAAGATGTTGGTTGAAGTCATTTTATCAAGTTAGGGCAACATTATTATATTTTTCTCATGCTCTATTGCCCAGTTACTGGAGTTTACAGAAATTGCTAGATTTCAAAAATGTAAGCAAAATAATATCTACCACGAATCTACATGAGAATTAGCCAAACTAAATATTAACAAGAAAAAAATAGCTGCAAAGACAGTTCTATAAGGACCTTTATTTAAACCCCAACAAGTACAACTTCAACCAGCCTTGCTTCAAAATAAGTGTCAATGGATGTCGATGCATCAAAAAAGACCTTCCTTGGGACATGTTAAAAAAATAGCCTTTACACCCTCTAACACACTGTTGCTTGGGACTGCTCACAAACTGAAATTACACTGTCCAACACATAAATAATAAAAATAATATAATACATAAAAAGAAGAGCACCCTTCCTTTGGGGAAAAACAATAACTCTCCGAGTTCAACAGGGTCCATTCTGAGTGAATGTTCAGAGTTGCTGCAGTAAATTGCAGAGATTCATAAAAACAAACAAAAACATGTATCTGAGAAACTTGCTCAAATTGCTGAAAATGAAAACATTCAAACATTACTGAAATGTCCACTCTCTTGACAATTTATAATATTACATGGATCAGTGTTCCTCCAAACAGAGCAATAGAAATAAGTCAGAAAATGAAAACAAGGTGGAGTGACCAACAGAAGGGCAATACATTTCTTCTCCTCGTACTAAATACTGTAAAAAATGAGAATTCTTCCTCTGCAGACAAAAAAACCTTCCCTCTTAAACATCCATGCTCTTTCAACTCTTTCAGGGCTGGTCAAAAACCAAAATTATAGTGTCCCACTTGTAAGAAAAAAAAAAAAGATCATCCTTCCTTTGAGGGGAAAAAAACAACTCTTTAAGTGATGTGATCATACATATATATATATATATATACGTATATATATACGTATATATACGTGTGTGTGTGTGTGTGTATATATATATATATATATGTATATATATACGTATATATATACACACACACAGGGTTCTAAATTAACTTTTTTGATCACCAGCCAATGTGGCTGGTGATCTTCTAAAGTTACCAGCCAATCAGAATTTCCACTAGCCAAATTTTTTCCCGGTGAAAATAAGAGAGATTATGAGTGCCACTGAATGCATTTGATCATTTTATTTACATTATTGGCATGAAAAATGCACAGAAAGTACAACACATGAAACAAAATATAAACAGAAAGTGCAAATATTTAATTTATACAAACAAAAAATGCTGTCAGATTTATTATTTTCTAAAATACATTTTTCCAGTATTTAGTATCATTACATTCCTAATAAAATGTATTTTTCCTTTCAACTTAAAGTGTTTCTGCTTTCCTTCTTTAATAAGAAATATATATATAAGTAACAGCCATGACTTAAACACTTGCAAAAAATTGCATTGGTAATAAATTGAATTATGTATGTACAACTAGAAAACACAAACAGTGCAGCAGTCAGTACTGCAGACTCCTTCGGCTCTCCTGATGACTTCGGGCATTCTCATGGTCCTTTACTGCCTCCACTTTAAAATTATTAGTCCCCACCACAAAATTATTCGTCTTGTTTTTTTCTTTCGTGTACATGCGGCAATCCTTACAAAACATGACGGCATTTTCGTGATCAAACTCAAGCCATTCACGACCTGTCAGCCATTTAGCGTTAAACTTTCTTTTCTTCGTTTCGCACGCTTTGTCGACATTCTCATCCCCTGCCTCCTTCCTCTTCTCCCCCCAGACGTCTGTCCCAACCACCGCAGCATTTAGTTTAACTTTACTTTTTACTTTTAGCTAGCTCACTCTCCTTTTTTACAGTTTATACGCCGCCGTTCATTCTTCTTCTTCTTCTTCTTCGTGTTTGCGTTTCCGTGGTTTCTCGCGCCGGTTGCACTACAAACTGTAGTGTGCTTGCGCACAGCCAATGGGCGTTTTGTACGTCATCACGTAGCATTACGACAGTGTTCATGGGAACTGTAGGACGGACTGTCAGGGGGACAAATGACCAAGAACTGTAGAGCGGCTCTGACTGACATGATTGCCTAATGCATTACCGGCCAAATTGGCTAGTAAGTTTTTATTTACACCCGCCAATATGAATTTTAACCCGCATTTGGCGGGTTGGCGGGTGTTAATTTAGAACCCTGCACACACATATATATATACACACACACACACACACACATACAAATGCAGAAACATCCTCCTGAGCCATCCCTCTAACTGAGCAGTTTATTCTTTAGAGAGTGGACCGTGGGACTGCATATCTCAGACCCGATTACCATGAACAGGCGTTGAATCACCTCAAAAGTATATTTCAGGTCTTTCGGATAGTCGAGGTTCAGCATGTACAGCAGGCCCATCAGGTTCACAAAAGCGTTGGGTACATCAACTAGATGACGCATGACAATCTTTTCCTTGATGTCAATGGCAACGTCGTTGTAGGAAACTGGAAGGGGCTCCTTCACATCTTCAACGATCAAAAGGATTCCAATCACCATTCCCTTGATGACGTCCTCCTCAGGATCTGTTGGCTTCATGCAAAAACAAACAAAAAACGAAAAGGTGCCTATGCTTTAGACATGTTTTGCTATATAATGTATCCACACAGAGTATACCTGTAATGATATGTGTAACCCTGCCCATTGTGAACTAGTTTTTGTATCACTGAACAACATTTTCATCAATGTAGAAGGATTTTCCTTCATGTACCTCGGCAGTCCCTGCAAAGCTGCTGCTCTCTTCCTTTGGTTTGATGCCTGCAAAAACACGATACGTGAATTCAGTTGATATCAGAACTCTGATTTTTGTCAACCCTCAAATGACGGAAACTGAGCTTTCAGTTTAAGAGAGGTAACCGCTTATTTCAGTGGGGAAGCGGCTCATAGTTACCGGGCTGACACGTTTTTCTTATTTAAACGGTGGTCGACCCGCTTTCAAACGGCATAGAGCTCCGTTCCCACTGGCCAAAAAACCCACACGCAGCTGGTGGGCTGCGTGGCCGTTCACCCCCACTGCTGCGCGTTGCCAGGGATACAGAGTGTAACGGCACACCTGAAAACAATCACCTATCTCTACGTGTTTATACAGCATCTAACTCTACATTAAAAAATATCCATACAGTACGGCGGTGGTCAGTGTTTTTCCACTCATCTTCCTCATGGACCATAAGTTGCTGTTATTTCGCTGTCTTATCAATGCTGTGCCAGGTTGTTTTGAGTGCGAGCAAAGCCTCTCGTACAAATCACAACGTCACGTATATTTGCGGGTTGATCCAGTTATAATATTCCCACTGTTCACACATTTTCCCGTAATAATAAGGACAGGTCTCGCACTGTTTCACTCCTATATGAGTATATTATCGGTGCCGGAAACTTGTTACAATCAAATATGAGGCTCAACCCTACATGAACTTGCTGTTTCACTCTGGCGGCGCTAGCCAACTAGCGCTACATGCTAACGTGTTTCCGAAAATGAACGATCATGAAATATTCATCACAGGTTTAATATCTTGACGGATCATTTGAGATGGAGAGACATTAGACGACCAATGCACATTACCAACAGATGAACTAACTAAGCTAAAATAATTAAAAATGTACTAACTTGGACGGCTCGGCTCAGAGGAAAAAAGGCGGCGCTCGGCTCGGATTTTCAGTTCAACACTGCGCGTGACGTCACATTGCGGGCGCATGCGTGTTGGTTGAAATGCACACGACGTATTTTCTGAAGTTAACTGAATGGATTATCATGGGTTTTTAATGAGTTTCCGCGCATTTTTCAAGTTGAAGTTGTTCTAACTCTTCTTACTTTGTTGTAGTCGGCAATGAATTCTCTCAGCTTGACAGGAATAGTCTTTCTGACTAAAAGCCCAAATCCCTTTTAACAGTGTGTTGAGTTACAGTGAAAAATGCAACACGTCTCATTTTGTGTTTGTCTCGCTGTACAGTTTGAGATTGACAGTGAAATCAGATGAATGTCACTATTTAAAACTCAGCTGTTGTTATGTGTCAAACTGTCTTCGAATGACAATTCCCCTCCCCACCCTCTGCTCTCCTCTCGACACTTTCATTAAGGCCGTGTGGATATGCTGTTCCTGATTAATTAACCCAATCTCTCTCAGCTCTTCTTCTCTGGACCATGGACCATTTTGGTTTACACTCCAGGGTCAGGGCATGTACTGGATCCCAGTCAGGGGAGACAAATGCTGGAAAACATGCCGGTCAGTATTCTTTAGAAACATCAATTGTGCGTGTTTTTGAAGGACAACATGATTTATTTTGACTTGGTTACTGTGAAAATGCAACACGTCTCATCTTGTGCTTGTCTCGCTCGTACAGTTTGAGATTGACAGTGAAATCAGATGAATGCCACTATTTAAAACTCAGCTGTTGTTTTGTGTCAAACTGTCTTCGAATGACAATTCCCCTCCCCACCCTCTGCTCTCCTCCTCCACACTTTCATTAAGGCCGTGTGGATATGCTGTTCCTGATTTAATTAATCAGGAGCAGCATATCCACTGCACCCAATCTCTCTCAGCTCTTCTTCTCTGGGCCGTGGACCATTTTGGTTTACACTCCAGGGTCATGGCATGTACTGGATCCCAGTCAGGGGAGACAAATGCTGGAAAACATGCCGGTCAGTATTCTTTTGTTCTACAATATTGTATTTATGAGATGCAATCTGTACATGTATTGTCAGGCTCCTCGACACTTTCATTAAGGCCGTGTGGATATGCTGTTCCTGATTAATTAACCAGAATCAGAAAAAGCTTTATTGCCAAGAATGCTTTTACACATACGAGGAATTTTTTCTGGTGAAATTGGTGCATGACACATCTACTAAAATATGACACATCTACTAAAATAAGAGCATAAAAAATAACAATTTAAATATATATACACAAGTCTGTTATTGTTAGAAACACAGTACTGTTTTTCAGAAAGAAGTCCCAGTTGAGCGTTAATGTAACGCATAGAGCTATATTTATATCACTCAATGTGACAGAATGAGTCCGAGGTGGAATGTGAAGAGTGTCAGGGGGGGTTCTGGGCCTTGTTGGTAAGGCTGACAGCAGACGGGAAAAAACTGTTCTTGTGGCGTGAGGTTTTGGTCCTGATGGACCGCAGCCTCCTGCCAGAGGGGAGTGGCTCAAAGAGTTTGTGTCCGGGGTGAGAGGGATCAGCCACAATCTTTTCTGCACGCCTCAGGGTCCTGGAGGCGTACAGGTCCTGAAGAGATGGTAGATTGCAGCCAATCACCTTCTCTGCAGACCGAATGACACGCTGCAGTCTGCCCTTGTCCTTGGCGGTGGCAGCAGCGTACCAGATGGTGATGGAGGAGGTGAGGATGGACTCGATGATGGCTGTGTAGAAGTGCACCATCATTGTCTTTGGCAGGCTGAATTTCTTCAGCTGCCGTAGGAAGTACATCCTCTGCTGTGCTTTCCTGATGAGGGAGCTGATGTTCGGCTCCCACTTGAGGTCCTGGGAGATGATAGTTCCCAGGAAGCCGAAAGACTCCACAGTGTCAATAGTGGAGTCACAGAGGGTGATGGGGGCGGGTGAGGTGAGTTCTTCCTGTAGTCCACAACCATCTCCACTGTCTTTAGAGCATTTAGCTCCAGGTTGTTCTGATTGCACCAGGTCACCAGATGGTCAACCTCCCACCTGTAGGCGGACTCGTCGCCATCAGAGATGAGTCCGATGAGGGTGGTGTCGTCCGCAAACTTCAGGAGCTTGACAGACTGGTGACTGGAGGTGCAGCTGTTCGTGTACAGGGAGAAGAGCAGAGGAGAAAGAACTCAGCCCTGGGGGGATCCGGTGCTGATGGTCTTAGCGTCGGAGAGGTGTTTCCCCAGCTTCACGCACTGTTTCCTGTCAGACAGGAAGTCTGTGATCCACCTGCAGGTGGAGTCAGGCACGCTCAGCTGGGAGAGCTTCTCCTGAAGCAGAGTTGGGACGATGGTGTTGAAGGCAGAACTGAAATCCACAAACAGGATCCTAGCGTAGGTTCCTGCGGAGTCCAGGTGCTGGAGGATGAAGTGGAGGGCCAAGTTGACTGCATCGTCTACAGACCTGTTGGCTCTGTAGGCAAACTGCAGGGGGTCCAGGAGAGGGTCAGTGATGTCTCTGATGTGTGAGAGCAAAAGGCGCTCAAAGGACTTCATGACCACAGAGGTCAGGGCGATGGGTCTGAAGTCATTAAGTCCAATCTCTCTCAGCTCTTCTTCTCTGGGCCGTGGACCATTTTGGTTTACACTCCAGGGTCAGGGCATGTACTGGATCCCAGTCAGGGGAGACAAATGCTGGAAAACATGCCGGTCAGTATTCTTTTGTTCTACAATATTGTATTTATGACATGCAATCTGTACATGTATTGTCAGGCTTGTTTCTCCCACATATCTTTTGCCACATTATTTACAAATCACCATATACACACATTTTTGAAAGAAATATTCCCCTGTCTGGCGCTTTTAAACCCCTCTTATTCGCGCAAGTCGTCTAGCAATCCTTGTCGTTCGAAATGATTCCAAATATGGCCCTGGAGTGCCCTCTGCTGGATAAAGCCGAGAACAGCACTTTGGTGGCTTGTTTAAAATCCTCTGTCTGTGTGTATATTCTGTGGAACCGGGATAATTGTCATTTGAAATAAACTTTTTTGTCCAATTGGTTGTGTAGAGTGAATATGGGTCCGTTGAATGTGGTTGTGTCCAAGAAATTAACCAAATTGTGATGACTTATGGATTTACATTTTATACAGCGATTATGCTTGTTAAGATGTACAAAAACATTACAAATTCCTCCTCCTCAAATATAAATAAATAAATAAATAAATCAAGTTTTTAATTGCTTGGATGTCGTCTTGTGTATCAATCTTAGTATAAAGGCTGTCCACATCAATTGTGAATAGAAAAGAGCGGACCTTGTGTGTAAAGTCCGGATCCTGGCATTGGACTCTGTTCTGAGCTGGTGTGTTTGGATTGTTGTTTGACTTACGGATGGGCTGCTGATACCGCCACGGTCGGTTGTTATTCCAGCCTTTATTGCGGATGATGTACGGGCGCTGGTTAGATGATGAGCCGGCGGTCACACGCGGGCGTCCTCCGTCATACCAGCCGGTGCGCATGTGGCCGCGCGGCGCTGCTACAAAAGTCTTCGGGGACTGTTGGATAACCACGGCGGGACTGCTGGTCAGCTCTGGTCAATTGAGAATGTTTGTGAAAGACAACATTGTTTATTTTGACCACCGTATGTAGTTACTGTGAAAAATGTAACAAGTGTTCATCTTGTCTCATTTTGTGCTTGTCTCGCTCATATAGCGTCATTTTGCCAGGAAAATCAAAGGAAAGTCAATATTTAAGATTCATTTCTTTTTCTGTGTCAAACTGTCTTAGAATGACAATCCCACTTTAGAAACATCAATTGTGCATGTTTTTGAAGGACAACATGATTTATTTTGACTTGGTGTTGAGTTACTGTGAAAAATGCAACACGTCTCATTTTGTGCTTGTCTCGCTCGTACAGTTTGAGATTGACAGTGAAATCAGATGAATGTCACTATTTAAAACTCAGCTGTTGTTATGTGTCAAACTGTCTTGGAATGACAATTCCCCTCCCCAGGGCCGTGGACCATTTTGGTTTACACTCCAGGGTCAGGGCATGTACTGGATCCCAGTCAGGGGAGACAAATGCTGGAAAACATGCCGGTCAGTATTCTTTTGTTCTACAATATTGTATTTATGACATGCAATCTGTACATGTATTGTCAGGCTTGTTTCTCCCACATATCTTTTGCCACATTATTTACAAATCACCATATACACACATTTTTGAAAGAAATATTCCCCTGTCTGGCGCTTTTAAACCCCTCTTATTCGCGCAAGTGGTCTAGCAATCCTTGTCGTTCGAAATAATTCCAAATATGGCCCTGGAGTGCCCTCTGCTGGATAAAGCCGAGAACAGCACTTTGGTGGCTTGTTTAAAATCCTCTGTCTGTGTGTATATTCTGTGGAACCGTGATAATTGTCATTTGAAATAAACTTTTGTGTCCAATTGGTTGTGTAGAGTGAATATGGGTCCGTTGAATGTGGTTGTGTCCAAGAAATTAACCAAATTGTGATGACTTATGGATTTACATTTTATACAGCGATTATTCTTGTTAAGATGTACAAAAACATTACAAATTCCTCCTCCTCAAATATAAATAAATAAATCCAGTTTTTAATTGCTTGGATGTCGTCTTGTGTATCAATCTTAGTATAAAGGCTGTCCACATCAATTGTGAATAGAAAAGAGCGGACCTTGTGTGTAAAGTCCGGATCCTGGCATTGGACTCTGTTCTGAGCTGGTGTGTTTGGATTGTTGTTTGACTTACGGATGGGCTGCTGATACCGCCACGGTCGGTAGTTATTCCAGCCTTTATTGCGGATGATGTACGGGCGCTGGTTAGATGATGAGCCGGCGGTCACACGCGGGCGTCCTCCGTCATACCAGCCGGTGCGCATCTGGCCGCGCGGCGCTGCTACAAAAGTCTTCGGGGACTGTTGAATAACCACGGGGGGACTGCTGGTCAGCTCTGGTCAATTGTGAATGTTTGTGAAAGACAACATTGTTTATTTTGACCACCGTATGTAGTTACTGTGAAAAATGTAACAAGTGTTCATCTTGTCTCATTTTGTGCTTGTCTCGCTCATATAGCGTCATTTTGCCAGGAAAATCAAAGGAAAGTCAATATTTAAGATTCATTTCTTTTTCTGTGTCAAACTGTCTTAGAATGACAATCCCACTTTAGAAACATCAATTGTGCATGTTTTTGAAGGACAACATGATTTATTTTGACTTGGTGTTGAGTTACTGTGAAAAATGCAACACGTCTCATTTTGTGCTTGTCTCGCTGGTACAGTTTGAGATTGACAGTGAAATCAGATGAATGTCACTATTTAAAACTCAGCTGTTGTTATGTGTCAAACTGTCTTCGAATGACAATTCCCCTCCCCAGGGCCGTGGACCATTTTGGTTTACACTCCAGGGTCAGGGCATGTACTGGATCCCAGTCAGGGGAGACAAATGCTGGAAAACATGCCGGTCAGTATTCTTTTGTTCTACAATATTGTATTTATGACATGCAATCTGTACATGTATTGTCAGGCTTGTTTCTCCCACATATCTTTTGCCACATTATTTACAAATCACCATATACACACATTTTTGAAAGAAATATTCCCCTGTCTGGCGCTTTTAAACCCCTCTTATTCACGCAAGTCGTCTAGCAATCCTTGTCGTTCGAAATAATTCCAAATATGGCCCTGGAGTGCCCTCTGCTGGATAAAGCCGAGAACAGCACTTTGGTGGCTTGTTTAAAATCCTCTGTCTGTGTGTATATTCTGTGGAACCGTGATAATTGTCATTTGAAATAAACTTTTGTGTCCAATTGGTTGTGTAGAGTGAATATGGGTCCGTTGAATGTGGTTGTGTCCAAGAAATTAACCAAATTGTGATGACTTATGGATTTACATTTTATACAGCGATTATGCTTGTTAAGATGTACAAAAACATTACAAATTCCTCCTCCTCAAATATAAATAAATAAATAAATAAATCAAGTTTTTAATTGCTTGGATGTCGTCTTGTGTATCAATCTTAGTATAAAGGCTGTCCACATCAATTGTGAATAGAAAAGAGCGGACCTTGTGTGTAAAGTCCGGATCCTGGCATTGGACTCTGTTCTGAGCTGGTGTGTTTGGATTGTTGTTTGACTTACGGATGGGCTGCTGATACCGCCACGGTCGGTAGTTATTCCAGCCTTTATTGCGGATGATGTACGGGCGCTGGTTAGATGATGAGCCGGCGGTCACACGCGGGCGTCCTCCGTCATACCAGCCGGTGCGCATGTGGCCGCGCGGCGCTGCTACAAAAGTCTTCGGGGACTGTTGGATAACCACGGCGGGACTGCTGGTCAGCTCTGGTCAATTGTGAATGTTTGTGAAAGACAACATTGTTTATTTTGACCACCGTATGTAGTTACAGTGAAAAATGTAACAAGTGTTCATCTTGTCTCATTTTGTGCTTGTCTCGCTCATATAGCGTCATTTTGCCAGGAAAATCAAAGGAAAGTCAATATTTAAGATTCATTTCTTTTTCTGTGTCAAACTGTCTTAGAATGACAATCCCACTTTAGAAACATCAATTGTGCATGTTTTTGAAGGACAACGTGATGTATTTTGACTTGGTTACTGTGAAAAATGCAACACGTCTCATTTTGTGCTTGTCTCGCTCGTACAGTTTGAGATTGACAGTGAAATCAGATGAATGTCACTATTTAAAACTCAGCTGTTGTTATGTGTCAAACTGTCTTCGAATGACATTTCCCCTCCCCACCCTCTGCTCTCCTCCTCGACACTTTCATTAAGGCCGTGTGGATATGCTGTTCCTGATTAATTAACCCAATCTCTCTCAGCTCTTCTTCTCTGGGCCGTGGACCATTTTGGTTTACACTCCAGGGTCAGGGCATGTACTGGATCCCAGTCAGGGGAGACAAATGCTGGAAAACATGCCGGTCAGTATTCTTTTGTTCTACAATATTGTATTTATGACATGCAATCTGTACATGTATTGTCAGGCTTGTTTCTCCCACATATCTTTTGCCACATTATTTACAAATCACCATATACACACATTTTTGAAAGAAATATTCCCCTGTCTGGCGCTTTTAAACCCCTCTTATTCGCGCAAGTGGTCTAGCAATCCTTGTCGTTCGAAATAATTCCAAATATGGCCCTGGAGTGCCCTCTGCTGGATAAAGCCGAGAACAGCACTTTGGTGGCTCGTTTAGAATCCTCTGTCTGTGTGTATATTCTGTGGAACCGTGATAATTGTCATTTGAAATAAACTTTTGTGTCCAATTGGTTGTGTAGAGTGAATATGGGTCCGTTGAATGTGGTTGTGTCCAAGAAATTAACCAAATTGTGATGACTTATGGATTTACATTTTATACAGCGATTATGCTTGTTAAGATGTACAAAAACATTACAAATTCCTCCTCCTCAAATATAAATAAATAAATCAAGTTTTTAATTGCTTGGATGTCGTCTTGTGTATCAATCGTAGTATAAAGGCTGTCCACATCAATTGTGAATAGAAAAGAGCGGACCTTGTGTGTAAAGTCCGGATCCTGGCATTGGACTCTGTTCTGAGCTGGTGTGTTTGGATTGTTGTTTGACTTACGGATGGGCTGCTGATACCGCCACGGTCGGTAGTTATTCCAGCCTTTATTGCGGATGATGTACGGGCGCTGGTTAGATGATGAGCCGGCGGTCACACGCGGGCGTCCTCCGTCATACCAGCCGGTGCGCATCTGGCCGCGCGGCGCTGCTACAAAAGTCTTCGGGGACTGTTGGATAACCACGGCGGGACTGCTGGTCAGCTCTGGTCAATTGTGAATGTTTGTGAAAGACAACATTGTTTATTTTGACCACCGTATGTAGTTACTGTGAAAAATGTAACAAGTGTTCATCTTGTCTCATTTTGTGCTTGTCTCGCTCATATAGCGTCATTTTGCCAGGAAAATCAAAGGAAAGTCAATATTTAAGATTCATTTCTTTTTCTGTGTCAAACTGTCTTAGAATGACAATCCCACTTTAGAAACATCAATTGTGCATGTTTTTGAAGGACAACGTGATGTATTTTGACTTGGTTACTGTGAAAAATGCAACACGTCTCATTTTGTGCTTGTCTCGCTCGTACAGTTTGAGATTGACAGTGAAATCAGATGAATGTCACTATTTAAAACTCAGCTGTTGTTATGTGTCAAACTGTCTTGGAATGACAATTCCCCTCCCCAGGGCCGTGGACCATTTTGGTTTACACTCCAGGGTCAGGGCATGTACTGGATCCCAGTCAGGGGAGACAAATGCTGGAAAACATGCCGGTCAGTATTCTTTTGTTCTACAATATTGTATTTATGACATGCAATCTGTACATGTATTGTCAGGCTTGTTTCTCCCACATATCTTTTGCCACATTATTTACAAATCACCATATACACACATTTTTGAAAGAAATATTCACCTGTCTGGCGCTTTTAAACCCCTCTTATTCGCGCAAGTCGTCTAGCAATCCTTGTCGTTCGAAATAATTCCAAAAATGGCCCTGGAGTGCCCTCTGCTGGATAAAGCCGAGAACAGCACTTTGGTGGCTTGTTTAAAATCCTCTGTCTGTGTGTATATTCTGTGGAACCGTGATAATTGTCATTTGAAATAAACTTTTGTGTCCAACTGGTTGTGTAGAGTGAATATGGGTCCGTTGAATGTGCTTGTGTCCAAGAAATTAACCAAATTGTGATGACTTATGGATTTACATTTTATACAGCGATTATTCTTGTTAAGATGTACAAAAACATTACAAATTCCTCCTCCTCAAATATAAATAAATAAATCCAGTTTTTAATTGCTTGGATGTCGTCTTGTGTATCAATCTTAGTATAAAGGCTGTCCACATCAATTGTGAATAGAAAAGAGCGGACCTTGTGTGTAAAGTCCGGATCCTGGCATTGGACTCTGTTCTGAGCTGGTGTGTTTGGATTGTTGTTTGACTTACGGATGGGCTGCTGATACCGCCACGGTCGGTAGTTATTCCAGCCTTTATTGCGGATGATGTACGGGCGCTGGTTAGATGATGAGCCGGCGGTCACACGCGGGCGTCCTCCGTCATACCAGCCGGTGCGCATGTGGCCGCGCGGCGCTGCTACAAAAGTCTTCGGGGACTGTTGGATAACCACGGCGGGACTGCTGGTCAGCTCTGGTCAATTGTGAATGTTTGTGAAAGACAACATTGTTTATTTTGACCACCGTATGTAGTTACAGTGAAAAATGTAACAAGTGTTCATCTTGTCTCATTTTGTGCTTGTCTCGCTCATATAGCGTCATTTTGCCAGGAAAATCAAAGGAAAGTCAATATTTAAGATTCATTTCTTTTTCTGTGTCAAACTGTCTTAGAATGACAATCCCACTTTAAAAACATCAATTGTGCATGTTTTTGAAGGACAACGTGATGTATTTTGACTTGGTTACTGTGAAAAATGCAACACGTCTCATTTTGTGCTTGTCTCGCTCGTACAGTTTGAGATTGACAGTGAAATCAGATGAATGTCACTATTTAAAACTCAGCTGTTGTTATGTGTCAAACTGTCTTCGAATGACATTTCCCCTCCCCACCCTCTGCTCTCCTCCTCGACACTTTCATTAAGGCCGTGTGGATATGCTGTTCCTGATTAATTAACCCAATCTCTCTCAGCTCTTCTTCTCTGGGCCGTGGACCATTTTGGTTTACACTCCAGGGTCAGGGCATGTACTGGATCCCAGTCAGGGGAGACAAATGCTGGAAAACATGCCGGTCAGTATTCTTTTGTTCTACAATATTGTATTTATGACATGCAATCTGTACATGTATTGTCAGGCTTGTTTCTCCCACATATCTTTTGCCACATTATTTACAAATCACCATATACACACATTTTTGAAAGAAATATTCCCCTGTCTGGCGCTTTTAAACCCCTCTTATTCGCGCAAGTCGTCTAGCAATCCTTGTCGTTCGAAATAATTCCAAATATGGCCCTGGAGTGCCCTCTGCTGGATAAAGCCGAGAACAGCACTTTGGTGGCTCGTTTAGAATCCTCTGTCTGTGTGTATATTCTGTGGAACCGTGATAATTGTCATTTGAAATAAACTTTTGTGTCCAATTGGTTGTGTAGAGTGAATATGGGTCCGTTGAATGTGGTTGTGTCCAAGAAATTAACCAAATTGTGATGACTTATGGATTTACATTTTATACAGCAATTATGCTTGTTAAGATGTACAAAAACATTACAAATTCCTCCTCCTCAAATATAAATAAATAAATCCAGTTTTTAATTGCTTGGATGTCGTCTTGTGTATCAATCTTAGTATAAAGGCTGTCCACATCAATTGTGAATAGAAAAGAGCGGACCTTGTGTGTAAAGTCCGGATCCTGGCATTGGACTCTGTTCTGAGCTGGTGTGTTTGGATTGTTGTTTGACTTACGGATGGGCTGCTGATACCGCCACGGTCGGTAGTTATTCCAGCCTTTATTGCGGATGATGTACGGGCGCTGGTTAGATGATGAGCCGGCGGTCACACGCGGGCGTCCTCCGTCATACCAGCCGGTGCGCATCTGGCCGCGCGGCGCTGCTACAAAAGTCTTCGGGGACTGTTGGATAACCACGGCGGGACTGCTGGTCAGCTCTGGTCAATTGTGAATGTTTGTGAAAGACAACATTGTTCATTTTGACCACCGTATGTAGTTACTGTGAAAAATGTAACAAGTGTTCATCTTGTCTCATTTTGTGCTTGTCTCGCTCATATAGCGTCATTTTGCCAGGAAAATCAAAGGAAAGTCAATATTTAAGATTCATTTCTTTTTCTGTGTCAAACTGTCTTAGAATGACAATCCCACTTTAGAAACATCAATTGTGCATGTTTTTGAAGGACAACGTGATTTATTTTGACTTGGTTAATGTGAAAAATGCAACACGTCTCATTTTGTGCTTGTCTCGCTCGTACAGTTTGAGATTGACAGTGAAATCAGATGAATGTCACTATTTAAAACTCAGCTGTTGTTATGTGTCAAACTGTCTTGGAATGACAATTCCCCTCCCCAGGGCCGTGGACCATTTTGGTTTACACTCCAGGGTCAGGGCATGTACTGGATCCCAGTCAGGGGAGACAAATGCTGGAAAACATGCCGGTCAGTATTCTTTTGTTCTACAATATTGTATTTATGACATGCAATCTGTACATGTATTGTCAGGCTTGTTTCTCCCACATATCTTTTGCCACATTATTTACAAATCACCATATACACACATTTTTGAAAGAAATATTCCCCTGTCTGGCGCTTTTAAACCCCTCTTATTCGCGCAAGTGGTCTAGCAATCCTTGTCGTTCGAAATAATTCCAAAAATGGCCCTGGAGTGCCCTCTGCTGGATAAAGCCGAGAACAGCACTTTGGTGGCTTGTTTAGAATCCTCTGTCTGTGTGTATATTCTGTGGAACCGTGATAATTGTCATTTGAAATAAACTTTTGTGTCCAATTGGTTGTGTAGAGTGAATATGGGTCCGTTGAATGTGGTTGTGTCCAAGAAATTAACCAAATTGTGATGACTTATGGATTTACATTTTATACAGCAATTATGCTTGTTAAGATGTACAAAAACATTACAAATTCCTCCTCCTCAAATATAAATAAATAAATCAAGTTTTTAATTGCTTGGATGTCGTCTTGTGTATCAATCTTAGTATAAAGGCTGTCCACATCAATTGTGAATAGAAAAGAGCGGACCTTGTGTGTAAAGTCCGGATCCTGGCATTGGACTCTGTTCTGAGCTGGTGTGTTTGGATTGTTGTTTGACTTACGGATGGGCTGCTGATACCGCCACGGTCGGTAGTTATTCCAGCCTTTATTGCGGATGATGTACGGGCGCTGGTTAGATGATGAGCCGGCGGTCACACGCGGGCGTCCTCCGTCATACCAGCCGGTGTGCATCTGGCCGCGCGGCGCTGCTACAAAAGTCTTCGGGGACTGTTGGATAACCACGGCGGGACTGCTGGTCAGCTCTGGTCAATTGTGAATGTTTGTGAAAGACAACATTGTTTATTTTGACCACCGTATGTAGTTACTGTGAAAAATGTAACAAGTGTTCATCTTGTCTCATTTTGTGCTTGTCTCGCTCATATAGCGTCATTTTGCCAGGAAAATCAAAGGAAAGTCAATATTTAAGATTCATTTCTTTTTCTGTGTCAAACTGTCTTAGAATGACAATCCCACTTTAGAAACATCAATTGTGCATGTTTTTGAAGGACAACATGATTTATTTTGACTTGGTGTTGAGTTACTGTGAAAAATGCAACACGTCTCATTTTGTGCTTGTCTCGCTGGTACAGTTTGAGATTGACAGTGAAATCAGATGAATGTCACTATTTAAAACTCAGCTGTTGTTATGTGTCAAACTGTCTTCGAATGACAATTCCCCTCCCCAGGGCCGTGGACCATTTTGGTTTACACTCCAGGGTCAGGGCATGTACTGGATCCCAGTCAGGGGAGACAAATGCTGGAAAACATGCCGGTCAGTATTCTTTTGTTCTACAATATTGTATTTATGACATGCAATCTGTACATGTATTGTCAGGCTTGTTTCTCCCACATATCTTTTGCCACATTATTTACAAATCACCATATACACACATTTTTGAAAGAAATATTCCCCTGTCTGGCGCTTTCAAACCCCTCTTATTCGCGCAAGTCGTCTAGCAATCCTTGTCGTTCGAAATGATTCCAAATATGGCCCTGGAGTGCCCTCTGCTGGATAAAGCCGAGAACAGCACTTTGGTGGCTTGTTTAAAATCCTCTGTCTGTGTGTATATTCTGTGGAACCGTGATAATTGTCATTTGAAATAAACTTTTGTGTCCAATTGGTTGTGTAGAGTGAATATGGGTCCGTTGAATGTGGTTGTGTCCAAGAAATTAACCAAATTGTGATGACTTATGGATTTACATTTTATACAGCGATTATGCTTGTTAAGATGTACAAAAACATTACAAATTCCTCCTCCTCAAATATAAATAAATAAATAAATAAATCAAGTTTTTAATTGCTTGGATGTCGTCTTGTGTATCAATCTTAGTATAAAGGCTGTCCACATCAATTGTGAATAGAAAAGAGCGGACCTTGTGTGTAAAGTCCGGATCCTGGCATTGGACTCTGTTCTGAGCTGGTGTGTTTGGATTGTTGTTTGACTTACGGATGGGCTGCTGATACCGCCACGGTCGGTAGTTATTCCAGCCTTTATTGCGGATGATGTACGGGCGCTGGTTAGATGATGAGCCGGCGGTCACACGCGGGCGTCCTCCGTCATACCAGCCGGTGCGCATCTGGCCGCGCGGCGCTGCTACAAAAGTCTTCGGGGACTGTTGGATAACCACGGCGGGACTGCTGGTCAGCTCTGGTCAATTGTGAATGTTTGTGAAAGACAACATTGTTTATTTTGACCACCGTATGTAGTTACTGTGAAAAATGTAACAAGTGTTCATCTTGTCTCATTTTGTGCTTGTCTCGCTCATATAGCGTCATTTTGCCAGGAAAATCAAAGGAAAGTCAATATTTAAGATTCATTTCTTTTTCTGTGTCAAACTGTCTTAGAATGACAATCCCACTTTAGAAACATCAATTGTGCATGTTTTTGAAGGACAACGTGATTTATTTTGACTTGGTTAATGTGAAAAATGCAACACGTCTCATTTTGTGCTTGTCTCGCTCGTACAGTTTGAGATTGACAGTGAAATCAGATGAATGTCACTATTTAAAACTCAGCTGTTGTTATGTGTCAAACTGTCTTGGAATGACAATTCCCCTTCCCAGGGCCGTGGACCATTTTGGTTTACACTCCAGGGTCAGGGCATGTACTGGATCCCAGTCAGGGGAGACAAATGCTGGAAAACATGCCGGTCAGTATTCTTTTGTTCTACAATATTGTATTTATGACATGCAATCTGTACATGTATTGTCAGGCTTGTTTCTCCCACATATCTTTTGCCACATTATTTACAAATCACCATATACACACATTTTTGAAAGAAATATTCCCCTGTCTGGCGCTTTTAAACCCCTCTTATTCGCGCAAGTGGTCTAGCAATCCTTGTCGTTCGAAATAATTCCAAAAATGGCCCTGGAGTGCCCTCTGCTGGATAAAGCCGAGAACAGCACTTTGGTGGCTTGTTTAAAATCCTCTGTCTGTGTGTATATTCTGTGGAACCGTGATAATTGTCATTTGAAATAAACTTTTGTGTCCAATTGGTTGTGTAGAGTGAATATGGGTCCGTTGAATGTGGTTGTGTCCAAGAAATTAACCAAATTGTGATGACTTATGGATTTACATTTCATACAGCGATTATGCTTGTTAAGATGTACAAAAACATTACAAATTCCTCCTCCTCAAATATAAATAAATAAATCCAGTTTTTAATTGCTTGGATGTCGTCTTGTGTATCAATCTTAGTATAAAGGCTGTCCACATCAATTGTGAATAGAAAAGAGCGGACCTTGTGTGTAAAGTCCGGATCCTGGCATTGGACTCTGTTCTGAGCTGGTGTGTTTGGATTGTTGTTTGACTTACGGATGGGCTGCTGATACCGCCACGGTCGGTAGTTATTCCAGCCTTTATTGCGGATGATGTACGGGCGCTGGTTAGATGATGAGCCGGCGGTCACACGCGGGCGTCCTCCGTCATACCAGCCGGTGCGCATCTGGCCGCGCGGCGCTGCTACAAAAGTCTTCGGGGACTGTTGGATAACCACGGCGGGACTGCTGGTCAGCTCTGGTCAATTGTGAATGTTTGTGAAAGACAACATTGTTTATTTTGACCACCGTATGTAGTTACTGTGAAAAATGTAACAAGTGTTCATCTTGTCTCATTTTGTGCTTGTCTCGCTCATATAGCGTCATTTTGCCAGGAAAATCAAAGGAAAGTCAATATTTAAGATTCATTTCTTTTTCTGTGTCAAACTGTCTTAGAATGACAATCCCACTTTAGAAACATCAATTGTGCATGTTTTTGAAGGACAACATGATTTATTTTGACTTGGTGTTGAGTTACTGTGAAAAATGCAACACGTCTCATTTTGTGCTTGTCTCACTCGTACAGTTTGAGATTGACAGTGAAATCAGATGAATGTCACTATTTAAAACTCAGCTGTTGTTATGTGTCAAACTGTCTTGGAATGACAATTCCCCTCCCCAGGGCCGTGGACCATTTTGGTTTACACTCCAGGGTCAGGGCATGTACTGGATCCCAGTCAGGGGAGACAAATGCTGGAAAACATGCCGGTCAGTATTCTTTTGTTCTACAATATTGTATTTATGACATGCAATCTGTACATGTATTGTCAGGCTTGTTTCTCCCACATATCTTTTGCCACATTATTTACAAATCACCATATACACACATTTTTGAAAGAAATATTCCCCTGTCTGGCGCTTTTAAACCCCTCTTATTCGCGCAAGTCGTCTAGCAATCCTTGTCGTTCGAAATGATTCCAAATATGGCCCTGGAGTGCCCTCTGCTGGATAAAGCCGAGAACAGCACTTTGGTGGCTTGTTTAAAATCCTCTGTCTGTGTGTATATTCTGTGGAACCGTGATAATTGTCATTTGAAATAAACTTTTGTGTCCAATTGGTTGTGTAGAGTGAATATGGGTCCGTTGAATGTGGTTGTGTCCAAGAAATTAACCAAATTGTGATGACTTATGGATTTACATTTTATACAGCGATTATGCTTGTTAAGATGTACAAAAACATTACAAATTCCTCCTCCTCAAATATAAATAAATAAATAAATAAATCAAGTTTTTAATTGCTTGGATGTCGTCTTGTGTATCAATCTTAGTATAAAGGCTGTCCACATCAATTGTGAATAGAAAAGAGCGGACCTTGTGTGTAAAGTCCGGATCCTGGCATTGGACTCTGTTCTGAGCTGGTGTGTTTGGATTGTTGTTTGACTTACGGATGGGCTGCTGATACCGCCACGGTCGGTAGTTATTCCAGCCTTTATTGCGGATGATGTACGGGCGCTGGTTAGATGATGAGCCGGCGGTCACACGCGGGCGTCCTCCGTCATACCAGCCGGTGCGCATCTGGCCGCGCGGCGCTGCTACAAAAGTCTTCGGGGACTGTTGGATAACCACGGCGGGACTGCTGGTCAGCTCTGGTCAATTGTGAATGTTTGTGAAAGACAACATTGTTTATTTTGACCACCGTATGTAGTTACTGTGAAAAATGTAACAAGTGTTCATCTTGTCTCATTTTGTGCTTGTCTCGCTCATATAGCGTCATTTTGCCAGGAAAATCAAAGGAAAGTCAATATTTAAGATTCATTTCTTTTTCTGTGTCAAACTGTCTTAGAATGACAATCCCACTTTAGAAACATCAATTGTGCATGTTTTTGAAGGACAACGTGATTTATTTTGACTTGGTTAATGTGAAAAATGCAACACGTCTCATTTTGTGCTTGTCTCGCTCGTACAGTTTGAGATTGACAGTGAAATCAGATGAATGTCACTATTTAAAACTCAGCTGTTGTTATGTGTCAAACTGTCTTGGAATGACAATTCCCCTTCCCAGGGCCGTGGACCATTTTGGTTTACACTCCAGGGTCAGGGCATGTACTGGATCCCAGTCAGGGGAGACAAATGCTGGAAAACATGCCGGTCAGTATTCTTTTGTTCTACAATATTGTATTTATGACATGCAATCTGTACATGTATTGTCAGGCTTGTTTCTCCCACATATCTTTTGCCACATTATTTACAAATCACCATATACACACATTTTTGAAAGAAATATTCCCCTGTCTGGCGCTTTTAAACCCCTCTTATTCGCGCAAGTGGTCTAGCAATCCTTGTCGTTCGAAATAATTCCAAAAATGGCCCTGGAGTGCCCTCTGCTGGATAAAGCCGAGAACAGCACTTTGGTGGCTTGTTTAAAATCCTCTGTCTGTGTGTATATTCTGTGGAACCGTGATAATTGTCATTTGAAATAAACTTTTGTGTCCAATTGGTTGTGTAGAGTGAATATGGGTCCGTTGAATGTGGTTGTGTCCAAGAAATTAACCAAATTGTGATGACTTATGGATTTACATTTCATACAGCGATTATGCTTGTTAAGATGTACAAAAACATTACAAATTCCTCCTCCTCAAATATAAATAAATAAATCCAGTTTTTAATTGCTTGGATGTCGTCTTGTGTATCAATCTTAGTATAAAGGCTGTCCACATCAATTGTGAATAGAAAAGAGCGGACCTTGTGTGTAAAGTCCGGATCCTGGCATTGGACTCTGTTCTGAGCTGGTGTGTTTGGATTGTTGTTTGACTTACGGATGGGCTGCTGATACCGCCACGGTCGGTAGTTATTCCAGCCTTTATTGCGGATGATGTACGGGCGCTGGTTAGATGATGAGCCGGCGGTCACACGCGGGCGTCCTCCGTCATACCAGCCGGTGCGCATCTGGCCGCGCGGCGCTGCTACAAAAGTCTTCGGGGACTGTTGGATAACCACGGCGGGACTGCTGGTCAGCTCTGGTCAATTGTGAATGTTTGTGAAAGACAACATTGTTTATTTTGACCACCGTATGTAGTTACTGTGAAAAATGTAACAAGTGTTCATCTTGTCTCATTTTGTGCTTGTCTCGCTCATATAGCGTCATTTTGCCAGGAAAATCAAAGGAAAGTCAATATTTAAGATTCATTTCTTTTTCTGTGTCAAACTGTCTTAGAATGACAATCCCACTTTAGAAACATCAATTGTGCATGTTTTTGAAGGACAACATGATTTATTTTGACTTGGTGTTGAGTTACTGTGAAAAATGCAACACGTCTCATTTTGTGCTTGTCTCACTCGTACAGTTTGAGATTGACAGTGAAATCAGATGAATGTCACTATTTAAAACTCAGCTGTTGTTATGTGTCAAACTGTCTTGGAATGACAATTCCCCTCCCCAGGGCCGTGGACCATTTTGGTTTACACTCCAGGGTCAGGGCATGTACTGGATCCCAGTCAGGGGAGACAAATGCTGGAAAACATGCCGGTCAGTATTCTTTTGTTCTACAATATTGTATTTATGACATGCAATCTGTACATGTATTGTCAGGCTTGTTTCTCCCACATATCTTTTGCCACATTATTTACAAATCACCATATACACACATTTTTGAAAGAAATATTCCCCTGTCTGGCGCTTTTAAACCCCTCTTATTCGCGCAAGTCGTCTAGCAATCCTTGTCGTTCGAAATGATTCCAAATATGGCCCTGGAGTGCCCTCTGCTGGATAAAGCCGAGAACAGCACTTTGGTGGCTTGTTTAAAATCCTCTGTCTGTGTGTATATTCTGTGGAACCGTGATAATTGTCATTTGAAATAAACTTTTGTGTCCAATTGGTTGTGTAGAGTGAATATGGGTCCGTTGAATGTGGTTGTGTCCAAGAAATTAACCAAATTGTGATGACTTATGGATTTACATTTTATACAGCGATTATGCTTGTTAAGATGTACAAAAACATTACAAATTCCTCCTCCTCAAATATAAATAAATAAATAAATAAATCAAGTTTTTAATTGCTTGGATGTCGTCTTGTGTATCAATCTTAGTATAAAGGCTGTCCACATCAATTGTGAATAGAAAAGAGCGGACCTTGTGTGTAAAGTCCGGATCCTGGCATTGGACTCTGTTCTGAGCTGGTGTGTTTGGATTGTTGTTTGACTTACGGATGGGCTGCTGATACCGCCACGGTCGGTAGTTATTCCAGCCTTTATTGCGGATGATGTACGGGCGCTGGTTAGATGATGAGCCGGCGGTCACACGCGGGCGTCCTCCGTCATACCAGCCGGTGCGCATCTGGCCGCGCGGCGCTGCTACAAAAGTCTTCGGGGACTGTTGGATAACCACGGCGGGACTGCTGGTCAGCTCTGGTCAATTGTGAATGTTTGTGAAAGACAACATTGTTTATTTTGACCACCGTATGTAGTTACTGTGAAAAATGTAACAAGTGTTCATCTTGTCTCATTTTGTGCTTGTCTCGCTCATATAGCGTCATTTTGCCAGGAAAATCAAAGGAAAGTCAATATTTAAGATTCATTTCTTTTTCTGTGTCAAACTGTCTTAGAATGACAATCCCACTTTAGAAACATCAATTGTGCATGTTTTTGAAGGACAACGTGATTTATTTTGACTTGGTTAATGTGAAAAATGCAACACGTCTCATTTTGTGCTTGTCTCGCTCGTACAGTTTGAGATTGACAGTGAAATCAGATGAATGTCACTATTTAAAACTCAGCTGTTGTTATGTGTCAAACTGTCTTGGAATGACAATTCCCCTTCCCAGGGCCGTGGACCATTTTGGTTTACACTCCAGGGTCAGGGCATGTACTGGATCCCAGTCAGGGGAGACAAATGCTGGAAAACATGCCGGTCAGTATTCTTTTGTTCTACAATATTGTATTTATGACATGCAATCTGTACATGTATTGTCAGGCTTGTTTCTCCCACATATCTTTTGCCACATTATTTACAAATCACCATATACACACATTTTTGAAAGAAATATTCCCCTGTCTGGCGCTTTTAAACCCCTCTTATTCGCGCAAGTGGTCTAGCAATCCTTGTCGTTCGAAATAATTCCAAAAATGGCCCTGGAGTGCCCTCTGCTGGATAAAGCCGAGAACAGCACTTTGGTGGCTTGTTTAAAATCCTCTGTCTGTGTGTATATTCTGTGGAACCGTGATAATTGTCATTTGAAATAAACTTTTGTGTCCAATTGGTTGTGTAGAGTGAATATGGGTCCGTTGAATGTGGTTGTGTCCAAGAAATTAACCAAATTGTGATGACTTATGGATTTACATTTCATACAGCGATTATGCTTGTTAAGATGTACAAAAACATTACAAATTCCTCCTCCTCAAATATAAATAAATAAATCAAGTTTTTAATTGCTTGGATGTCGTCTTGTGTATCAATCTTAGTATAAAGGCTGTCCACATCAATTGTGAATAGAAAAGAGCGGACCTTGTGTGTAAAGTCCGGATCCTGGCATTGGACTCTGTTCTGAGCTGGTGTGTTTGGATTGTTGTTTGACTTACGGATGGGCTGCTGATACCGCCACGGTCGGTAGTTATTCCAGCCTTTATTGCGGATGATGTACGGGCGCTGGTTAGATGATGAGCCGGCGGTCACACGCGGGCGTCCTCCGTCATACCAGCCGGTGCGCATCTGGCCGCGCGGCGCTGCTACAAAAGTCTTCGGGGACTGTTGGATAACCACGGCGGGACTGCTGGTCAGCTCTGGTCAATTGTGAATGTTTGTGAAAGACAACATTGTTTATTTTGACCACCGTATGTAGTTACTGTGAAAAATGTAACAAGTGTTCATCTTGTCTCATTTTGTGCTTGTCTCGCTCATATAGCGTCATTTTGCCAGGAAAATCAAAGGAAAGTCAATATTTAAGATTCATTTCTTTTTCTGTGTCAAACTGTCTTAGAATGACAATCCCACTTTAGAAACATCAATTGTGCATGTTTTTGAAGGACAACATGATTTATTTTGACTTGGTGTTGAGTTACTGTGAAAAATGCAACACGTCTCATTTTGTGCTTGTCTCACTCGTACAGTTTGAGATTGACAGTGAAATCAGATGAATGTCACTATTTAAAACTCAGCTGTTGTTATGTGTCAAACTGTCTTGGAATGACAATTCCCCTCCCCAGGGCCGTGGACCATTTTGGTTTACACTCCAGGGTCAGGGCATGTACTGGATCCCAGTCAGGGGAGACAAATGCTGGAAAACATGCCGGTCAGTATTCTTTTGTTCTACAATATTGTATTTATGACATGCAATCTGTACATGTATTGTCAGGCTTGTTTCTCCCACATATCTTTTGCCACATTATTTACAAATCACCATATACACACATTTTTGAAAGAAATATTCCCCTGTCTGGCGCTTTTAAACCCCTCTTATTCGCGCAAGTCGTCTAGCAATCCTTGTCGTTCGAAATGATTCCAAATATGGCCCTGGAGTGCCCTCTGCTGGATAAAGCCGAGAACAGCACTTTGGTGGCTTGTTTAAAATCCTCTGTCTGTGTGTATATTCTGTGGAACCGTGATAATTGTCATTTGAAATAAACTTTTGTGTCCAATTGGTTGTGTAGAGTGAATATGGGTCCGTTGAATGTGGTTGTGTCCAAGAAATTAACCAAATTGTGATGACTTATGGATTTACATTTTATACAGCGATTATGCTTGTTAAGATGTACAAAAACATTACAAATTCCTCCTCCTCAAATATAAATAAATAAATAAATAAATCAAGTTTTTAATTGCTTGGATGTCGTCTTGTGTATCAATCTTAGTATAAAGGCTGTCCACATCAATTGTGAATAGAAAAGAGCGGACCTTGTGTGTAAAGTCCGGATCCTGGCATTGGACTCTGTTCTGAGCTGGTGTGTTTGGATTGTTGTTTGACTTACGGATGGGCTGCTGATACCGCCACGGTCGGTAGTTATTCCAGCCTTTATTGCGGATGATGTACGGGCGCTGGTTAGATGATGAGCCGGCGGTCACACGCGGGCGTCCTCCGTCATACCAGCCGGTGCGCATCTGGCCGCGCGGCGCTGCTACAAAAGTCTTCGGGGACTGTTGGATAACCACGGCGGGACTGCTGGTCAGCTCTGGTCAATTGTGAATGTTTGTGAAAGACAACATTGTTTATTTTGACCACCGTATGTAGTTACTGTGAAAAATGTAACAAGTGTTCATCTTGTCTCATTTTGTGCTTGTCTCGCTCATATAGCGTCATTTTGCCAGGAAAATCAAAGGAAAGTCAATATTTAAGATTCATTTCTTTTTCTGTGTCAAACTGTCTTAGAATGACAATCCCACTTTAGAAACATCAATTGTGCATGTTTTTGAAGGACAACGTGATTTATTTTGACTTGGTTAATGTGAAAAATGCAACACGTCTCATTTTGTGCTTGTCTCGCTCGTACAGTTTGAGATTGACAGTGAAATCAGATGAATGTCACTATTTAAAACTCAGCTGTTGTTATGTGTCAAACTGTCTTGGAATGACAATTCCCCTTCCCAGGGCCGTGGACCATTTTGGTTTACACTCCAGGGTCAGGGCATGTACTGGATCCCAGTCAGGGGAGACAAATGCTGGAAAACATGCCGGTCAGTATTCTTTTGTTCTACAATATTGTATTTATGACATGCAATCTGTACATGTATTGTCAGGCTTGTTTCTCCCACATATCTTTTGCCACATTATTTACAAATCACCATATACACACATTTTTGAAAGAAATATTCCCCTGTCTGGCGCTTTTAAACCCCTCTTATTCGCGCAAGTGGTCTAGCAATCCTTGTCGTTCGAAATAATTCCAAAAATGGCCCTGGAGTGCCCTCTGCTGGATAAAGCCGAGAACAGCACTTTGGTGGCTTGTTTAAAATCCTCTGTCTGTGTGTATATTCTGTGGAACCGTGATAATTGTCATTTGAAATAAACTTTTGTGTCCAATTGGTTGTGTAGAGTGAATATGGGTCCGTTGAATGTGGTTGTGTCCAAGAAATTAACCAAATTGTGATGACTTATGGATTTACATTTCATACAGCGATTATGCTTGTTAAGATGTACAAAAACATTACAAATTCCTCCTCCTCAAATATAAATAAATAAATCCAGTTTTTAATTGCTTGGATGTCGTCTTGTGTATCAATCTTAGTATAAAGGCTGTCCACATCAATTGTGAATAGAAAAGAGCGGACCTTGTGTGTAAAGTCCGGATCCTGGCATTGGACTCTGTTCTGAGCTGGTGTGTTTGGATTGTTGTTTGACTTACGGATGGGCTGCTGATACCGCCACGGTCGGTAGTTATTCCAGCCTTTATTGCGGATGATGTACGGGCGCTGGTTAGATGATGAGCCGGCGGTCACACGCGGGCGTCCTCCGTCATACCAGCCGGTGCGCATCTGGCCGCGCGGCGCTGCTACAAAAGTCTTCGGGGACTGTTGGATAACCACGGCGGGACTGCTGGTCAGCTCTGGTCAATTGTGAATGTTTGTGAAAGACAACATTGTTTATTTTGACCACTGTATGTAGTTACTGTGAAAAATGTAACAAGTGTTCATCTTGTCTCATTTTGTGCTTGTCTCGCTCATATAGCGTCATTTTGCCAGGAAAATCAAAGGAAAGTCAATATTTAAGATTCATTTCTTTTTCTGTGTCAAACTGTCTTAGAATGACAATCCCACTTTAGAAACATCAATTGTGCATGTTTTTGAAGGACAACATGATTTATTTTGACTTGGTGTTGAGTTACTGTGAAAAATGCAACACGTCTCATTTTGTGCTTGTCTCGCTCGTACAGTTTGAGATTGACAGTGAAATCACATGAATGTCACTATTTAAAACTCAGCTGTTGTTATGTGTCAAACTGTCTTCGAATGACATTTCCCCTCCCCACCCTCTGCTCTCCTCCTCGACACTTTCATTAAGGCCGTGTGGATATGCTGTTCCTGATTAATTAACCCAATCTCTTTCAGCTCTTCTTCTCTGGGCCGTGGACCATTTTGGTTTACACTCCAGGGTCAGGGCATGTACTGGATCCCAGTCAGGGGAGACAAATGCTGGAAAACATGCCGGTCAGTATTCTTTTGTTCTACAATATTGTATTTATGACATGCAATCTGTACATGTATTGTCAGGCTTGTTTCTCCCACATATCTTTTGCCACATTATTTACAAATCACCATATACACACATTTTTGAAAGAAATATTCACCTGTCTGGCGCTTTTAAACCCCTCTTATTCGCGCAAGTCGTCTAGCAATCCTTGTCGTTCGAAATAATTCCAAAAATGGCCCTGGAGTGCCCTCTGCTGGATAAAGCCGAGAACAGCACTTTGGTGGCTTGTTTAAAATCCTCTGTCTGTGTGTATATTCTGTGGAACCGTGATAATTGTCATTTGAAATAAACTTTTGTGTCCAACTGGTTGTGTAGAGTGAATATGGGTCCGTTGAATGTGCTTGTGTCCAAGAAATTAACCAAATTGTGATGACTTATGGATTTACATTTGATACAGCAATTATGCTTGTTAAGATGTACAAAAACATTACAAATTCCTCCTCCTCAAATATAAATAAATAAATCAAGTTTTTAATTGCTTGGATGTCGTCTTGTGTATCAATCTTAGTATAAAGGCTGTCCACATCAATTGTGAATAGAAAAGAGCGGACCTTGTGTGTAAAGTCCGGATCCTGGCATTGGACTCTGTTCTGAGCTGGTGTGTTTGGATTGTTGTTTGACTTACGGATGGGCTGCTGATACCGCCACGGTCGGTAGTTATTCCAGCCTTTATTGCGGATGATGTACGGGCGCTGGTTAGATGATGAGCCGGCGGTCACACGCGGGCGTCCTCCGTCATACCAGCCGGTGCGCATCTGGCCGCGCGGCGCTGCTACAAAAGTCTTCGGGGACTGTTGGATAACCACGGCGGGACTGCTGGTCAGCTCTGGTCAATTGTGAATGTTTGTGAAAGACAACATTGTTTATTTTGACCACCGTATGTAGTTACTGTGAAAAATGTAACAAGTGTTCATCTTGTCTCATTTTGTGCTTGTCTCGCTCATATAGCGTCATTTTGCCAGGAAAATCAAAGGAAAGTCAATATTTAAGATTCATTTCTTTTTCTGTGTCAAACTGTCTTAGAATGACAATCCCACTTTAGAAACATCAATTGTGCATGTTTTTGAAGGACAACGTGATTTATTTTGACTTGGTTAATGTGAAAAATGCAACACGTCTCATTTTGTGCTTGTCTCGCTCGTACAGTTTGAGATTGACAGTGAAATCAGATGAATGTCACTATTTAAAACTCAGCTGTTGTTATGTGTCAAACTGTCTTGGAATGACAATTCCCCTCCCCAGGGCCGTGGACCATTTTGGTTTACACTCCAGGGTCAGGGCATGTACTGGATCCCAGTCAGGGGAGACAAATGCTGGAAAACATGCCGGTCAGTATTCTTTTGTTCTACAATATTGTATTTATGACATGCAATCTGTACATGTATTGTCAGGCTTGTTTCTCCCACATATCTTTTGCCACATTATTTACAAATCACCATATACACACATTTTTGAAAGAAATATTCCCCTGTCTGGCGCTTTTAAACCCCTCTTATTCGCGCAAGTGGTCTAGCAATCCTTGTCGTTTGAAATAATTCCAAAAATGGCCCTGGAGTGCCCTCTGCTGGATAAAGCCGAGAACAGCACTTTGGTGGCTTGTTTAAAATCCTCTGTCTGTGTGTATATTCTGTGGAACCGTGATAATTGTCATTTGAAATAAACTTTTGTGTCCAATTGGTTGTGTAGAGTGAATATGGGTCCGTTGAATGTGGTTGTGTCCAAGAAATTAACCAAATTGTGATGACTTATGGATTTACATTTCATACAGCGATTATGCTTGTTAAGATGTGCAAAAACATTACAAATTCCTCCTCCTCAAATATAAATAAATAAATCCAGTTTTTAATTGCTTGGATGTCGTCTTGTGTATCAATCTTAGTATAAAGGCTGTCCACATCAATTGTGAATAGAAAAGAGCGGACCTTGTGTGTAAAGTCCGGATCCTGGCATTGGACTCTGTTCTGAGCTGGTGTGTTTGGATTGTTGTTTGACTTACGGATGGGCTGCTGATACCGCCACGGTCGGTAGTTATTCCAGCCTTTATTGCGGATGATGTACGGGCGCTGGTTAGATGATGAGCCGGCGGTCACACGCGGGCGTCCTCCGTCATACCAGCCGGTGCGCATCTGGCCGCGCGGCGCTGCTACAAAAGTCTTCGGGGACTGTTGGATAACCACGGCGGGACTGCTGGTCAGCTCTGGTCAATTGTGAATGTTTGTGAAAGACAACATTGTTTATTTTGACCACTGTATGTAGTTACTGTGAAAAATGTAACAAGTGTTCATCTTGTCTCATTTTGTGCTTGTCTCGCTCATATAGCGTCATTTTGCCAGGAAAATCAAAGGAAAGTCAATATTTAAGATTCATTTCTTTTTCTGTGTCAAACTGTCTTAGAATGACAATCCCACTTTAGAAACATCAATTGTGCATGTTTTTGAAGGACAACATGATTTATTTTGACTTGGTGTTGAGTTACTGTGAAAAATGCAACACGTCTCATTTTGTGCTTGTCTCGCTCGTACAGTTTGAGATTGACAGTTAAATCACATGAATGTCACTATTTAAAACTCAGCTGTTGTTATGTGTCAAACTGTCTTCGAATGACATTTCCCCTCCCCACCCTCTGCTCTCCTCCTCGACACTTTCATTAAGGCCGTGTGGATATGCTGTTCCTGATTAATTAACCCAATCTCTTTCAGCTCTTCTTCTCTGGGCCGTGGACCATTTTGGTTTACACTCCAGGGTCAGGGCATGTACTGGATCCCAGTCAGGGGAGACAAATGCTGGAAAACATGCCGGTCAGTATTCTTTTGTTCTACAATATTGTATTTATGACATGCAATCTGTACATGTATTGTCAGGCTTGTTTCTCCCACATATCTTTTGCCACATTATTTACAAATCACCATATACACACATTTTTGAAAGAAATATTCCCCTGTCTGGCGCTTTTAAACCCCTCTTATTCGCGCAAGTGGTCTAGCAATCCTTGTCGTTCGAAATGATTCCAAATATGGCCCTGGAGTGCCCTCTGCTGGATAAAGCCGAGAACAGCACTTTGGTGGCTTGTTTAAAATCCTCTGTCTGTGTGTATATTCTGTGGAACCGGGATAATTGTCATTTGAAATAAACTTTTGTGTCCAATTGGTTGTGTAGAGTGAATATGGGTCCGTTGAATGTGCTTGTGTCCAAGAAATTAACCAAATTGTGATGACTTATGGATTTACATTTTATACAGCGATTATGCTTGTTAAGATGTACAAAAACATTACAAATTCCTCCTCCTCAAATATAAATAAATAAATCCAGTTTTTAATTGCTTGGATGTCGTCTTGTGTATCAATCTTAGTATAAAGGCTGTCCACATCAATTGTGAATAGAAAAGAGCGGACCTTGTGTGTAAAGTCCGGATCCTGGCATTGGACTCTGTTCTGAGCTGGTGTGTTTGGATTGTTGTTTGACTTACGGATGGGCTGCTGATACCGCCACGGTCGGTAGTTATTCCAGCCTTTATTGCGGATGATGTACGGGCGCTGGTTAGATGATGAGCCGGCGGTCACACGCGGGCGTCCTCCGTCATACCAGCCGGTGCGCATCTGGCCGCGCGGCGTTGCTACAAAAGTCTTCGGGGACTGTTGGATAACCACGGCGGGACTGCTGGTCAGCTCTGGTCAATTGTGAATGTTTGTGAAAGACAACTTTGTTTATTTTGACCACCGTATGTAGTTCCTGTGAAAAATGTAACAAGTGTTCATCTTGTCTCATTTTGTGCTTGTCTCGCTCATATAGCGTCATTTTGCCAGGAAAATCAAAGGAAAGTCAATATTTAAGATTCATTTCTTTTTCTGTGTCAAACTGTCTTAGAATGACAATCCCACTTTAGAAACATCAATTGTGCATGTTTTTGAAGGACAACATGATTTATTTTGACTTGGTGTTGAGTTACTGTGAAAAATGCAACACGTCTCATTTTGTGCTTGTCTCGCTGGTACAGTTTGAGATTGACAGTGAAATCAGATGAATGTCACTATTTAAAACTCAGCTGTTGTTATGTGTCAAACTGTCTTCGAATGACAATTCCCCTCCCCAGGGCCGTGGACCATTTTGGTTTACACTCCAGGGTCAGGGCATGTACTGGATCCCAGTCAGGGGAGACAAATGCTGGAAAACATGCCGGTCAGTATTCTTTTGTTCTACAATATTGTATTTATGACATGCAATCTGTACATGTATTGTCAGGCTTGTTTCTCCCACATATCTTTTGCCACATTATTTACAAATCACCATATACACACATTTTTGAAAGAAATATTCACCTGTCTGGCGCTTTTAAACCCCTCTTATTCGCGCAAGTCGTCTAGCAATCCTTGTCGTTCGAAATAATTCCAAAAATGGCCCTGGAGTGCCCTCTGCTGGATAAAGCCGAGAACAGCACTTTGGTGGCTTGTTTAAAATCCTCTGTCTGTGTGTATATTCTGTGGAACCGTGATAATTGTCATTTGAAATAAACTTTTGTGTCCAACTGGTTGTGTAGAGTGAATATGGGTCCGTTGAATGTGCTTGTGTCCAAGAAATTAACCAAATTGTGATGACTTATGGATTTACATTTGATACAGCAATTATGCTTGTTAAGATGTACAAAAACATTACAAATTCCTCCTCCTCAAATATAAATAAATAAATCAAGTTTTTAATTGCTTGGATGTCGTCTTGTGTATCAATCTTAGTATAAAGGCTGTCCACATCAATTGTGAATAGAAAAGAGCGGACCTTGTGTGTAAAGTCCGGATCCTGGCATTGGACTCTGTTCTGAGCTGGTGTGTTTGGATTGTTGTTTGACTTACGGATGGGCTGCTGATACCGCCACGGTCGGTAGTTATTCCAGCCTTTATTGCGGATGATGTACGGGCGCTGGTTAGATGATGAGCCGGCGGTCACACGCGGGCGTCCTCCGTCATACCAGCCGGTGCGCATCTGGCCGCGCGGCGCTGCTACAAAAGTCTTCGGGGACTGTTGGATAACCACGGCGGGACTGCTGGTCAGCTCTGGTCAATTGTGAATGTTTGTGAAAGACAACATTGTTTATTTTGACCACCGTATGTAGTTACTGTGAAAAATGTAACAAGTGTTCATCTTGTCTCATTTTGTGCTTGTCTCGCTCATATAGCGTCATTTTGCCAGGAAAATCAAAGGAAAGTCAATATTTAAGATTCATTTCTTTTTCTGTGTCAAACTGTCTTAGAATGACAATCCCACTTTAGAAACATCAATTGTGCATGTTTTTGAAGGACAACGTGATTTATTTTGACTTGGTTAATGTGAAAAATGCAACACGTCTCATTTTGTGCTTGTCTCGCTCGTACAGTTTGAGATTGACAGTGAAATCAGATGAATGTCACTATTTAAAACTCAGCTGTTGTTATGTGTCAAACTGTCTTGGAATGACAATTCCCCTCCCCAGGGCCGTGGACCATTTTGGTTTACACTCCAGGGTCAGGGCATGTACTGGATCCCAGTCAGGGGAGACAAATGCTGGAAAACATGCCGGTCAGTATTCTTTTGTTCTACAATATTGTATTTATGACATGCAATCTGTACATGTATTGTCAGGCTTGTTTCTCCCACATATCTTTTGCCACATTATTTACAAATCACCATATACACACATTTTTGAAAGAAATATTCCCCTGTCTGGCGCTTTTAAACCCCTCTTATTCGCGCAAGTGGTCTAGCAATCCTTGTCGTTTGAAATAATTCCAAAAATGGCCCTGGAGTGCCCTCTGCTGGATAAAGCCGAGAACAGCACTTTGGTGGCTTGTTTAAAATCCTCTGTCTGTGTGTATATTCTGTGGAACCGTGATAATTGTCATTTGAAATAAACTTTTGTGTCCAATTGGTTGTGTAGAGTGAATATGGGTCCGTTGAATGTGGTTGTGTCCAAGAAATTAACCAAATTGTGATGACTTATGGATTTACATTTCATACAGCGATTATGCTTGTTAAGATGTACAAAAACATTACAAATTCCTCCTCCTCAAATATAAATAAATAAATCCAGTTTTTAATTGCTTGGATGTCGTCTTGTGTATCAATCTTAGTATAAAGGCTGTCCACATCAATTGTGAATAGAAAAGAGCGGACCTTGTGTGTAAAGTCCGGATCCTGGCATTGGACTCTGTTCTGAGCTGGTGTGTTTGGATTGTTGTTTGACTTACGGATGGGCTGCTGATACCGCCACGGTCGGTAGTTATTCCAGCCTTTATTGCGGATGATGTACGGGCGCTGGTTAGATGATGAGCCGGCGGTCACACGCGGGCGTCCTCCGTCATACCAGCCGGTGCGCATCTGGCCGCGCGGCGCTGCTACAAAAGTCTTCGGGGACTGTTGGATAACCACGGCGGGACTGCTGGTCAGCTCTGGTCAATTGTGAATGTTTGTGAAAGACAACATTGTTTATTTTGACCACTGTATGTAGTTACTGTGAAAAATGTAACAAGTGTTCATCTTGTCTCATTTTGTGCTTGTCTCGCTCATATAGCGTCATTTTGCCAGGAAAATCAAAGGAAAGTCAATATTTAAGATTCATTTCTTTTTCTGTGTCAAACTGTCTTAGAATGACAATCCCACTTTAGAAACATCAATTGTGCATGTTTTTGAAGGACAACATGATTTATTTTGACTTGGTGTTGAGTTACTGTGAAAAATGCAACACGTCTCATTTTGTGCTTGTCTCGCTCGTACAGTTTGAGATCGACAGTGAAATCACATGAATGTCACTATTTAAAACTCAGCTGTTGTTATGTGTCAAACTGTCTTCGAATGACATTTCCCCTCCCCACCCTCTGCTCTCCTCCTCGACACTTTCATTAAGGCCGTGTGGATATGCTGTTCCTGATTAATTAACCCAATCTCTTTCAGCTCTTCTTCTCTGGGCCGTGGACCATTTTGGTTTACACTCCAGGGTCAGGGCATGTACTGGATCCCAGTCAGGGGAGACAAATGCTGGAAAACATGCCGGTCAGTATTCTTTTGTTCTACAATATTGTATTTATGACATGCAATCTGTACATGTATTGTCAGGCTTGTTTCTCCCACATATCTTTTGCCACATTATTTACAAATCACCATATACACACATTTTTGAAAGAAATATTCCCCTGTCTGGCGCTTTTAAACCCCTCTTATTCGCGCAAGTCGTCTAGCAATCCTTGTCGTTCGAAATGATTCCAAATATGGCCCTGGAGTGCCCTCTGCTGGATAAAGCCGAGAACAGCACTTTGGTGGCTTGTTTAAAATCCTCTGTCTGTGTGTATATTCTGTGGAACCGGGATAATTGTCATTTGAAATAAACTTTTGTGTCCAATTGGTTGTGTAGAGTGAATATGGGTCCGTTGAATGTGCTTGTGTCCAAGAAATTAACCAAATTGTGATGACTTATGGATTTACATTTTATACAGCGATTATGCTTGTTAAGATGTACAAAAACATTACAAATTCCTCCTCCTCAAATATAAATAAATAAATCCAGTTTTTAATTGCTTGGATGTCGTCTTGTGTATCAATCTTAGTATAAAGGCTGTCCACATCAATTGTGAATAGAAAAGAGCGGACCTTGTGTGTAAAGTCCGGATCCTGGCATTGGACTCTGTTCTGAGCTGGTGTGTTTGGATTGTTGTTTGACTTACGGATGGGCTGCTGATACCGCCACGGTCGGTAGTTATTCCAGCCTTTATTGCGGATGATGTACGGGCGCTGGTTAGATGATGAGCCGGCGGTCACACGCGGGCGTCCTCCGTCATACCAGCCGGTGCGCATCTGGCCGCGCGGCGCTGCTACAAAAGTCTTCGGGGACTGTTGGATAACCACGGCGGGACTGCTGGTCAGCTCTGGTCAATTGTGAATGTTTGTGAAAGACAACATTGTTTATTTTGACCACTGTATGTAGTTACTGTGAAAAATGTAACAAGTGTTCATCTTGTCTCATTTTGTGCTTGTCTCGCTCATATAGCGTCATTTTGCCAGGAAAATCAAAGGAAAGTCAATATTTAAGATTCATTTCTTTTTCTGTGTCAAACTGTCTTAGAATGACAATCCCACTTTAGAAACATCAATTGTGCATGTTTTTGAAGGACAACATGATTTATTTTGACTTGGTGTTGAGTTACTGTGAAAAATGCAACACGTCTCATTTTGTGCTTGTCTCGCTCGTACAGTTTGAGATTGACACTGAAATCAGATGAATGTCACTATTTGAAACTCAGCTGTTGTTATGTGTCAAACTGTCTTCGAATGACAATTCCCCTCCCCACCCTCTGCTCTCCTCCTCGACACTTTCATTAAGGCCGTGTGGATATGCTGTTCCTGATTAATTAACCCAATCTCTCTCAGCTCTTCTTCTCTGGGCCGTGGACCATTTTGGTTTACACTCCAGGGTCAGGGCATGTACTGGATCCCAGTCAGGGGAGACAAATGCTGGAAAACATGCCGGTCAGTATTCTTTTGTTCTACAATATTGTATTTATGACATGCAATCTGTACATGTATTGTCAGGCTTGTTTCTCCCACATATCTTTTGCCACATTATTTACAAATCACCATATACACACATTTCTGAAAGAAATATTCCCCTGTCTGGCGCTTTTAAACCCCTCTTATTCGCGCAAGTCGTCTAGCAATCCTTGTCGTTCGAAATGATTCCAAATATGGCCCTGGAGTGCCCTCTGCTGGATAAAGCCGAGAACAGCACTTTGGTGGCTTGTTTAAAATCCTCTGTCTGTGTGTATATTCTGTGGAACCGTGATAATTGTCATTTGAAATAAACTTTTGTGTCCAATTGGTTGTGTAGAGTGAATATGGGTCCGTTGAATGTGGTTGTGTCCAAGAAATTAACCAAATTGTGATGACTTATGGATTTACATTTTATACAGCGATTATGCTTGTTAAGATGTACAAAAACATTACAAATTCCTCCTCCTCAAATATAAATAAATAAATCCAGTTTTTAATTGCTTGGATGTCGTCTTGTGTATCAATCTTAGTATAAAGGCTGTCCACATCAATTGTGAATAGAAAAGAGCGGACCTTGTGTGTAAAGTCCGGATCCTGGCATTGGACTCTGTTCTGAGCTGGTGTGTTTGGATTGTTGTTTGACTTACGGATGGGCTGCTGATACCGCCACGGTCGGTAGTTATTCCAGCCTTTATTGCGGATGATGTACGGGCGCTGGTTAGATGATGAGCCGGCGGTCACACGCGGGCGTCCTCCGTCATACCAGCCGGTGCGCATCTGGCCGCGCGGCGCTGCTACAAAAGTCTTCGGGGACTGTTGGATAACCATGGCGGGACTGCTGGTCAGCTCTGGTCAATTGTGAATGTTTGTGAAAGACAACATTGTTTATTTTGACCACTGTATGTAGTTACTGTGAAAAATGTAACAAGTGTTCATCTTGTCTCATTTTGTGCTTGTCTCGCTCATATAGCGTCATTTTGCCAGGAAAATCAAAGGAAAGTCAATATTTAAGATTCATTTCTTTTTCTGTGTCAAACTGTCTTAGAATGACAATCCCACTTTAGAAACATCAATTGTGCATGTTTTTGAAGGACAACATGATTTATTTTGACTTGGTGTTGAGTTACTGTGAAAAATGCAACACGTCTCATTTTGTGCTTGTCTCGCTCGTACAGTTTGAGATTGACACTGAAATCAGATGAATGTCACTATTTGAAACTCAGCTGTTGTTATGTGTCAAACTGTCTTCGAATGACAATTCCCCTCCCCACCCTCTGCTCTCCTCCTCGACACTTTCATTAAGGCCGTGTGGATATGCTGTTCCTGATTAATTAACCCAATCTCTCTCAGCTCTTCTTCTCTGGGCCGTGGACCATTTTGGTTTACACTCCAGGGTCAGGGCATGTACTGGATCCCAGTCAGGGGAGACAAATGCTGGAAAACATGCCGGTCAGTATTCTTTTGTTCTACAATATTGTATTTATGACATGCAATCTGTACATGTATTGTCAGGCTTGTTTCTCCCACATATCTTTTGCCACATTATTTACAAATCACCATATACACACATTTTTGAAAGAAATATTCCCCTGTCTGGCGCTTTTAAACCCCTCTTATTCACGCAAGTCGTCTAGCAATCCTTGTCGTTCGAAATAATTCCAAATATGGCCCTGGAGTGCCCTCTGCTGGATAAAGCCGAGAACAGCACTTTGGTGGCTTGTTTAAAATCCTCTGTCTGTGTGTATATTCTGTGGAACCGTGATAATTGTCATTTGAAATAAACTTTTGTGTCCAATTGGTTGTGTAGAGTGAATATGGGTCCGTTGAATGTGGTTGTGTCCAAGAAATTAACCAAATTGTGATGACTTATGGATTTACATTTTATACAGCGATTATGCTTGTTAAGATGTACAAAAACATTACAAATTCCTCCTCCTCAAATATAAATAAATAAATAAATAAATCAAGTTTTTAATTGCTTGGATGTCGTCTTGTGTATCAATCTTAGTATAAAGGCTGTCCACATCAATTGTGAATAGAAAAGAGCGGACCTTGTGTGTAAAGTCCGGATCCTGGCATTGGACTCTGTTCTGAGCTGGTGTGTTTGGATTGTTGTTTGACTTACGGATGGGCTGCTGATACCGCCACGGTCGGTAGTTATTCCAGCCTTTATTGCGGATGATGTACGGGCGCTGGTTAGATGATGAGCCGGCGGTCACACGCGGGCGTCCTCCGTCATACCAGCCGGTGCGCATGTGGCCGCGCGGCGCTGCTACAAAAGTCTTCGGGGACTGTTGGATAACCACGGCGGGACTGCTGGTCAGCTCTGGTCAATTGTGAATGTTTGTGAAAGACAACATTGTTTATTTTGACCACCGTATGTAGTTACAGTGAAAAATGTAACAAGTGTTCATCTTGTCTCATTTTGTGCTTGTCTCGCTCATATAGCGTCATTTTGCCAGGAAAATCAAAGGAAAGTCAATATTTAAGATTCATTTCTTTTTCTGTGTCAAACTGTCTTAGAATGACAATCCCACTTTAGAAACATCAATTGTGCATGTTTTTGAAGGACAACGTGATGTATTTTGACTTGGTTACTGTGAAAAATGCAACACGTCTCATTTTGTGCTTGTCTCGCTCGTACAGTTTGAGATTGACAGTGAAATCAGATGAATGTCACTATTTAAAACTCAGCTGTTGTTATGTGTCAAACTGTCTTCGAATGACATTTCCCCTCCCCACCCTCTGCTCTCCTCCTCGACACTTTCATTAAGGCCGTGTGGATATGCTGTTCCTGATTAATTAACCCAATCTCTCTCAGCTCTTCTTCTCTGGGCCGTGGACCATTTTGGTTTACACTCCAGGGTCAGGGCATGTACTGGATCCCAGTCAGGGGAGACAAATGCTGGAAAACATGCCGGTCAGTATTCTTTTGTTCTACAATATTGTATTTATGACATGCAATCTGTACATGTATTGTCAGGCTTGTTTCTCCCACATATCTTTTGCCACATTATTTACAAATCACCATATACACACATTTTTGAAAGAAATATTCCCCTGTCTGGCGCTTTTAAACCCCTCTTATTCGCGCAAGTGGTCTAGCAATCCTTGTCGTTCGAAATAATTCCAAATATGGCCCTGGAGTGCCCTCTGCTGGATAAAGCCGAGAACAGCACTTTGGTGGCTCGTTTAGAATCCTCTGTCTGTGTGTATATTCTGTGGAACCGTGATAATTGTCATTTGAAATAAACTTTTGTGTCCAATTGGTTGTGTAGAGTGAATATGGGTCCGTTGAATGTGGTTGTGTCCAAGAAATTAACCAAATTGTGATGACTTATGGATTTACATTTTATACAGCGATTATGCTTGTTAAGATGTACAAAAACATTACAAATTCCTCCTCCTCAAATATAAATAAATAAATCAAGTTTTTAATTGCTTGGATGTCGTCTTGTGTATCAATCGTAGTATAAAGGCTGTCCACATCAATTGTGAATAGAAAAGAGCGGACCTTGTGTGTAAAGTCCGGATCCTGGCATTGGACTCTGTTCTGAGCTGGTGTGTTTGGATTGTTGTTTGACTTACGGATGGGCTGCTGATACCGACACGGTCGGTAGTTATTCCAGCCTTTATTGCGGATGATGTACGGGCGCTGGTTAGATGATGAGCCGGCGGTCACACGCGGGCGTCCTCCGTCATACCAGCCGGTGCGCATCTGGCCGCGCGGCGCTGCTACAAAAGTCTTCGGGGACTGTTGGATAACCACGGCGGGACTGCTGGTCAGCTCTGGTCAATTGTGAATGTTTGTGAAAGACAACATTGTTTATTTTGACCACCGTATGTAGTTACTGTGAAAAATGTAACAAGTGTTCATCTTGTCTCATTTTGTGCTTGTCTCGCTCATATAGCGTCATTTTGCCAGGAAAATCAAAGGAAAGTCAATATTTAAGATTCATTTCTTTTTCTGTGTCAAACTGTCTTAGAATGACAATCCCACTTTAGAAACATCAATTGTGCATGTTTTTGAAGGACAACGTGATGTATTTTGACTTGGTTACTGTGAAAAATGCAACACGTCTCATTTTGTGCTTGTCTCGCTCGTACAGTTTGAGATTGACAGTGAAATCAGATGAATGTCACTATTTAAAACTCAGCTGTTGTTATGTGTCAAACTGTCTTGGAATGACAATTCCCCTCCCCAGGGCCGTGGACCATTTTGGTTTACACTCCAGGGTCAGGGCATGTACTGGATCCCAGTCAGGGGAGACAAATGCTGGAAAACATGCCGGTCAGTATTCTTTTGTTCTACAATATTGTATTTATGACATGCAATCTGTACATGTATTGTCAGGCTTGTTTCTCCCACATATCTTTTGCCACATTATTTACAAATCACCATATACACACATTTTTGAAAGAAATATTCACCTGTCTGGCGCTTTTAAACCCCTCTTATTCGCGCAAGTCGTCTAGCAATCCTTGTCGTTCGAAATAATTCCAAAAATGGCCCTGGAGTGCCCTCTGCTGGATAAAGCCGAGAACAGCACTTTGGTGGCTTGTTTAAAATCCTCTGTCTGTGTGTATATTCTGTGGAACCGTGATAATTGTCATTTGAAATAAACTTTTGTGTCCAACTGGTTGTGTAGAGTGAATATGGGTCCGTTGAATGTGCTTGTGTCCAAGAAATTAACCAAATTGTGATGACTTATGGATTTACATTTTATACAGCGATTATTCTTGTTAAGATGTACAAAAACATTACAAATTCCTCCTCCTCAAATATAAATAAATAAATCCAGTTTTTAATTGCTTGGATGTCGTCTTGTGTATCAATCTTAGTATAAAGGCTGTCCACATCAATTGTGAATAGAAAAGAGCGGACCTTGTGTGTAAAGTCCGGATCCTGGCATTGGACTCTGTTCTGAGCTGGTGTGTTTGGATTGTTGTTTGACTTACGGATGGGCTGCTGATACCGCCACGGTCGGTAGTTATTCCAGCCTTTATTGCGGATGATGTACGGGCGCTGGTTAGATGATGAGCCGGCGGTCACACGCGGGCGTCCTCCGTCATACCAGCCGGTGCGCATGTGGCCGCGCGGCGCTGCTACAAAAGTCTTCGGGGACTGTTGGATAACCACGGCGGGACTGCTGGTCAGCTCTGGTCAATTGTGAATGTTTGTGAAAGACAACATTGTTTATTTTGACCACCGTATGTAGTTACAGTGAAAAATGTAACAAGTGTTCATCTTGTCTCATTTTGTGCTTGTCTCGCTCATATAGCGTCATTTTGCCAGGAAAATCAAAGGAAAGTCAATATTTAAGATTCATTTCTTTTTCTGTGTCAAACTGTCTTAGAATGACAATCCCACTTTAAAAACATCAATTGTGCATGTTTTTGAAGGACAACGTGATGTATTTTGACTTGGTTACTGTGAAAAATGCAACACGTCTCATTTTGTGCTTGTCTCGCTCGTACAGTTTGAGATTGACAGTGAAATCAGATGAATGTCACTATTTAAAACTCAGCTGTTGTTATGTGTCAAACTGTCTTCGAATGACATTTCCCCTCCCCACCCTCTGCTCTCCTCCTCGACACTTTCATTAAGGCCGTGTGGATATGCTGTTCCTGATTAATTAACCCAATCTCTCTCAGCTCTTCTTCTCTGGGCCGTGGACCATTTTGGTTTACACTCCAGGGTCAGGGCATGTACTGGATCCCAGTCAGGGGAGACAAATGCTGGAAAACATGCCGGTCAGTATTCTTTTGTTCTACAATATTGTATTTATGACATGCAATCTGTACATGTATTGTCAGGCTTGTTTCTCCCACATATCTTTTGCCACATTATTTACAAATCACCATATACACACATTTTTGAAAGAAATATTCCCCTGTCTGGCGCTTTTAAACCCCTCTTATTCGCGCAAGTCGTCTAGCAATCCTTGTCGTTCGAAATAATTCCAAATATGGCCCTGGAGTGCCCTCTGCTGGATAAAGCCGAGAACAGCACTTTGGTGGCTCGTTTAGAATCCTCTGTCTGTGTGTATATTCTGTGGAACCGTGATAATTGTCATTTGAAATAAACTTTTGTGTCCAATTGGTTGTGTAGAGTGAATATGGGTCCGTTGAATGTGGTTGTGTCCAAGAAATTAACCAAATTGTGATGACTTATGGATTTACATTTTATACAGCGATTATGCTTGTTAAGATGTACAAAAACATTACAAATTCCTCCTCCTCAAATATAAATAAATAAATCAAGTTTTTAATTGCTTGGATGTCGTCTTGTGTATCAATCTTAGTATAAAGGCTGTCCACATCAATTGTGAATAGAAAAGAGCGGACCTTGTGTGTAAAGTCCGGATCCTGGCATTGGACTCTGTTCTGAGCTGGTGTGTTTGGATTGTTGTTTGACTTACGGATGGGCTGCTGATACCGCCACGGTCGGTAGTTATTCCAGCCTTTATTGCGGATGATGTACGGGCGCTGGTTAGATGATGAGCCGGCGGTCACACGCGGGCGTCCTCCGTCATACCAGCCGGTGCGCATCTGGCCGCGCGGCGCTGCTACAAAAGTCTTCGGGGACTGTTGGATAACCACGGCGGGACTGCTGGTCAGCTCTGGTCAATTGTGAATGTTTGTGAAAGACAACATTGTTTATTTTGACCACCGTATGTAGTTACTGTGAAAAATGTAACAAGTGTTCATCTTGTCTCATTTTGTGCTTGTCTCGCTCATATAGCGTCATTTTGCCAGGAAAATCAAAGGAAAGTCAATATTTAAGATTCATTTCTTTTTCTGTGTCAAACTGTCTTAGAATGACAATCCCACTTTAGAAACATCAATTGTGCATGTTTTTGAAGGACAACGTGATTTATTTTGACTTGGTTAATGTGAAAAATGCAACACGTCTCATTTTGTGCTTGTCTCGCTCGTACAGTTTGAGATTGACAGTGAAATCAGATGAATGTCACTATTTAAAACTCAGCTGTTGTTATGTGTCAAACTGTCTTGGAATGACAATTCCCCTCCCCAGGGCCGTGGACCATTTTGGTTTACACTCCAGGGTCAGGGCATGTACTGGATCCCAGTCAGGGGAGACAAATGCTGGAAAACATGCCGGTCAGTATTCTTTTGTTCTACAATATTGTATTTATGACATGCAATCTGTACATGTATTGTCAGGCTTGTTTCTCCCACATATCTTTTGCCACATTATTTACAAATCACCATATACACACATTTTTGAAAGAAATATTCCCCTGTCTGGCGCTTTTAAACCCCTCTTATTCGCGCAAGTGGTCTAGCAATCCTTGTCGTTCGAAATAATTCCAAATATGGCCCTGGAGTGCCCTCTGCTGGATAAAGCCGAGAACAGCACTTTGGTGGCTTGTTTAGAATCCTCTGTCTGTGTGTATATTCTGTGGAACCGTGATAATTGTCATTTGAAATAAACTTTTGTGTCCAATTGGTTGTGTAGAGTGAATATGGGTCCGTTGAATGTGGTTGTGTCCAAGAAATTAACCAAATTGTGATGACTTATGGATTTACATTTTATACAGCAATTATGCTTGTTAAGATGTACAAAAACATTACAAATTCCTCCTCCTCAAATATAAATAAATAAATCAAGTTTTTAATTGCTTGGATGTCGTCTTGTGTATCAATCTTAGTATAAAGGCTGTCCACATCAATTGTGAATAGAAAAGAGCGGACCTTGTGTGTAAAGTCCGGATCCTGGCATTGGACTCTGTTCTGAGCTGGTGTGTTTGGATTGTTGTTTGACTTACGGATGGGCTGCTGATACCGCCACGGTCGGTAGTTATTCCAGCCTTTATTGCGGATGATGTACGGGCGCTGGTTAGATGATGAGCCGGCGGTCACACGCGGGCGTCCTCCGTCATACCAGCCGGTGTGCATCTGGCCGCGCGGCGCTGCTACAAAAGTCTTCGGGGACTGTTGGATAACCACGGCGGGACTGCTGGTCAGCTCTGGTCAATTGTGAATGTTTGTGAAAGACAACATTGTTTATTTTGACCACCGTATGTAGTTACTGTGAAAAATGTAACAAGTGTTCATCTTGTCTCATTTTGTGCTTGTCTCGCTCATATAGCGTCATTTTGCCAGGAAAATCAAAGGAAAGTCAATATTTAAGATTCATTTCTTTTTCTGTGTCAAACTGTCTTAGAATGACAATCCCACTTTAGAAACATCAATTGTGCATGTTTTTGAAGGACAACATGATTTATTTTGACTTGGTGTTGAGTTACTGTGAAAAATGCAACACGTCTCATTTTGTGCTTGTCTCGCTGGTACAGTTTGAGATTGACAGTGAAATCAGATGAATGTCACTATTTAAAACTCAGCTGTTGTTATGTGTCAAACTGTCTTCGAATGACAATTCCCCTCCCCAGGGCCGTGGACCATTTTGGTTTACACTCCAGGGTCAGGGCATGTACTGGATCCCAGTCAGGGGAGACAAATGCTGGAAAACATGCCGGTCAGTATTCTTTTGTTCTACAATATTGTATTTATGACATGCAATCTGTACATGTATTGTCAGGCTTGTTTCTCCCACATATCTTTTGCCACATTATTTACAAATCACCATATACACACATTTTTGAAAGAAATATTCCCCTGTCTGGCGCTTTCAAACCCCTCTTATTCGCGCAAGTCGTCTAGCAATCCTTGTCGTTCGAAATGATTCCAAATATGGCCCTGGAGTGCCCTCTGCTGGATAAAGCCGAGAACAGCACTTTGGTGGCTTGTTTAAAATCCTCTGTCTGTGTGTATATTCTGTGGAACCGTGATAATTGTCATTTGAAATAAACTTTTGTGTCCAATTGGTTGTGTAGAGTGAATATGGGTCCGTTGAATGTGGTTGTGTCCAAGAAATTAACCAAATTGTGATGACTTATGGATTTACATTTTATACAGCGATTATGCTTGTTAAGATGTACAAAAACATTACAAATTCCTCCTCCTCAAATATAAATAAATAAATAAATAAATCAAGTTTTTAATTGCTTGGATGTCGTCTTGTGTATCAATCTTAGTATAAAGGCTGTCCACATCAATTGTGAATAGAAAAGAGCGGACCTTGTGTGTAAAGTCCGGATCCTGGCATTGGACTCTGTTCTGAGCTGGTGTGTTTGGATTGTTGTTTGACTTACGGATGGGCTGCTGATACCGCCACGGTCGGTAGTTATTCCAGCCTTTATTGCGGATGATGTACGGGCGCTGGTTAGATGATGAGCCGGCGGTCACACGCGGGCGTCCTCCGTCATACCAGCCGGTGCGCATCTGGCCGCGCGGCGCTGCTACAAAAGTCTTCGGGGACTGTTGGATAACCACGGCGGGACTGCTGGTCAGCTCTGGTCAATTGTGAATGTTTGTGAAAGACAACATTGTTTATTTTGACCACCGTATGTAGTTACTGTGAAAAATGTAACAAGTGTTCATCTTGTCTCATTTTGTGCTTGTCTCGCTCATATAGCGTCATTTTGCCAGGAAAATCAAAGGAAAGTCAATATTTAAGATTCATTTCTTTTTCTGTGTCAAACTGTCTTAGAATGACAATCCCACTTTAGAAACATCAATTGTGCATGTTTTTGAAGGACAACGTGATTTATTTTGACTTGGTTAATGTGAAAAATGCAACACGTCTCATTTTGTGCTTGTCTCGCTCGTACAGTTTGAGATTGACAGTGAAATCAGATGAATGTCACTATTTAAAACTCAGCTGTTGTTATGTGTCAAACTGTCTTGGAATGACAATTCCCCTTCCCAGGGCCGTGGACCATTTTGGTTTACACTCCAGGGTCAGGGCATGTACTGGATCCCAGTCAGGGGAGACAAATGCTGGAAAACATGCCGGTCAGTATTCTTTTGTTCTACAATATTGTATTTATGACATGCAATCTGTACATGTATTGTCAGGCTTGTTTCTCCCACATATCTTTTGCCACATTATTTACAAATCACCATATACACACATTTTTGAAAGAAATATTCCCCTGTCTGGCGCTTTTAAACCCCTCTTATTCGCGCAAGTGGTCTAGCAATCCTTGTCGTTCGAAATAATTCCAAAAATGGCCCTGGAGTGCCCTCTGCTGGATAAAGCCGAGAACAGCACTTTGGTGGCTTGTTTAAAATCCTCTGTCTGTGTGTATATTCTGTGGAACCGTGATAATTGTCATTTGAAATAAACTTTTGTGTCCAATTGGTTGTGTAGAGTGAATATGGGTCCGTTGAATGTGGTTGTGTCCAAGAAATTAACCAAATTGTGATGACTTATGGATTTACATTTCATACAGCGATTATGCTTGTTAAGATGTACAAAAACATTACAAATTCCTCCTCCTCAAATATAAATAAATAAATCCAGTTTTTAATTGCTTGGATGTCGTCTTGTGTATCAATCTTAGTATAAAGGCTGTCCACATCAATTGTGAATAGAAAAGAGCGGACCTTGTGTGTAAAGTCCGGATCCTGGCATTGGACTCTGTTCTGAGCTGGTGTGTTTGGATTGTTGTTTGACTTACGGATGGGCTGCTGATACCGCCACGGTCGGTAGTTATTCCAGCCTTTATTGCGGATGATGTACGGGCGCTGGTTAGATGATGAGCCGGCGGTCACACGCGGGCGTCCTCCGTCATACCAGCCGGTGCGCATCTGGCCGCGCGGCGCTGCTACAAAAGTCTTCGGGGACTGTTGGATAACCACGGCGGGACTGCTGGTCAGCTCTGGTCAATTGTGAATGTTTGTGAAAGACAACATTGTTTATTTTGACCACCGTATGTAGTTACTGTGAAAAATGTAACAAGTGTTCATCTTGTCTCATTTTGTGCTTGTCTCGCTCATATAGCGTCATTTTGCCAGGAAAATCAAAGGAAAGTCAATATTTAAGATTCATTTCTTTTTCTGTGTCAAACTGTCTTAGAATGACAATCCCACTTTAGAAACATCAATTGTGCATGTTTTTGAAGGACAACATGATTTATTTTGACTTGGTGTTGAGTTACTGTGAAAAATGCAACACGTCTCATTTTGTGCTTGTCTCACTCGTACAGTTTGAGATTGACAGTGAAATCAGATGAATGTCACTATTTAAAACTCAGCTGTTGTTATGTGTCAAACTGTCTTGGAATGACAATTCCCCTCCCCAGGGCCGTGGACCATTTTGGTTTACACTCCAGGGTCAGGGCATGTACTGGATCCCAGTCAGGGGAGACAAATGCTGGAAAACATGCCGGTCAGTATTCTTTTGTTCTACAATATTGTATTTATGACATGCAATCTGTACATGTATTGTCAGGCTTGTTTCTCCCACATATCTTTTGCCACATTATTTACAAATCACCATATACACACATTTTTGAAAGAAATATTCCCCTGTCTGGCGCTTTTAAACCCCTCTTATTCGCGCAAGTCGTCTAGCAATCCTTGTCGTTCGAAATGATTCCAAATATGGCCCTGGAGTGCCCTCTGCTGGATAAAGCCGAGAACAGCACTTTGGTGGCTTGTTTAAAATCCTCTGTCTGTGTGTATATTCTGTGGAACCGTGATAATTGTCATTTGAAATAAACTTTTGTGTCCAATTGGTTGTGTAGAGTGAATATGGGTCCGTTGAATGTGGTTGTGTCCAAGAAATTAACCAAATTGTGATGACTTATGGATTTACATTTTATACAGCGATTATGCTTGTTAAGATGTACAAAAACATTACAAATTCCTCCTCCTCAAATATAAATAAATAAATAAATAAATCAAGTTTTTAATTGCTTGGATGTCGTCTTGTGTATCAATCTTAGTATAAAGGCTGTCCACATCAATTGTGAATAGAAAAGAGCGGACCTTGTGTGTAAAGTCCGGATCCTGGCATTGGACTCTGTTCTGAGCTGGTGTGTTTGGATTGTTGTTTGACTTACGGATGGGCTGCTGATACCGCCACGGTCGGTAGTTATTCCAGCCTTTATTGCGGATGATGTACGGGCGCTGGTTAGATGATGAGCCGGCGGTCACACGCGGGCGTCCTCCGTCATACCAGCCGGTGCGCATCTGGCCGCGCGGCGCTGCTACAAAAGTCTTCGGGGACTGTTGGATAACCACGGCGGGACTGCTGGTCAGCTCTGGTCAATTGTGAATGTTTGTGAAAGACAACATTGTTTATTTTGACCACCGTATGTAGTTACTGTGAAAAATGTAACAAGTGTTCATCTTGTCTCATTTTGTGCTTGTCTCGCTCATATAGCGTCATTTTGCCAGGAAAATCAAAGGAAAGTCAATATTTAAGATTCATTTCTTTTTCTGTGTCAAACTGTCTTAGAATGACAATCCCACTTTAGAAACATCAATTGTGCATGTTTTTGAAGGACAACGTGATTTATTTTGACTTGGTTAATGTGAAAAATGCAACACGTCTCATTTTGTGCTTGTCTCGCTCGTACAGTTTGAGATTGACAGTGAAATCAGATGAATGTCACTATTTAAAACTCAGCTGTTGTTATGTGTCAAACTGTCTTGGAATGACAATTCCCCTTCCCAGGGCCGTGGACCATTTTGGTTTACACTCCAGGGTCAGGGCATGTACTGGATCCCAGTCAGGGGAGACAAATGCTGGAAAACATGCCGGTCAGTATTCTTTTGTTCTACAATATTGTATTTATGACATGCAATCTGTACATGTATTGTCAGGCTTGTTTCTCCCACATATCTTTTGCCACATTATTTACAAATCACCATATACACACATTTTTGAAAGAAATATTCCCCTGTCTGGCGCTTTTAAACCCCTCTTATTCGCGCAAGTGGTCTAGCAATCCTTGTCGTTCGAAATAATTCCAAAAATGGCCCTGGAGTGCCCTCTGCTGGATAAAGCCGAGAACAGCACTTTGGTGGCTTGTTTAAAATCCTCTGTCTGTGTGTATATTCTGTGGAACCGTGATAATTGTCATTTGAAATAAACTTTTGTGTCCAATTGGTTGTGTAGAGTGAATATGGGTCCGTTGAATGTGGTTGTGTCCAAGAAATTAACCAAATTGTGATGACTTATGGATTTACATTTCATACAGCGATTATGCTTGTTAAGATGTACAAAAACATTACAAATTCCTCCTCCTCAAATATAAATAAATAAATCCAGTTTTTAATTGCTTGGATGTCGTCTTGTGTATCAATCTTAGTATAAAGGCTGTCCACATCAATTGTGAATAGAAAAGAGCGGACCTTGTGTGTAAAGTCCGGATCCTGGCATTGGACTCTGTTCTGAGCTGGTGTGTTTGGATTGTTGTTTGACTTACGGATGGGCTGCTGATACCGCCACGGTCGGTAGTTATTCCAGCCTTTATTGCGGATGATGTACGGGCGCTGGTTAGATGATGAGCCGGCGGTCACACGCGGGCGTCCTCCGTCATACCAGCCGGTGCGCATCTGGCCGCGCGGCGCTGCTACAAAAGTCTTCGGGGACTGTTGGATAACCACGGCGGGACTGCTGGTCAGCTCTGGTCAATTGTGAATGTTTGTGAAAGACAACATTGTTTATTTTGACCACCGTATGTAGTTACTGTGAAAAATGTAACAAGTGTTCATCTTGTCTCATTTTGTGCTTGTCTCGCTCATATAGCGTCATTTTGCCAGGAAAATCAAAGGAAAGTCAATATTTAAGATTCATTTCTTTTTCTGTGTCAAACTGTCTTAGAATGACAATCCCACTTTAGAAACATCAATTGTGCATGTTTTTGAAGGACAACATGATTTATTTTGACTTGGTGTTGAGTTACTGTGAAAAATGCAACACGTCTCATTTTGTGCTTGTCTCACTCGTACAGTTTGAGATTGACAGTGAAATCAGATGAATGTCACTATTTAAAACTCAGCTGTTGTTATGTGTCAAACTGTCTTGGAATGACAATTCCCCTCCCCAGGGCCGTGGACCATTTTGGTTTACACTCCAGGGTCAGGGCATGTACTGGATCCCAGTCAGGGGAGACAAATGCTGGAAAACATGCCGGTCAGTATTCTTTTGTTCTACAATATTGTATTTATGACATGCAATCTGTACATGTATTGTCAGGCTTGTTTCTCCCACATATCTTTTGCCACATTATTTACAAATCACCATATACACACATTTTTGAAAGAAATATTCCCCTGTCTGGCGCTTTTAAACCCCTCTTATTCGCGCAAGTCGTCTAGCAATCCTTGTCGTTCGAAATGATTCCAAATATGGCCCTGGAGTGCCCTCTGCTGGATAAAGCCGAGAACAGCACTTTGGTGGCTTGTTTAAAATCCTCTGTCTGTGTGTATATTCTGTGGAACCGTGATAATTGTCATTTGAAATAAACTTTTGTGTCCAATTGGTTGTGTAGAGTGAATATGGGTCCGTTGAATGTGGTTGTGTCCAAGAAATTAACCAAATTGTGATGACTTATGGATTTACATTTTATACAGCGATTATGCTTGTTAAGATGTACAAAAACATTACAAATTCCTCCTCCTCAAATATAAATAAATAAATAAATAAATCAAGTTTTTAATTGCTTGGATGTCGTCTTGTGTATCAATCTTAGTATAAAGGCTGTCCACATCAATTGTGAATAGAAAAGAGCGGACCTTGTGTGTAAAGTCCGGATCCTGGCATTGGACTCTGTTCTGAGCTGGTGTGTTTGGATTGTTGTTTGACTTACGGATGGGCTGCTGATACCGCCACGGTCGGTAGTTATTCCAGCCTTTATTGCGGATGATGTACGGGCGCTGGTTAGATGATGAGCCGGCGGTCACACGCGGGCGTCCTCCGTCATACCAGCCGGTGCGCATCTGGCCGCGCGGCGCTGCTACAAAAGTCTTCGGGGACTGTTGGATAACCACGGCGGGACTGCTGGTCAGCTCTGGTCAATTGTGAATGTTTGTGAAAGACAACATTGTTTATTTTGACCACCGTATGTAGTTACTGTGAAAAATGTAACAAGTGTTCATCTTGTCTCATTTTGTGCTTGTCTCGCTCATATAGCGTCATTTTGCCAGGAAAATCAAAGGAAAGTCAATATTTAAGATTCATTTCTTTTTCTGTGTCAAACTGTCTTAGAATGACAATCCCACTTTAGAAACATCAATTGTGCATGTTTTTGAAGGACAACGTGATTTATTTTGACTTGGTTAATGTGAAAAATGCAACACGTCTCATTTTGTGCTTGTCTCGCTCGTACAGTTTGAGATTGACAGTGAAATCAGATGAATGTCACTATTTAAAACTCAGCTGTTGTTATGTGTCAAACTGTCTTGGAATGACAATTCCCCTTCCCAGGGCCGTGGACCATTTTGGTTTACACTCCAGGGTCAGGGCATGTACTGGATCCCAGTCAGGGGAGACAAATGCTGGAAAACATGCCGGTCAGTATTCTTTTGTTCTACAATATTGTATTTATGACATGCAATCTGTACATGTATTGTCAGGCTTGTTTCTCCCACATATCTTTTGCCACATTATTTACAAATCACCATATACACACATTTTTGAAAGAAATATTCCCCTGTCTGGCGCTTTTAAACCCCTCTTATTCGCGCAAGTCGTCTAGCAATCCTTGTCGTTCGAAATGATTCCAAATATGGCCCTGGAGTGCCCTCTGCTGGATAAAGCCGAGAACAGCACTTTGGTGGCTTGTTTAAAATCCTCTGTCTGTGTGTATATTCTGTGGAACCGTGATAATTGTCATTTGAAATAAACTTTTGTGTCCAATTGGTTGTGTAGAGTGAATATGGGTCCGTTGAATGTGGTTGTGTCCAAGAAATTAACCAAATTGTGATGACTTATGGATTTACATTTTATACAGCGATTATGCTTGTTAAGATGTACAAAAACATTACAAATTCCTCCTCCTCAAATATAAATAAATAAATAAATAAATCAAGTTTTTAATTGCTTGGATGTCGTCTTGTGTATCAATCTTAGTATAAAGGCTGTCCACATCAATTGTGAATAGAAAAGAGCGGACCTTGTGTGTAAAGTCCGGATCCTGGCATTGGACTCTGTTCTGAGCTGGTGTGTTTGGATTGTTGTTTGACTTACGGATGGGCTGCTGATACCGCCACGGTCGGTAGTTATTCCAGCCTTTATTGCGGATGATGTACGGGCGCTGGTTAGATGATGAGCCGGCGGTCACACGCGGGCGTCCTCCGTCATACCAGCCGGTGCGCATCTGGCCGCGCGGCGCTGCTACAAAAGTCTTCGGGGACTGTTGGATAACCACGGCGGGACTGCTGGTCAGCTCTGGTCAATTGTGAATGTTTGTGAAAGACAACATTGTTTATTTTGACCACCGTATGTAGTTACTGTGAAAAATGTAACAAGTGTTCATCTTGTCTCATTTTGTGCTTGTCTCGCTCATATAGCGTCATTTTGCCAGGAAAATCAAAGGAAAGTCAATATTTAAGATTCATTTCTTTTTCTGTGTCAAACTGTCTTAGAATGACAATCCCACTTTAGAAACATCAATTGTGCATGTTTTTGAAGGACAACGTGATTTATTTTGACTTGGTTAATGTGAAAAATGCAACACGTCTCATTTTGTGCTTGTCTCGCTCGTACAGTTTGAGATTGACAGTGAAATCAGATGAATGTCACTATTTAAAACTCAGCTGTTGTTATGTGTCAAACTGTCTTGGAATGACAATTCCCCTTCCCAGGGCCGTGGACCATTTTGGTTTACACTCCAGGGTCAGGGCATGTACTGGATCCCAGTCAGGGGAGACAAATGCTGGAAAACATGCCGGTCAGTATTCTTTTGTTCTACAATATTGTATTTATGACATGCAATCTGTACATGTATTGTCAGGCTTGTTTCTCCCACATATCTTTTGCCACATTATTTACAAATCACCATATACACACATTTTTGAAAGAAATATTCCCCTGTCTGGCGCTTTTAAACCCCTCTTATTCGCGCAAGTGGTCTAGCAATCCTTGTCGTTCGAAATAATTCCAAAAATGGCCCTGGAGTGCCCTCTGCTGGATAAAGCCGAGAACAGCACTTTGGTGGCTTGTTTAAAATCCTCTGTCTGTGTGTATATTCTGTGGAACCGTGATAATTGTCATTTGAAATAAACTTTTGTGTCCAATTGGTTGTGTAGAGTGAATATGGGTCCGTTGAATGTGGTTGTGTCCAAGAAATTAACCAAATTGTGATGACTTATGGATTTACATTTCATACAGCGATTATGCTTGTTAAGATGTACAAAAACATTACAAATTCCTCCTCCTCAAATATAAATAAATAAATCAAGTTTTTAATTGCTTGGATGTCGTCTTGTGTATCAATCTTAGTATAAAGGCTGTCCACATCAATTGTGAATAGAAAAGAGCGGACCTTGTGTGTAAAGTCCGGATCCTGGCATTGGACTCTGTTCTGAGCTGGTGTGTTTGGATTGTTGTTTGACTTACGGATGGGCTGCTGATACCGCCACGGTCGGTAGTTATTCCAGCCTTTATTGCGGATGATGTACGGGCGCTGGTTAGATGATGAGCCGGCGGTCACACGCGGGCGTCCTCCGTCATACCAGCCGGTGCGCATCTGGCCGCGCGGCGCTGCTACAAAAGTCTTCGGGGACTGTTGGATAACCACGGCGGGACTGCTGGTCAGCTCTGGTCAATTGTGAATGTTTGTGAAAGACAACATTGTTTATTTTGACCACCGTATGTAGTTACTGTGAAAAATGTAACAAGTGTTCATCTTGTCTCATTTTGTGCTTGTCTCGCTCATATAGCGTCATTTTGCCAGGAAAATCAAAGGAAAGTCAATATTTAAGATTCATTTCTTTTTCTGTGTCAAACTGTCTTAGAATGACAATCCCACTTTAGAAACATCAATTGTGCATGTTTTTGAAGGACAACATGATTTATTTTGACTTGGTGTTGAGTTACTGTGAAAAATGCAACACGTCTCATTTTGTGCTTGTCTCACTCGTACAGTTTGAGATTGACAGTGAAATCAGATGAATGTCACTATTTAAAACTCAGCTGTTGTTATGTGTCAAACTGTCTTGGAATGACAATTCCCCTCCCCAGGGCCGTGGACCATTTTGGTTTACACTCCAGGGTCAGGGCATGTACTGGATCCCAGTCAGGGGAGACAAATGCTGGAAAACATGCCGGTCAGTATTCTTTTGTTCTACAATATTGTATTTATGACATGCAATCTGTACATGTATTGTCAGGCTTGTTTCTCCCACATATCTTTTGCCACATTATTTACAAATCACCATATACACACATTTTTGAAAGAAATATTCCCCTGTCTGGCGCTTTTAAACCCCTCTTATTCGCGCAAGTCGTCTAGCAATCCTTGTCGTTCGAAATGATTCCAAATATGGCCCTGGAGTGCCCTCTGCTGGATAAAGCCGAGAACAGCACTTTGGTGGCTTGTTTAAAATCCTCTGTCTGTGTGTATATTCTGTGGAACCGTGATAATTGTCATTTGAAATAAACTTTTGTGTCCAATTGGTTGTGTAGAGTGAATATGGGTCCGTTGAATGTGGTTGTGTCCAAGAAATTAACCAAATTGTGATGACTTATGGATTTACATTTTATACAGCGATTATGCTTGTTAAGATGTACAAAAACATTACAAATTCCTCCTCCTCAAATATAAATAAATAAATAAATAAATCAAGTTTTTAATTGCTTGGATGTCGTCTTGTGTATCAATCTTAGTATAAAGGCTGTCCACATCAATTGTGAATAGAAAAGAGCGGACCTTGTGTGTAAAGTCCGGATCCTGGCATTGGACTCTGTTCTGAGCTGGTGTGTTTGGATTGTTGTTTGACTTACGGATGGGCTGCTGATACCGCCACGGTCGGTAGTTATTCCAGCCTTTATTGCGGATGATGTACGGGCGCTGGTTAGATGATGAGCCGGCGGTCACACGCGGGCGTCCTCCGTCATACCAGCCGGTGCGCATCTGGCCGCGCGGCGCTGCTACAAAAGTCTTCGGGGACTGTTGGATAACCACGGCGGGACTGCTGGTCAGCTCTGGTCAATTGTGAATGTTTGTGAAAGACAACATTGTTTATTTTGACCACCGTATGTAGTTACTGTGAAAAATGTAACAAGTGTTCATCTTGTCTCATTTTGTGCTTGTCTCGCTCATATAGCGTCATTTTGCCAGGAAAATCAAAGGAAAGTCAATATTTAAGATTCATTTCTTTTTCTGTGTCAAACTGTCTTAGAATGACAATCCCACTTTAGAAACATCAATTGTGCATGTTTTTGAAGGACAACGTGATTTATTTTGACTTGGTTAATGTGAAAAATGCAACACGTCTCATTTTGTGCTTGTCTCGCTCGTACAGTTTGAGATTGACAGTGAAATCAGATGAATGTCACTATTTAAAACTCAGCTGTTGTTATGTGTCAAACTGTCTTGGAATGACAATTCCCCTTCCCAGGGCCGTGGACCATTTTGGTTTACACTCCAGGGTCAGGGCATGTACTGGATCCCAGTCAGGGGAGACAAATGCTGGAAAACATGCCGGTCAGTATTCTTTTGTTCTACAATATTGTATTTATGACATGCAATCTGTACATGTATTGTCAGGCTTGTTTCTCCCACATATCTTTTGCCACATTATTTACAAATCACCATATACACACATTTTTGAAAGAAATATTCCCCTGTCTGGCGCTTTTAAACCCCTCTTATTCGCGCAAGTGGTCTAGCAATCCTTGTCGTTCGAAATAATTCCAAAAATGGCCCTGGAGTGCCCTCTGCTGGATAAAGCCGAGAACAGCACTTTGGTGGCTTGTTTAAAATCCTCTGTCTGTGTGTATATTCTGTGGAACCGTGATAATTGTCATTTGAAATAAACTTTTGTGTCCAATTGGTTGTGTAGAGTGAATATGGGTCCGTTGAATGTGGTTGTGTCCAAGAAATTAACCAAATTGTGATGACTTATGGATTTACATTTCATACAGCGATTATGCTTGTTAAGATGTACAAAAACATTACAAATTCCTCCTCCTCAAATATAAATAAATAAATCCAGTTTTTAATTGCTTGGATGTCGTCTTGTGTATCAATCTTAGTATAAAGGCTGTCCACATCAATTGTGAATAGAAAAGAGCGGACCTTGTGTGTAAAGTCCGGATCCTGGCATTGGACTCTGTTCTGAGCTGGTGTGTTTGGATTGTTGTTTGACTTACGGATGGGCTGCTGATACCGCCACGGTCGGTAGTTATTCCAGCCTTTATTGCGGATGATGTACGGGCGCTGGTTAGATGATGAGCCGGCGGTCACACGCGGGCGTCCTCCGTCATACCAGCCGGTGCGCATCTGGCCGCGCGGCGCTGCTACAAAAGTCTTCGGGGACTGTTGGATAACCACGGCGGGACTGCTGGTCAGCTCTGGTCAATTGTGAATGTTTGTGAAAGACAACATTGTTTATTTTGACCACTGTATGTAGTTACTGTGAAAAATGTAACAAGTGTTCATCTTGTCTCATTTTGTGCTTGTCTCGCTCATATAGCGTCATTTTGCCAGGAAAATCAAAGGAAAGTCAATATTTAAGATTCATTTCTTTTTCTGTGTCAAACTGTCTTAGAATGACAATCCCACTTTAGAAACATCAATTGTGCATGTTTTTGAAGGACAACATGATTTATTTTGACTTGGTGTTGAGTTACTGTGAAAAATGCAACACGTCTCATTTTGTGCTTGTCTCGCTCGTACAGTTTGAGATTGACAGTGAAATCACATGAATGTCACTATTTAAAACTCAGCTGTTGTTATGTGTCAAACTGTCTTCGAATGACATTTCCCCTCCCCACCCTCTGCTCTCCTCCTCGACACTTTCATTAAGGCCGTGTGGATATGCTGTTCCTGATTAATTAACCCAATCTCTTTCAGCTCTTCTTCTCTGGGCCGTGGACCATTTTGGTTTACACTCCAGGGTCAGGGCATGTACTGGATCCCAGTCAGGGGAGACAAATGCTGGAAAACATGCCGGTCAGTATTCTTTTGTTCTACAATATTGTATTTATGACATGCAATCTGTACATGTATTGTCAGGCTTGTTTCTCCCACATATCTTTTGCCACATTATTTACAAATCACCATATACACACATTTTTGAAAGAAATATTCCCCTGTCTGGCGCTTTTAAACCCCTCTTATTCGCGCAAGTCGTCTAGCAATCCTTGTCGTTCGAAATGATTCCAAATATGGCCCTGGAGTGCCCTCTGCTGGATAAAGCCGAGAACAGCACTTTGGTGGCTTGTTTAAAATCCTCTGTCTGTGTGTATATTCTGTGGAACCGGGATAATTGTCATTTGAAATAAACTTTTGTGTCCAATTGGTTGTGTAGAGTGAATATGGGTCCGTTGAATGTGCTTGTGTCCAAGAAATTAACCAAATTGTGATGACTTATGGATTTACATTTTATACAGCGATTATGCTTGTTAAGATGTACAAAAACATTACAAATTCCTCCTCCTCAAATATAAATAAATAAATCAAGTTTTTAATTGCTTGGATGTCGTCTTGTGTATCAATCTTAGTATAAAGGCTGTCCACATCAATTGTGAATAGAAAAGAGCGGACCTTGTGTGTAAAGTCCGGATCCTGGCATTGGACTCTGTTCTGAGCTGGTGTGTTTGGATTGTTGTTTGACTTACGGATGGGCTGCTGATACCGCCACGGTCGGTAGTTATTCCAGCCTTTATTGCGGATGATGTACGGGCGCTGGTTAGATGATGAGCCGGCGGTCACACGCGGGCGTCCTCCGTCATACCAGCCGGTGCGCATCTGGCCGCGCGGCGCTGCTACAAAAGTCTTCGGGGACTGTTGGATAACCACGGCGGGACTGCTGGTCAGCTCTGGTCAATTGTGAATGTTTGTGAAAGACAACATTGTTTATTTTGACCACTGTATGTAGTTACTGTGAAAAATGTAACAAGTGTTCATCTTGTCTCATTTTGTGCTTGTCTCGCTCATATAGCGTCATTTTGCCAGGAAAATCAAAGGAAAGTCAATATTTAAGATTCATTTCTTTTTCTGTGTCAAACTGTCTTAGAATGACAATCCCACTTTAGAAACATCAATTGTGCATGTTTTTGAAGGACAACATGATTTATTTTGACTTGGTGTTGAGTTACTGTGAAAAATGCAACACGTCTCATTTTGTGCTTGTCTCGCTCGTACAGTTTGAGATTGACAGTGAAATCACATGAATGTCACTATTTAAAACTCAGCTGTTGTTATGTGTCAAACTGTCTTCGAATGACATTTCCCCTCCCCACCCTCTGCTCTCCTCCTCGACACTTTCATTAAGGCCGTGTGGATATGCTGTTCCTGATTAATTAACCCAATCTCTTTCAGCTCTTCTTCTCTGGGCCGTGGACCATTTTGGTTTACACTCCAGGGTCAGGGCATGTACTGGATCCCAGTCAGGGGAGACAAATGCTGGAAAACATGCCGGTCAGTATTCTTTTGTTCTACAATATTGTATTTATGACATGCAATCTGTACATGTATTGTCAGGCTTGTTTCTCCCACATATCTTTTGCCACATTATTTACAAATCACCATATACACACATTTTTGAAAGAAATATTCCCCTGTCTGGCGTTTTTAAACCCCTCTTATTCGCGCAAGTCGTCTAGCAATCCTTGTCGTTCGAAATGATTCCAAATATGGCCCTGGAGTGCCCTCTGCTGGATAAAGCCGAGAACAGCACTTTGGTGGCTTGTTTAAAATCCTCTGTCTGTGTGTATATTCTGTGGAACCGTGATAATTGTCATTTGAAATAAACTTTTGTGTCCAATTGGTTGTGTAGAGTGAATATGGGTCCGTTGAATGTGGTTGTGTCCAAGAAATTAACCAAATTGTGATGACTTATGGATTTACATTTTATACAGCGATTATGCTTGTTAAGATGTACAAAAACATTACAAATTCCTCCTCCTCAAATATAAATAAATAAATAAATAAATCAAGTTTTTAATTGCTTGGATGTCGTCTTGTGTATCAATCTTAGTATAAAGGCTGTCCACATCAATTGTGAATAGAAAAGAGCGGACCTTGTGTGTAAAGTCCGGATCCTGGCATTGGACTCTGTTCTGAGTTGGTGTGTTTGGATTGTTGTTTGACTTCCGGATGGGCTGCTGATACCGCCACGGTCGGTAGTTATTCCAGCCTTTATTGCGGATGATGTACGGGCGCTGGTTAGATGATGAGCCGGCGGTCACACGCGGGCGTCCTCCGTCATACCAGCCGGTGCGCATCTGGCCGCGCGGCGTTGCTACAAAAGTCTTCGGGGACTGTTGGATAACCACGGCGGGACTGCTGGTCAGCTCTGGTCAATTGTGAATGTTTGTGAAAGACAACTTTGTTTATTTTGACCACCGTATGTAGTTCCTGTGAAAAATGTAACAAGTGTTCATCTTGTCTCATTTTGTGCTTGTCTCGCTCATATAGCGTCATTTTGCCAGGAAAATCAAAGGAAAGTCAATATTTAAGATTCATTTCTTTTTCTGTGTCAAACTGTCTTAGAATGACAATCCCACTTTAGAAACATCAATTGTGCATGTTTTTGAAGGACAACATGATTTATTTTGACTTGGTGTTGAGTTACTGTGAAAAATGCAACACGTCTCATTTTGTGCTTGTCTCGCTGGTACAGTTTGAGATTGACAGTGAAATCAGATGAATGTCACTATTTAAAACTCAGCTGTTGTTATGTGTCAAACTGTCTTCGAATGACAATTCCCCTCCCCAGGGCCGTGGACCATTTTGGTTTACACTCCAGGGTCAGGGCATGTACTGGATCCCAGTCAGGGGAGACAAATGCTGGAAAACATGCCGGTCAGTATTCTTTTGTTCTACAATATTGTATTTATGACATGCAATCTGTACATGTATTGTCAGGCTTGTTTCTCCCACATATCTTTTGCCACATTATTTACAAATCACCATATACACACATTTTTGAAAGAAATATTCACCTGTCTGGCGCTTTTAAACCCCTCTTATTCGCGCAAGTCGTCTAGCAATCCTTGTCGTTCGAAATAATTCCAAAAATGGCCCTGGAGTGCCCTCTGCTGGATAAAGCCGAGAACAGCACTTTGGTGGCTTGTTTAAAATCCTCTGTCTGTGTGTATATTCTGTGGAACCGTGATAATTGTCATTTGAAATAAACTTTTGTGTCCAACTGGTTGTGTAGAGTGAATATGGGTCCGTTGAATGTGCTTGTGTCCAAGAAATTAACCAAATTGTGATGACTTATGGATTTACATTTGATACAGCAATTATGCTTGTTAAGATGTACAAAAACATTACAAATTCCTCCTCCTCAAATATAAATAAATAAATCAAGTTTTTAATTGCTTGGATGTCGTCTTGTGTATCAATCTTAGTATAAAGGCTGTCCACATCAATTGTGAATAGAAAAGAGCGGACCTTGTGTGTAAAGTCCGGATCCTGGCATTGGACTCTGTTCTGAGCTGGTGTGTTTGGATTGTTGTTTGACTTACGGATGGGCTGCTGATACCGCCACGGTCGGTAGTTATTCCAGCCTTTATTGCGGATGATGTACGGGCGCTGGTTAGATGATGAGCCGGCGGTCACACGCGGGCGTCCTCCGTCATACCAGCCGGTGCGCATCTGGCCGCGCGGCGCTGCTACAAAAGTCTTCGGGGACTGTTGGATAACCACGGCGGGACTGCTGGTCAGCTCTGGTCAATTGTGAATGTTTGTGAAAGACAACATTGTTTATTTTGACCACCGTATGTAGTTACTGTGAAAAATGTAACAAGTGTTCATCTTGTCTCATTTTGTGCTTGTCTCGCTCATATAGCGTCATTTTGCCAGGAAAATCAAAGGAAAGTCAATATTTAAGATTCATTTCTTTTTCTGTGTCAAACTGTCTTAGAATGACAATCCCACTTTAGAAACATCAATTGTGCATGTTTTTGAAGGACAACGTGATTTATTTTGACTTGGTTAATGTGAAAAATGCAACACGTCTCATTTTGTGCTTGTCTCGCTCGTACAGTTTGAGATTGACAGTGAAATCAGATGAATGTCACTATTTAAAACTCAGCTGTTGTTATGTGTCAAACTGTCTTGGAATGACAATTCCCCTCCCCAGGGCCGTGGACCATTTTGGTTTACACTCCAGGGTCAGGGCATGTACTGGATCCCAGTCAGGGGAGACAAATGCTGGAAAACATGCCGGTCAGTATTCTTTTGTTCTACAATATTGTATTTATGACATGCAATCTGTACATGTATTGTCAGGCTTGTTTCTCCCACATATCTTTTGCCACATTATTTACAAATCACCATATACACACATTTTTGAAAGAAATATTCCCCTGTCTGGCGCTTTTAAACCCCTCTTATTCGCGCAAGTGGTCTAGCAATCCTTGTCGTTTGAAATAATTCCAAAAATGGCCCTGGAGTGCCCTCTGCTGGATAAAGCCGAGAACAGCACTTTGGTGGCTTGTTTAAAATCCTCTGTCTGTGTGTATATTCTGTGGAACCGTGATAATTGTCATTTGAAATAAACTTTTGTGTCCAATTGGTTGTGTAGAGTGAATATGGGTCCGTTGAATGTGGTTGTGTCCAAGAAATTAACCAAATTGTGATGACTTATGGATTTACATTTCATACAGCGATTATGCTTGTTAAGATGTACAAAAACATTACAAATTCCTCCTCCTCAAATATAAATAAATAAATCCAGTTTTTAATTGCTTGGATGTCGTCTTGTGTATCAATCTTAGTATAAAGGCTGTCCACATCAATTGTGAATAGAAAAGAGCGGACCTTGTGTGTAAAGTCCGGATCCTGGCATTGGACTCTGTTCTGAGCTGGTGTGTTTGGATTGTTGTTTGACTTACGGATGGGCTGCTGATACCGCCACGGTCGGTAGTTATTCCAGCCTTTATTGCGGATGATGTACGGGCGCTGGTTAGATGATGAGCCGGCGGTCACACGCGGGCGTCCTCCGTCATACCAGCCGGTGCGCATCTGGCCGCGCGGCGCTGCTACAAAAGTCTTCGGGGACTGTTGGATAACCACGGCGGGACTGCTGGTCAGCTCTGGTCAATTGTGAATGTTTGTGAAAGACAACATTGTTTATTTTGACCACTGTATGTAGTTACTGTGAAAAATGTAACAAGTGTTCATCTTGTCTCATTTTGTGCTTGTCTCGCTCATATAGCGTCATTTTGCCAGGAAAATCAAAGGAAAGTCAATATTTAAGATTCATTTCTTTTTCTGTGTCAAACTGTCTTAGAATGACAATCCCACTTTAGAAACATCAATTGTGCATGTTTTTGAAGGACAACATGATTTATTTTGACTTGGTGTTGAGTTACTGTGAAAAATGCAACACGTCTCATTTTGTGCTTGTCTCGCTCGTACAGTTTGAGATCGACAGTGAAATCACATGAATGTCACTATTTAAAACTCAGCTGTTGTTATGTGTCAAACTGTCTTCGAATGACATTTCCCCTCCCCACCCTCTGCTCTCCTCCTCGACACTTTCATTAAGGCCGTGTGGATATGCTGTTCCTGATTAATTAACCCAATCTCTTTCAGCTCTTCTTCTCTGGGCCGTGGACCATTTTGGTTTACACTCCAGGGTCAGGGCATGTACTGGATCCCAGTCAGGGGAGACAAATGCTGGAAAACATGCCGGTCAGTATTCTTTTGTTCTACAATATTGTATTTATGACATGCAATCTGTACATGTATTGTCAGGCTTGTTTCTCCCACATATCTTTTGCCACATTATTTACAAATCACCATATACACACATTTTTGAAAGAAATATTCCCCTGTCTGGCGCTTTTAAACCCCTCTTATTCGCGCAAGTCGTCTAGCAATCCTTGTCGTTCGAAATGATTCCAAATATGGCCCTGGAGTGCCCTCTGCTGGATAAAGCCGAGAACAGCACTTTGGTGGCTTGTTTAAAATCCTCTGTCTGTGTGTATATTCTGTGGAACCGGGATAATTGTCATTTGAAATAAACTTTTGTGTCCAATTGGTTGTGTAGAGTGAATATGGGTCCGTTGAATGTGCTTGTGTCCAAGAAATTAACCAAATTGTGATGACTTATGGATTTACATTTTATACAGCGATTATGCTTGTTAAGATGTACAAAAACATTACAAATTCCTCCTCCTCAAATATAAATAAATAAATCCAGTTTTTAATTGCTTGGATGTCGTCTTGTGTATCAATCTTAGTATAAAGGCTGTCCACATCAATTGTGAATAGAAAAGAGCGGACCTTGTGTGTAAAGTCCGGATCCTGGCATTGGACTCTGTTCTGAGCTGGTGTGTTTGGATTGTTGTTTGACTTACGGATGGGCTGCTGATACCGCCACGGTCGGTAGTTATTCCAGCCTTTATTGCGGATGATGTACGGGCGCTGGTTAGATGATGAGCCGGCGGTCACACGCGGGCGTCCTCCGTCATACCAGCCGGTGCGCATCTGGCCGCGCGGCGCTGCTACAAAAGTCTTCGGGGACTGTTGGATAACCACGGCGGGACTGCTGGTCAGCTCTGGTCAATTGTGAATGTTTGTGAAAGACAACATTGTTTATTTTGACCACTGTATGTAGTTACTGTGAAAAATGTAACAAGTGTTCATCTTGTCTCATTTTGTGCTTGTCTCGCTCATATAGCGTCATTTTGCCAGGAAAATCAAAGGAAAGTCAATATTTAAGATTCATTTCTTTTTCTGTGTCAAACTGTCTTAGAATGACAATCCCACTTTAGAAACATCAATTGTGCATGTTTTTGAAGGACAACATGATTTATTTTGACTTGGTGTTGAGTTACTGTGAAAAATGCAACACGTCTCATTTTGTGCTTGTCTCGCTCGTACAGTTTGAGATTGACACTGAAATCAGATGAATGTCACTATTTGAAACTCAGCTGTTGTTATGTGTCAAACTGTCTTCGAATGACAATTCCCCTCCCCACCCTCTGCTCTCCTCCTCGACACTTTCATTAAGGCCGTGTGGATATGCTGTTCCTGATTAATTAACCCAATCTCTCTCAGCTCTTCTTCTCTGGGCCGTGGACCATTTTGGTTTACACTCCAGGGTCAGGGCATGTACTGGATCCCAGTCAGGGGAGACAAATGCTGGAAAACATGCCGGTCAGTATTCTTTTGTTCTACAATATTGTATTTATGACATGCAATCTGTACATGTATTGTCAGGCTTGTTTCTCCCACATATCTTTTGCCACATTATTTACAAATCACCATATACACACATTTCTGAAAGAAATATTCCCCTGTCTGGCGCTTTTAAACCCCTCTTATTCGCGCAAGTCGTCTAGCAATCCTTGTCGTTCGAAATGATTCCAAATATGGCCCTGGAGTGCCCTCTGCTGGATAAAGCCGAGAACAGCACTTTGGTGGCTTGTTTAAAATCCTCTGTCTGTGTGTATATTCTGTGGAACCGTGATAATTGTCATTTGAAATAAACTTTTGTGTCCAATTGGTTGTGTAGAGTGAATATGGGTCCGTTGAATGTGGTTGTGTCCAAGAAATTAACCAAATTGTGATGACTTATGGATTTACATTTTATACAGCGATTATGCTTGTTAAGATGTACAAAAACATTACAAATTCCTCCTCCTCAAATATAAATAAATAAATCCAGTTTTTAATTGCTTGGATGTCGTCTTGTGTATCAATCTTAGTATAAAGGCTGTCCACATCAATTGTGAATAGAAAAGAGCGGACCTTGTGTGTAAAGTCCGGATCCTGGCATTGGACTCTGTTCTGAGCTGGTGTGTTTGGATTGTTGTTTGACTTACGGATGGGCTGCTGATACCGCCACGGTCGGTAGTTATTCCAGCCTTTATTGCGGATGATGTACGGGCGCTGGTTAGATGATGAGCCGGCGGTCACACGCGGGCGTCCTCCGTCATACCAGCCGGTGCGCATCTGGCCGCGCGGCGCTGCTACAAAAGTCTTCGGGGACTGTTGGATAACCATGGCGGGACTGCTGGTCAGCTCTGGTCAATTGTGAATGTTTGTGAAAGACAACATTGTTTATTTTGACCACTGTATGTAGTTACTGTGAAAAATGTAACAAGTGTTCATCTTGTCTCATTTTGTGCTTGTCTCGCTCATATAGCGTCATTTTGCCAGGAAAATCAAAGGAAAGTCAATATTTAAGATTCATTTCTTTTTCTGTGTCAAACTGTCTTAGAATGACAATCCCACTTTAGAAACATCAATTGTGCATGTTTTTGAAGGACAACATGATTTATTTTGACTTGGTGTTGAGTTACTGTGAAAAATGCAACACGTCTCATTTTGTGCTTGTCTCGCTCGTACAGTTTGAGATTGACACTGAAATCAGATGAATGTCACTATTTGAAACTCAGCTGTTGTTATGTGTCAAACTGTCTTCGAATGACAATTCCCCTCCCCACCCTCTGCTCTCCTCCTCGACACTTTCATTAAGGCCGTGTGGATATGCTGTTCCTGATTAATTAACCCAATCTCTCTCAGCTCTTCTTCTCTGGGCCGTGGACCATTTTGGTTTACACTCCAGGGTCAGGGCATGTACTGGATCCCAGTCAGGGGAGACAAATGCTGGAAAACATGCCGGTCAGTATTCTTTTGTTCTACAATATTGTATTTATGACATGCAATCTGTACATGTATTGTCAGGCTTGTTTCTCCCACATATCTTTTGCCACATTATTTACAAATCACCATATACACACATTTCTGAAAGAAATATTCCCCTGTCTGGCGCTTTTAAACCCCTCTTATTCGCGCAAGTCGTCTAGCAATCCTTGTCGTTCGAAATGATTCCAAATATGGCCCTGGAGTGCCCTCTGCTGGATAAAGCCGAGAACAGCACTTTGGTGGCTTGTTTAAAATCCTCTGTCTGTGTGTATATTCTGTGGAACCGTGATAATTGTCATTTGAAATAAACTTTTGTGTCCAATTGGTTGTGTAGAGTGAATATGGGTCCGTTGAATGTGGTTGTGTCCAAGAAATTAACCAAATTGTGATGACTTATGGATTTACATTTTATACAGCGATTATGCTTGTTAAGATGTACAAAAACATTACAAATTCCTCCTCCTCAAATATAAATAAATAAATAAATAAATCAAGTTTTTAATTGCTTGGATGTCGTCTTGTGTATCAATCTTAGTATAAAGGCTGTCCACATCAATTGTGAATAGAAAAGAGCGGACCTTGTGTGTAAAGTCCGGATCCTGGCATTGGACTCTGTTCTGAGCTGGTGTGTTTGGATTGTTGTTTGACTTACGGATGGGCTGCTGATACCGCCACGGTCGGTAGTTATTCCAGCCTTTATTGCGGATGATGTACGGGCGCTGGTTAGATGATGAGCCGGCGGTCACACGCGGGCGTCCTCCGTCATACCAGCCGGTGCGCATCTGGCCGCGCGGCGCTGCTACAAAAGTCTTCGGGGACTGTTGGATAACCACGGCGGGACTGCTGGTCAGCTCTGGTCAATTGTGAATGTTTGTGAAAGACAACATTGTTTATTTTGACCACCGTATGTAGTTACTGTGAAAAATGTAACAAGTGTTCATCTTGTCTCATTTTGTGCTTGTCTCGCTCATATAGCGTCATTTTGCCAGGAAAATCAAAGGAAAGTCAATATTTAAGATTCATTTCTTTTTCTGTGTCAAACTGTCTTAGAATGACAATCCCACTTTAGAAACATCAATTGTGCATGTTTATGAAGGACAACATGATTTATTTTGACTTGGTGTTGAGTTACTGTGAAAAATGCAACACGTCTCATTTTGTGCTTGTCTCGCTCGTACAGTTTGAGATTGACAGTGAAATCACATGAATGTCACTATTTAAAACTCAGCTGTTGTTATGTGTCAAACTGTCTTCGAATGACATTTCCCCTCCCCACCCTCTGCTCTCCTCCTCGACACTTTCATTAAGGCCGTGTGGATATGCTGTTCCTGATTAATTAACCCAATCTCTCTCAGCTCTTCTTCTCTGGGCCGTGGACCATTTTGGTTTACACTCCAGGGTCAGGGCATGTACTGGATCCCAGTCAGGGGAGACAAATGCTGGAAAACATGCCGGTCAGTATTCTTTTGTTCTACAATATTGTATTTATGACATGCAATCTGTACATGTATTGTCAGGCTTGTTTCTCCCACATATCTTTTGCCACATTATTTACAAATCACCATATACACACATTTTTGAAAGAAATATTCACCTGTCTGGCGCTTTTAAACCCCTCTTATTCGCGCAAGTCGTCTAGCAATCCTTGTCGTTCGAAATAATTCCAAAAATGGCCCTGGAGTGCCCTCTGCTGGATAAAGCCGAGAACAGCACTTTGGTGGCTTGTTTAAAATCCTCTGTCTGTGTGTATATTCTGTGGAACCGTGATAATTGTCATTTGAAATAAACTTTTGTGTCCAACTGGTTGTGTAGAGTGAATATGGGTCCGTTGAATGTGGTTGTGTCCAAGAAATTAACCAAATTGTGATGACTTATGGATTTACATTTGATACAGCAATTATGCTTGTTAAGATGTACAAAAACATTACAAATTCCTCCTCCTCAAATATGAATAAATAAATCAAGTTTTTAATTGCTTGGATGTCGTCTTGTGTATCAATCTTAGTATAAAGGCTGTCCACATCAATTGTGAATAGAAAAGAGCGGACCTTGTGTGTAAAGTCCGGATCCTGGCATTGGACTCTGTTCTGAGCTGGTGTGTTTGGATTGTTGTTTGACTTACGGATGGGCTGCTGATACCGCCACGGTCGGTAGTTATTCCAGCCTTTATTGCGGATGATGTACGGGCGCTGGTTAGATGATGAGCCGGCGGTCACACGCGGGCGTCCTCCGTCATACCAGCCGGTGCGCATGTGGCCGCGCGGCGCTGCTACAAAAGTCTTCGGGGACTGTTGGATAACCACGGCGGGACTGCTGGTCAGCTCTGGTCAATTGTGAATGTTTGTGAAAGACAACATTGTTTATTTTGACCACTGTATGTAGTTACTGTGAAAAATGTAACAAGTGTTCATCTTGTCTCATTTTGTGCTTGTCTCGCTCATATAGCGTCATTTTGCCAGGAAAATCAAAGGAAAGTCAATATTTAAGATTCATTTCTTTTTCTGTGTCAAACTGTCTTAGAATGACAATCCCACTTTAGAAACATCAATTGTGCATGTTTTTGAAGGACAACATGATTTATTTTGACTTGGTGTTGAGTTACTGTGAAAAATGCAACACGTCTCATTTTGTGCTTGTCTCGCTCGTACAGTTTGAGATTGACAGTGAAATCAGATGAATGTCACTATTTAAAACTCAGCTGTTGTTATGTGTCAAACTGTCTTTGAATGACAATTCCCCTCCCCAGGGCCGTGGACCATTTTGGTTTACAATCCAGGGTCAGGGCATGTACTGGATCCCAGTCAGGGGAGACAAATGCTGGAAAACATGCCGGTCAGTATTCTTTTGTTCTACAATATTGTATTTATGACATGCAATCTGTACATGTATTGTCAGGCTTGTTTCTCCCACATATCTTTTGCCACATTATTTACAAATCACCATATACACACATTTTTGAAAGAAATATTCCCCTGTCTGGCGCTTTTAAACCCCTCTTATTCGCGCAAGTTGTCTAGCAATCCTTGTCGTTCGAAATAATTCCAAAAATGGCCCTGGAGTGCCCTCTGCTGGATAAAGCCGAGAACAGCACTTTGGTGGCTTGTTTAAAATCCTCTGTCTGTGTGTATATTCTGTGGAACCGTGATAATTGTCATTTGAAATAAACTTTTGTGTCCAATTGGTTGTGTAGAGTGAATATGGGTCCGTTGAATGTGGTTGTGTCCAAGAAATTAACCAAATTGTGATGACTTATGGATTTACATTTTATACAGCGATTATGCTTGTTAAGATGTACAAAAACATTACAAATTCCTCCTCCTCAAATATAAATAAATAAATCCAGTTTTTAATTGCTTGGATGTCATTTTGTGTATCAATCTTAGTATAAAGGCTGTCCACATCAATTGTGAATAGAAAAGAGCGGACCTTGTGTGTAAAGTCCGGATCCTGGCATTGGACTCTGTTCTGAGCTGGTGTGTTTGGATTGTTGTTTGACTTACGGATGGGCTGCTGATACCGCCACGGTCGGTAGTTATTCCAGCCTTTATTGCGGATGATGTACGGGCGCTGGTTAGATGATGAGCCGGCGGTCACACGCGGGCGTCCTCCGTCATACCAGCCGGTGCGCATCTGGCCGCGCGGCGCTGCTACAAAAGTCTTCGGGGACTGTTGGATAACCACGGCGGGACTGCTGGTCAGCTCTGGTCAATTGTGAATGTTTGTGAAAGACAACATTGTTTATTTTGACCACCGTATGTAGTTACTGTGAAAAATGTAACAAGTGTTCATCTTGTCTCATTTTGTGCTTGTCTCGCTCATATAGCGTCATTTTGCCAGGAAAATCAAAGGAAAGTCAATATTTAAGATTCATTTCTTTTTCTGTGTCAAACTGTCTTAGAATGACAATCCCACTTTAGAAACATCAATTGTGCATGTTTTTGAAGGACAACATGATTTATTTTGACTTGGTGTTGAGTTACTGTGAAAAATGCAACACGTCTCATTTTGTGCTTGTCTCGCTCGTACAGTTTGAGATTGACAGTGAAATCAGATGAATGTCACTATTTAAAACTCAGCTGTTGTTATGTGTCAAACTGTCTACGAATGACAATTCCCCTCCCCAGGGCCGTGGACCATTTTGGTTTACACTCCAGGGTCAGGGCATGTACTGGATCCCAGTCAGGGGAGACAAATGCTGGAAAACATGCCGGTCAGTATTCTTTTGTTCTACAATATTGTATTTATGACATGCAATCTGTACATGTATTGTCAGGCTTGTTTCTCCCACATATCTTTTGCCACATTATTTACAAATCACCATATACACACATTTTTGAAAGAAATATTCCCCTGTCTGGCGCTTTTAAACCCCTCTTATTCGCGCAAGTCGTCTAGCAATCCTTGTCGTTCGAAATGATTCCAAATATGGCCCTGGAGTGCCCTCTGCTGGATAAAGCCGAGAACAGCACTTTGGTGGCTTGTTTAAAATCCTCTGTCTGTGTGTATATTCTGTGGAACCGGGATAATTGTCATTTGAAATAAACTTTTGTGTCCAATTGGTTGTGTAGAGTGAATATGGGTCTGTTGAATGTGGTTGTGTCCAAGAAATTAACCAAATTGTGATGACTTATGGATTTACATTTTATACAGCGATTATGCTTGTTAAGATGTACAAAAACATTACAAATTCCTCCTCCTCAAATATAAATAAATAAATCCAGTTTTTAATTGCTTGGATGTCGTCTTGTGTATCAATCTTAGTATAAAGGCTGTCCACATCAATTGTGAATAGAAAAGAGCGGACCTTGTGTGTAAAGTCCGGATCCTGGCATTGGACTCTGTTCTGAGCTGGTGTGTTTGGATTGTTGTTTGACTTACGGATGGGCTGCTGATACCGCCACGGTCGGTAGTTATTCCAGCCTTTATTGCGGATGATGTACGGGCGCTGGTTAGATGATGAGCCGGCGGTCACACGCGGGCGTCCTCCGTCATACCAGCCGGTGCGCATGTGGCCGCGCGGCGCTGCTACAAAAGTCTTCGGGGACTGTTGGATAACCACGGCGGGACTGCTGGTCAGCTCTGGTCAATTGTGAATGTTTGTGAAAGACAACATTGTTTATTTTGACCACCGTATGTAGTTACTGTGAAAAATGTAACAAGTGTTCATCTTGTCTCATTTTGTGCTTGTCTCGCTCATATAGCGTCATTTTGCCAGGAAAATCAAAGGAAAGTCAATATTTAAGATTCATTTCTTTTTCTGTGTCAAACTGTCTTAGAATGACAATCCCACTTTAGAAACATCAATTGTGCATGTTTTTGAAGGACAACATGATTTATTTTGACTTGGTGTTGAGTTACTGTGAAAAATGCAACACGTCTCATTTTGTGCTTGTCTCGCTCGTACAGTTTGAGATTGACAGTGAAATCAGATGAATGTCACTATTTAAAACTCAGCTGTTGTTATGTGTCAAACTGTCTTCGAATGACAATTCCCCTCCCCAGGGCCGTGGACCATTTTGGTTTACACTCCAGGGTCAGGGCATGTACTGGATCCCAGTCAGGGGAGACAAATGCTGGAAAACATGCCGGTCAGTATTCTTTTGTTCTACAATATTGTATTTATGACATGCAATCTGTACATGTATTGTCAGGCTTGTTTCTCCCACATATCTTTTGCCACATTATTTACAAATCACCATATACACACATTTTTGAAAGAAATATTCCCCTGTCTGGCGCTTTTAAACCCCTCTTATTCGCGCAAGTCGTCTAGCAATCCTTGTCGTTCGAAATGATTCCAAATATGGCCCTGGAGTGCCCTCTGCTGGATAAAGCCGAGAACAGCACTTTGGTGGCTTGTTTAAAATCCTCTGTCTGTGTGTATATTCTGTGGAACCGGGATAATTGTCATTTGAAATAAACTTTTGTGTCCAATTGGTTGTGTAGAGTGAATATGGGTCTGTTGAATGTGGTTGTGTCCAAGAAATTAACCAAATTGTGATGACTTATGGATTTACATTTTATACAGCGATTATGCTTGTTAAGATGTACAAAAACATTACAAATTCCTCCTCCTCAAATATAAATAAATAAATCCAGTTTTTAATTGCTTGGATGTCGTCTTGTGTATCAATCTTAGTATAAAGGCTGTCCACATCAATTGTGAATAGAAAAGAGCGGACCTTGTGTGTAAAGTCCGGATCCTGGCATTGGACTCTGTTCTGAGCTGGTGTGTTTGGATTGTTGTTTGACTTACGGATGGGCTGCTGATACCGCCACGGTCGGTAGTTATTCCAGCCTTTATTGCGGATGATGTACGGGCGCTGGTTAGATGATGAGCCGGCGGTCACACGCGGGCGTCCTCCGTCATACCAGCCGGTGCGCATGTGGCCGCGCGGCGCTGCTACAAAAGTCTTCGGGGACTGTTGGATAACCACGGCGGGACTGCTGGTCAGCTCTGGTCAATTGTGAATGTTTGTGAAAGACAACATTGTTTATTTTGACCACCGTATGTAGTTACTGTGAAAAATGTAACAAGTGTTCATCTTGTCTCATTTTGTGCTTGTCTCGCTCATATAGCGTCATTTTGCCAGGAAAATCAAAGGAAAGTCAATATTTAAGATTCATTTCTTTTTCTGTGTCAAACTGTCTTAGAATGACAATCCCACTTTAGAAACATCAATTGTGCATGTTTTTGAAGGACAACATGATTTATTTTGACTTGGTGTTGAGTTACTGTGAAAAATGCAACACGTCTCATTTTGTGCTTGTCTCGCTCGTACAGTTTGAGATTGACAGTGAAATCAGATGAATGTCACTATTTAAAACTCAGCTGTTGTTATGTGTCAAACTGTCTTGGAATGACAATTCCCCTCCCCAGGGCCGTGGACCATTTTGGTTTACACTCCAGGGTCAGGGCATGTACTGGATCCCAGTCAGGGGAGACAAATGCTGGAAAACATGCCGGTCAGTATTCTTTTGTTCTACAATATTGTATTTATGACATGCAATCTGTACATGTATTGTCAGGCTTGTTTCTCCCACATATCTTTTGCCACATTATTTACAAATCACCATATACACACATTTTTGAAAGAAATATTCCCCTGTCTGGCGCTTTTAAACCCCTCTTATTCGCGCAAGTCGTCTAGCAATCCTTGTCGTTCGAAATGATTCCAAATATGGCCCTGGAGTGCCCTCTGCTGGATAAAGCCGAGAACAGCACTTTGGTGGCTTGTTTAAAATCCTCTGTCTGTGTGTATATTCTGTGGAACCGGGATAATTGTCATTTGAAATAAACTTTTGTGTCCAATTGGTTGTGTAGAGTGAATATGGGTCTGTTGAATGTGGTTGTGTCCAAGAAATTAACCAAATTGTGATGACTTATGGATTTACATTTTATACAGCGATTATGCTTGTTAAGATGTACAAAAACATTACAAATTCCTCCTCCTCAAATATAAATAAATAAATGAATAAATCAAGTTTTTAATTGCTTGGATGTCGTCTTGTGTATCAATCTTAGTATAAAGGCTGTCCACATCAATTGTGAATAGAAAAGAGCGGACCTTGTGTGTAAAGTCCGGATCCTGGCATTGGACTCTGTTCTGAGCTGGTGTGTTTGGATTGTTGTTTGACTTACGGATGGGCTGCTGATACCGCCACGGTCGGTAGTTATTCCAGCCTTTATTGCGGATGATGTACGGGCGCTGGTTAGATGATGAGCCGGCGGTCACACGCGGGCGTCCTCCGTCATACCAGCCGGTGCGCATGTGGCCGCGCGGCGCTGCTACAAAAGTCTTCGGGGACTGTTGGATAACCACGGCGGGACTGCTGGTCAGCTCTGGTCAATTGTGAATGTTTGTGAAAGACAACATTGTTTATTTTGACCACCGTATGTAGTTACTGTGAAAAATGTAACAAGTGTTCATCTTGTCTCATTTTGTGCTTGTCTCGCTCATATAGCGTCATTTTGCCAGGAAAATCAAAGGAAAGTCAATATTTAAGATTCATTTCTTTTTCTGTGTCAAACTGTCTTAGAATGACAATCCCACTTTAGAAACATCAATTGTGCATGTTTTTGAAGGACAACGTGATGTATTTTGACTTGGTTACTGTGAAAAATGCAACACGTCTCATTTTGTGCTTGTCTCGCTGCTACAGTTTGAGATTGACAGTGAAATCAGATGAATGTCACTATTTAAAACTCAGCTGTTGTTATGTGTCAAACTGTCTTGGAATGACAATTCCCCTCCCCAGGGCCGTGGACCATTTTGGTTTACACTCCAGGGTCAGGGCATGTACTGGATCCCAGTCAGGGGAGACAAATGCTGGAAAACATGCCGGTCAGTATTCTTTTGTTCTACAATATTGTATTTATGACATGCAATCTGTACATGTATTGTCAGGCTTGTTTCTCCCACATATCTTTTGCCACATTATTTACAAATCACCATATACACACATTTTTGAAAGAAATATTCCCCTGTCTGGCGCTTTTAAACCCCTCTTATTCGCGCAAGTCGTCTAGCAATCCTTGTCGTTCGAAATGATTCCAAATATGGCCCTGGAGTGCCCTCTGCTGGATAAAGCCGAGAACAGCACTTTGGTGGCTTGTTTAAAATCCTCTGTCTGTGTGTATATTCTGTGGAACCGTGATAATTGTTATTTGAAATAAACTTTTGTGTCCAATTGGTTGTGTAGAGTGAATATGGGTCCGTTGAATGTGGTTGTGTCCAAGAAATTAACCAAATTGTGATGACTTATGGATTTACATTTTATACAGCGATTATGCTTGTTAAGATGTACAAAAACATTACAAATTCCTCCTCCTCAAATATAAATAAATAAATAAATAAATCAAGTTTTTAATTGCTTGGATGTCGTCTTGTGTATCAATCTTAGTATAAAGGCTGTCCACATCAATTGTGAATAGAAAAGAGCGGACCTTGTGTGTAAAGTCCGGATCCTGGCATTGGACTCTGTTCTGAGCTGGTGTGTTTGGATTGTTGTTTGACTTACGGATGGGCTGCTGATACCGCCACGGTCGGTAGTTATTCCAGCCTTTATTGCGGATGATGTACGGGCGCTGGTTAGATGATGAGCCGGCGGTCACACGCGGGCGTCCTCCGTCATACCAGCCGGTGCGCATGTGGCCGCGCGGCGCTGCTACAAAAGTCTTCGGGGACTGTTGGATAACCACGGCGGGACTGCTGGTCAGCTCTGGTCAATTGTGAATGTTTGTGAAAGACAACATTGTTTATTTTGACCACCGTATGTAGTTACTGTGAAAAATGTAACAAGTGTTCATCTTGTCTCATTTTGTGCTTGTCTCGCTCATATAGCGTCATTTTGCCAGGAAAATCAAAGGAAAGTCAATATTTAAGATTCATTTCTTTTTCTGTGTCAAACTGTCTTAGAATGACAATCCCACTTTAGAAACATCAATTGTGCATGTTTTTGAAGGACAACGTGATGTATTTTGACTTGGTTACTGTGAAAAATGCAACACGTCTCATTTTGTGCTTGTCTCGCTCGTACAGTTTGAGATTGACAGTGAAATCAGATGAATGTCACTATTTAAAACTCAGCTGTTGTTATGTGTCAAACTGTCTTGGAATGACAATTCCCCTCCCCAGGGCCGTGGACCATTTTGGTTTACACTCCAGGGTCAGGGCATGTACTGGATCCCAGTCAGGGGAGACAAATGCTGGAAAACATGCCGGTCAGTATTCTTTTGTTCTACAATATTGTATTTATGACATGCAATCTGTACATGTATTGTCAGGCTTGTTTCTCCCACATATCTTTTGCCACATTATTTACAAATCACCATATACACACATTTTTGAAAGAAATATTCCCCTGTCTGGCGCTTTTAAACCCCTCTTATTCGCGCAAGTCGTCTAGCAATCCTTGTCGTTCGAAATGATTCCAAATATGGCCCTGGAGTGCCCTCTGCTGGATAAAGCCGAGAACAGCACTTTGGTGGCTTGTTTAAAATCCTCTGTCTGTGTGTATATTCTGTGGAACCGTGATAATTGTCATTTGAAATAAACTTTTGTGTCCAATTGGTTGTGTAGAGTGAATATGGGTCCGTTGAATGTGGTTGTGTCCAAGAAATTAACCAAATTGTGATGACCTACGGATTTACATTTTATACAGCGATTATGCTTGTTAAGATGTACAAAAACATTACAAATTCCTCCTCCTCAAATATAAATAAATAAATCAAGTTTTTAATTGCTTGGATGTCGTCTTGTGTATCAATCTTAGTATAAAGGCTGTCCACATCAATTGTGAATAGAAAAGAGCGGACCTTGTGTGTAAAGTCCGGATCCTGGCATTGGACTCTGTTCTGAGCTGGTGTGTTTGGATTGTTGTTTGACTTACGGATGGGCTGCTGATACCGCCACGGTCGGTAGTTATTCCAGCCTTTATTGCGGATGATGTACGGGCGCTGGTTAGATGATGAGCCGGCGGTCACACGCGGGCGTCCTCCGTCATACCAGCCGGTGCGCATGTGGCCGCGCGGCGCTGCTACAAAAGTCTTCGGGGACTGTTGGATAACCACGGCGGGACTGCTGGTCAGCTCTGGTCAATTGTGAATGTTTGTGAAAGACAACATTGTTTATTTTGACCACCGTATGTAGTTACTGTGAAAAATGTAACAAGTGTTCATCTTGTCTCATTTTGTGCTTGTCTCGCTCATATAGCGTCATTTTGCCAGGAAAATCAAAGGAAAGTCAATATTTAAGATCATTTCTTTTTCTGTGTCAAACTGTCTTAGAATGACAATCCCACTTTAGAAACATCAATTGTGCATGTTTTTGAAGGACAACATGATTTATTTTGACTTGGTGTTGAGTTACTGTGAAAAATGCAACACGTCTCATTTTGTGCTTGTCTCGCTCGTACAGTTTGAGATTGACAGTGAAATCAGATGAATGTCACTATTTAAAACTCAGCTGTTGCTATGTGTCAAACTGTCTTGGAATGACAATTCCCCTCCCCAGGGCCGTGGACCATTTTGGTTTACACTCCAGGGTCAGGGCATGTACTGGATCCCAGTCAGGGGAGACAAATGCTGGAAAACATGCCGGTCAGTATTCTTTTGTTCTACAATATTGTATTTATGACATGCAATCTGTACATGTATTGTCAGGCTTGTTTCTCCCACATATCTTTTGCCACATTATTTACAAATCACCATATACACACATTTTTGAAAGAAATATTCCCCTGTCTGGCGCTTTTAAACCCCTCTTATTCGCGCAAGTCGTCTAGCAATCCTTGTCGTTCGAAATAATTCCAAATATGGCCCTGGAGTGCCCTCTGCTGGATAAAGCCGAGAACAGCACTTTGGTGGCTTGTTTAAAATCCTCTGTCTGTGTGTATATTCTGTGGAACCGGGATAATTGTCATTTGAAATAAACTTTTTTGTCCAATTGGTTGTGTAGAGTGAATATGGGACCGTTGAATGTGGTTGTGTCCAAGAAATTAACCAAATTGTGATGACTTATGGATTTACATTTTATACAGCGATTATGCTTGTTAAGATGTACAAAAACATTACAAATTCCTCCTCCTCAAATATAAATAAATAAATAAATAAATCAAGTTTTTAATTGCTTGGATGTCGTCTTGTGTATCAATCTTAGTATAAAGGCTGTCCACATCAATTGTGAATAGAAAAGAGCGGACCTTGTGTGTAAAGTCCGGATCCTGGCATTGGACTCTGTTCTGAGCTGGTGTGTTTGGATTGTTGTTTGACTTACGGATGGGCTGCTGATACCGCCACGGTCGGTAGTTATTCCAGCCTTTATTGCGGATGATGTACGGGCGCTGGTTAGATGATGAGCCGGCGGTCACACGCGGGCGTCCTCCGTCATACCAGCCGGTGCGCATGTGGCCGCGCGGCGCTGCTACAAAAGTCTTCGGGGACTGTTGGATAACCACGGCGGGACTGCTGGTCAGCTCTGGTCAATTGTGAATGTTTGTGAAAGACAACATTGTTTATTTTGACCACCGTATGTAGTTACTGTGAAAAATGTAACAAGTGTTCATCTTGTCTCATTTTGTGCTTGTCTCGCTCATATAGCGTCATTTTGCCAGGAAAATCAAAGGAAAGTCAATATTTAAGATCATTTCTTTTTCTGTGTCAAACTGTCTTAGAATGACAATCCCACTTTAGAAACATCAATTGTGCATGTTTTTGAAGGACAACATGATTTATTTTGACTTGGTGTTGAGTTACTGTGAAAAATGCAACACGTCTCATTTTGTGCTTGTCTCGCTCGTACAGTTTGAGATTGACAGTGAAATCAGATGAATGTCACTATTTAAAACTCAGCTGTTGCTATGTGTCAAACTGTCTTCGAATGACAATTCCCCTCCCCAGGGCCGTGGACCATTTTGGTTTACACTCCAGGGTCAGGGCATGTACTGGATCCCAGTCAGGGGAGACAAATGCTGGAAAACATGCCGGTCAGTATTCTTTTGTTCTACAATATTGTATTTATGACATGCAATCTGTACATGTATTGTCAGGCTTGTTTCTCCCACATATCTTTTGCCACATTATTTACAAATCACCATATACACACATTTTTGAAAGAAATATTCCCCTGTCTGGCGCTTTTAAACCCCTCTTATTCGCGCAAGTCGTCTAGCAATCCTTGTCGTTCGAAATAATTCCAAATATGGCCCTGGAGTGCCCTCTGCTGGATAAAGCCGAGAACAGCACTTTGGTGGCTTGTTTAAAATCCTCTGTCTGTGTGTATATTCTGTGGAACCGGGATAATTGTCATTTGAAATAAACTTTTTTGTCCAATTGGTTGTGTAGAGTGAATATGGGTCCGTTGAATGTGGTTGTGTCCAAGAAATTAACCAAATTGTGATGACTTATGGATTTACATTTTATACAGCGATTATGCTTGTTAAGATGTACAAAAACATTACAAATTCCTCCTCCTCAAATATAAATAAATAAATAAATAAATCAAGTTTTTAATTGCTTGGATGTCGTCTTGTGTATCAATCTTAGTATAAAGGCTGTCCACATCAATTGTGAATAGAAAAGAGCGGACCTTGTGTGTAAAGTCCGGATCCTGGCATTGGACTCTGTTCTGAGCTGGTGTGTTTGGATTGTTGTTTGACTTACGGATGGGCTGCTGATACCGCCACGGTCGGTAGTTATTCCAGCCTTTATTGCGGATGATGTACGGGCGCTGGTTAGATGATGAGCCGGCGGTCACACGCGGGCGTCCTCCGTCATACCAGCCGGTGCGCATGTGGCCGCGCGGCGCTGCTACAAAAGTCTTCGGGGACTGTTGGATAACCACGGCGGGACTGCTGGTCAGCTCTGGTCAATTGTGAATGTTTGTGAAAGACAACATTGTTTATTTTGACCACCGTATGTAGTTACTGTGAAAAATGTAACAAGTGTTCATCTTGTCTCATTTTGTGCTTGTCTCGCTCATATAGCGTCATTTTGCCAGGAAAATCAAAGGAAAGTCAATATTTAAGATTCATTTCTTTTTCTGTGTCAAACTGTCTTAGAATGACAATCCCACTTTAGAAACATCAATTGTGCATGTTTTTGAAGGACAACATGATTTATTTTGACTTGGTGTTGAGTTACTGTGAAAAATGCAACACGTCTCATTTTGTGCTTGTCTCGCTCGTACAGTTTGAGATTGACAGTGAAATCAGATGAATGTCACTATTTAAAACTCAGCTGTTGTTATGTGTCAAACTGTCTTCGAATGACAATTCCCCTCCCCAGGGCCGTGGACCATTTTGGTTTACACTCCAGGGTCAGGGCATGTACTGGATCCCAGTCAGGGGAGACAAATGCTGGAAAACATGCCGGTCAGTATTCTTTTGTTCTACAATATTGTATTTATGACATGCAATCTGTACATGTATTGTCAGGCTTGTTTCTCCCACATATCTTTTGCCACATTATTTACAAATCACCATATACACACATTTTTGAAAGAAATATGCCCCTGTCTGTCGCTTTTAAACCCCTCTTATTCGCGCAAGTCGTCTAGCAATCCTTGTCGTTCGAAATAATTCCAAATATGGCCCTGGAGTGCCCTCTGCTGGATAAAGCCGAGAACAGCACTTTGGTGGCTTGTTTAAAATCCTCTGTCTGTGTGTATATTCTGTGGAACCGTGATAATTGTCATTTGAAATAAACTTTTGTGTCCAATTGGTTGTGTAGAGTGAATATGGGTCCGTTGAATGTGGTTGTGTCCAAGAAATTAACCAAATTGTGATGACTTATGGATTTACATTTTATACAGCAATTATGCTTGTTAAGATGTACAAAAACATTACAAATTCCTCCTCCTCAAATATAAATAAATAAATCAAGTTTTTAATTGCTTGGATGTCGTCTTGTGTATCAATCTTAGTATAAAGGCTGTCCACATCAATTGTGAATAGAAAAGAGCGGACCTTGTGTGTAAAGTCCGGATCCTGGCATTGGACTCTGTTCTGAGCTGGTGTGTTTGGATTGTTGTTTGACTTACGGATGGGCTGCTGATACCGCCACGGTCGGTAGTTATTCCAGCCTTTATTGCGGATGATGTACGGGCGCTGGTTAGATGATGAGCCGGCGGTCACACGCGGGCGTCCTCCGTCATACCAGCCGGTGCGCATCTGGCCGTGCGGCGCTGCTACAAAAGTCTTCGGGGACTGTTGGATAACCACGGCGGGACTGCTGGTCAGCTCTGGTCAATTGAGAATGTTTGTGAAAGACAACATTGTTTATTTTGACCACCGTATGTAGTTACTGTGAAAAATGTAACAAGTGTTCATCTTGTCTCATTTTGTGCTTGTCTCGCTCATATAGCGTCATTTTGCCAGGAAAATCAAAGGAAAGTCAATATTTAAGATTCATTTCTTTTTCTGTGTCAAACTGTCTTAGAATGACAATCCCACTTTAGAAACATCAATTGTGCATGTTTTTGAAGGACAACATGATTTATTTTGACTTGGTGTTGAGTTACTGTGAAAAATGCAACACGTCTCATTTTGTGCTTGTCTCGCTGGTACAGTTTGAGATTGACAGTGAAATCAGATGAATGTCACTATTTAAAACTCAGCTGTTGTTATGTGTCAAACTGTCTTGGAATGACAATTCCCCTCCCCAGGGCCGTGGACCATTTTGGTTTACACTCCAGGGTCAGGGCATGTACTGGATCCCAGTCAGGGGAGACAAATGCTGGAAAACATGCCGGTCAGTATTCTTTTGTTCTACAATATTGTATTTATGACATGCAATCTGTACATGTATTGTCAGGCTTGTTTCTCCCACATATCTTTTGCCACATTATTTACAAATCACCATATACACACATTTTTGAAAGAAATATTCCCCTGTCTGGCGCTTTTAAACCCCTCTTATTCGCGCAAGTCGTCTAGCAATCCTTGTCGTTCGAAATGATTCCAAATATGGCCCTGGAGTGCCCTCTGCTGGATAAAGCCGAGAACAGCACTTTGGTGGCTTGTTTAAAATCCTCTGTCTGTGTGTATATTCTGTGGAACCGTGATAATTGTCATTTGAAATAAACTTTTGTGTCCAATTGGTTGTGTAGAGTGAATATGGGTCCGTTGAATGTGCTTGTGTCCAAGAAATTAACCAAATTGTGATGACTCATGGATTTACATTTTATACAGCGATTATGCTTGTTAAGATGTACAAAAACATTACAAATTCCTCCTCCTCAAATATAAATAAATAAATAAATAAATCAAGTTTTTAATTGCTTGGATGTCGTCTTGTGTATCAATCTTAGTATAAAGGCTGTCCACATCAATTGTGAATAGAAAAGAGCGGACCTTGTGTGTAAAGTCCGGATCCTGGCATTGGACTCTGTTCTGAGCTGGTGTGTTTGGATTGTTGTTTGACTTACGGATGGGCTGCTGATACCGCCACGGTCGGTAGTTATTCCAGCCTTTATTGCAGATGATGTACGGGCGCTGGTTAGATGATGAGCCGGCGGTCACACGCGGGCGTCCTCCGTCATACCAGCCGGTGCGCATCTGGCCGTGCGGCGCTGCTACAAAAGTCTTCGGGGACTGTTGGATAACCACGGCGGGACTGCTGGTCAGCTCTGGTCAATTGAGAATGTTTGTGAAAGACAACATTGTTTATTTTGACCACCGTATGTAGTTACTGTGAAAAATGTAACAAGTGTTCATCTTGTCTCATTTTGTGCTTGTCTCGCTCATATAGCGTCATTTTGCCAGGAAAATCAAAGGAAAGTCAATATTTAAGATTCATTTCTTTTTCTGTGTCAAACTGTCTTAGAATGACAATCCCACTTTAGAAACATCAATTGTGCATGTTTTTGAAGGACAACGTGATGTATTTTGACTTGGTTACTGTGAAAAATGCAACACGTCTCATTTTGTGCTTGTCTCGCTCGTACAGTTTGAGATTGACAGTGAAATCACATGAATGTCACTATTTAAAACTCAGCTGTTGTAATGTGTCAAACTGTCTTCGAATGACATTTCCCCTCCCCACCCTCTGCTCTCCTCCTCGACACTTTCATTAAGGCCGTGTGGATATGCTGTTCCTGATTAATTAACCCAATCTCTTTCAGCTCTTCTTCTCTGGGCCGTGGACCATTTTGGTTTACACTCCAGGGTCAGGGCATGTACTGGATCCCAGTCAGGGGAGACAAATGCTGGAAAACATGCCGGTCAGTATTCTTTTGTTCTACAATATTGTATTTATGACATGCAATCTGTACATGTATTGTCAGGCTTGTTTCTCCCACATATCTTTTGCCACATTATTTACAAATCACCATATACACACATTTTTGAAAGAAATATTCCCCTGTCTGGCGCTTTTAAACCCCTCTTATTCGCGCAAGTCGTCTAGCAATCCTTGTCGTTCGAAATGATTCCAAATATGGCCCTGGAGTGCCCTCTGCTGGATAAATCCGAGAACAGCACTTTGGTGGCTTGTTTAAAATCCTCTGTCTGTGTGTATATTCTGTGGAACCGTGATAATTGTCATTTGAAATAAACTTTTGTGTCCAATTGGTTGTGTAGAGTGAATATGGGTCCGTTGAATGTGCTTGTGTCCAAGAAATTAACCAAATTGTGATGACTTATGGATTTACATTTTATACAGCGATTATGCTTGTTAAGATGTACAAAAACATTACAAATTCCTCCTCCTCAAATATAAATAAATAAATCCAGTTTTTAATTGCTTGGATGTCGTCTTGTGTATCAATCTTAGTATAAAGGCTGTCCACATCAATTGTGAATAGAAAAGAGCGGACCTTGTGTGTAAAGTCCGGATCCTGGCATTGGACTCTGTTCTGAGCTGGTGTGTTTGGATTGTTGTTTGACTTACGGATGGGCTGCTGATACCGCCACGGTCGGTAGTTATTCCAGCCTTTATTGCGGATGATGTACGGGCGCTGGTTAGATGATGAGCCGGCGGTCACACGCGGGCGTCCTCCGTCATACCAGCCGGTGCGCATCTGGCCGTGCGGCGCTGCTACAAAAGTCTTCGGGGACTGTTGGATAACCACGGCGGGACTGCTGGTCAGCTCTGGTCAATTGAGAATGTTTGTGAAAGACAACATTGTTTATTTTGACCACCGTATGTAGTTACTGTGAAAAATGTAACAAGTGTTCATCTTGTCTCATTTTGTGCTTGTCTCGCTCATATAGCGTCATTTTGCCAGGAAAATCAAAGGAAAGTCAATATTTAAGATTCATTTCTTTTTCTGTGTCAAACTGTCTTAGAATGACAATCCCACTTTAGAAACATCAATTGTGCATGTTTTTGAAGGACAACATGATTTATTTTGACTTGGTGTTGAGTTACTGTGAAAAATGCAACACGTCTCATTTTGTGCTTGTCTCGCTGGTACAGTTTGAGATTGACAGTGAAATCAGATGAATGTCACTATTTAAAACTCAGCTGTTGTTATGTGTCAAACTGTCTTGGAATGACAATTCCCCTCCCCAGGGCCGTGGACCATTTTGGTTTACACTCCAGGGTCAGGGCATGTACTGGATCCCAGTCAGGGGAGACAAATGCTGGAAAACATGCCGGTCAGTATTCTTTTGTTCTACAATATTGTATTTATGACATGCAATCTGTACATGTATTGTCAGGCTTGTTTCTCCCACATATCTTTTGCCACTTTATTTACAAATCACCATATACACACATTTTTGAGAGAAATATTCCCCTGTCTGGCGCTTTTAAACCCCTCTTATTCGCGCAAGTCGTCTAGCAATCCTTGTCGTTCGAAATGATTCCAAATATGGCCCTGGAGTGCCCTCTGCTGGATAAAGCCGAGAACAGCACTTTGGTGGCTTGTTTAAAATCCTCTGTCTGTGTGTATATTCTGTGGAACCGTGATAATTGTCATTTGAAATAAACTTTTGTGTCCAATTGGTTGTGTAGAGTGAATATGGGTCCGTTGAATGTGCTTGTGTCCAAGAAATTAACCAAATTGTGATGACTTATGGATTTACATTTTATACAGCGATTATGCTTGTTAAGATGTACAAAAACATTACAAATTCCTCCTCCTCAAATATAAATAAATAAATAAATAAATCAAGTTTTTAATTGCTTGGATGTCGTCTTGTGTATCAATCTTAGTATAAAGGCTGTCCACATCAATTGTGAATAGAAAAGAGCGGACCTTGTGTGTAAAGTCCGGATCCTGGCATTGGACTCTGTTCTGAGTTGGTGTGTTTGGATTGTTGTTTGACTTACGGATGGGCTGCTGATACCGCCACGGTCGGTAGTTATTCCAGCCTTTATTGCGGATGATGTACGGGCGCTGGTTAGATGATGAGCCGGCGGTCACACGCGGGCGTCCTCCGTCATACCAGCCGGTGCGCATCTGGCCGCGCGGCGCTGCTACAAAAGTCTTCGGGGACTGTTGGATAACCACGGCGGGACTGCTGGTCAGCTCTGGTCAATTGTGAATGTTTGTGAAAGACAACATTGTTTATTTTGACCACCGTATGTAGTTACTGTGAAAAATGTAACAAGTGTTCATCTTGTCTCATTTTGTGCTTGTCTCGCTCATATAGCGTCATTTTGCCAGGAAAATCAAAGGAAAGTCAATATTTAAGATTCATTTCTTTTTCTGTGTCAAACTGTCTTAGAATGACAATCCCACTTTAGAAACATCAATTGTGCATGTTTTTGAAGGACAACATGATTTATTTTGACTTGGTGTTGAGTTACTGTGAAAAATGCAACACGTCTCATTTTGTGCTTGTCTCGCTCGTACAGTTTGAGATTGACAGTGAAATCAGATGAATGTCACTATTTGAAACTCAGCTGTTGTTATGTGTCAAACTGTCTTCGAATGACAATTCCCCTCCCCAGGGCCGTGGACCATTTTGGTTTACACTCCAGGGTCAGGGCATGTACTGGATCCCAGTCAGGGGAGACAAATGCTGGAAAACATGCCGGTCAGTATTCTTTTGTTCTACAATATTGTATTTATGACATGCAATCTGTACATGTATTGTCAGGCTTGTTTCTCCCACATATCTTTTGCCACATTATTTACAAATCACCATATACACACATTTTTGAAAGAAATATTCACCTGTCTGGCGCTTTTAAACCCCTCTTATTCGCGCAAGTCGTCTAGCAATCCTTGTCGTTCGAAATAATTCCAAAAATGGCCCTGGAGTGCCCTCTGCTGGATAAAGCCGAGAACAGCACTTTGGTGGCTTGTTTAAAATCCTCTGTCTGTGTGTATATTCTGTGGAACCGTGATAATTGTCATTTGAAATAAACTTTTGTGTCCAACTGGTTGTGTAGAGTGAATATGGGTCCGTTGAATGTGCTTGTGTCCAAGAAATTAACCAAATTGTGATGACTTATGGATTTACATTTTATACAGCGATTATGCTTGTTAAGATGTACAAAAACATTACAAATTCCTCCTCCTCAAATATAAATAAATAAATCCAGTTTTTAATTGCTTGGATGTCGTCTTGTGTATCAATCTTAGTATAAAGGCTGTCCACATCAATTGTGAATAGAAAAGAGCGGACCTTGTGTGTAAAGTCCGGATCCTGGCATTGGACTCTGTTCTGAGCTGGTGTGTTTGGATTGTTGTTTGACTTACGGATGGGCTGCTGATACCGCCACGGTCGGTAGTTATTCCAGCCTTTATTGCGGATGATGTACGGGCGCTGGTTAGATGATGAGCCGGCGGTCACACGCGGGCGTCCTCCGTCATACCAGCCGGTGCGCATCTGGCCGTGCGGCGCTGCTACAAAAGTCTTCGGGGACTGTTGGATAACCACGGCGGGACTGCTGGTCAGCTCTGGTCAATTGAGAATGTTTGTGAAAGACAACATTGTTTATTTTGACCACCGTATGTAGTTACTGTGAAAAATGTAACAAGTGTTCATCTTGTCTCATTTTGTGCTTGTCTCGCTCATATAGCGTCATTTTGCCAGGAAAATCAAAGGAAAGTCAATATTTAAGATTCATTTCTTTTTCTGTGTCAAACTGTCTTAGAATGACAATCCCACTTTAGAAACATCAATTGTGCATGTTTTTGAAGGACAACATGATTTATTTTGACTTGGTGTTGAGTTACTGTGAAAAATGCAACACGTCTCATTTTGTGCTTGTCTCGCTGGTACAGTTTGAGATTGACAGTGAAATCAGATGAATGTCACTATTTAAAACTCAGCTGTTGTTATGTGTCAAACTGTCTTGGAATGACAATTCCCCTCCCCAGGGCCGTGGACCATTTTGGTTTACACTCCAGGGTCAGGGCATGTACTGGATCCCAGTCAGGGGAGACAAATGCTGGAAAACATGCCGGTCAGTATTCTTTTGTTCTACAATATTGTATTTATGACATGCAATCTGTACATGTATTGTCAGGCTTGTTTCTCCCACATATCTTTTGCCACTTTATTTACAAATCACCATATACACACATTTTTGAAAGAAATATTCCCCTGTCTGGCGCTTTTAAACCCCTCTTATTCGCGCAAGTCGTCTAGCAATCCTTGTCGTTCGAAATGATTCCAAATATGGCCCTGGAGTGCCCTCTGCTGGATAAAGCCGAGAACAGCACTTTGGTGGCTTGTTTAAAATCCTCTGTCTGTGTGTATATTCTGTGGAACCGTGATAATTGTCATTTGAAATAAACTTTTGTGTCCAATTGGTTGTGTAGAGTGAATATGGGTCCGTTGAATGTGCTTGTGTCCAAGAAATTAACCAAATTGTGATGACTTATGGATTTACATTTTATACAGCGATTATGCTTGTTAAGATGTACAAAAACATTACAAATTCCTCCTCCTCAAATATAAATAAATAAATAAATAAATCAAGTTTTTAATTGCTTGGATGTCGTCTTGTGTATCAATCTTAGTATAAAGGCTGTCCACATCAATTGTGAATAGAAAAGAGCGGACCTTGTGTGTAAAGTCCGGATCCTGGCATTGGACTCTGTTCTGAGTTGGTGTGTTTGGATTGTTGTTTGACTTACGGATGGGCTGCTGATACCGCCACGGTCGGTAGTTATTCCAGCCTTTATTGCGGATGATGTACGGGCGCTGGTTAGATGATGAGCCGGCGGTCACACGCGGGCGTCCTCCGTCATACCAGCCGGTGCGCATCTGGCCGCGCGGCGCTGCTACAAAAGTCTTCGGGGACTGTTGGATAACCACGGCGGGACTGCTGGTCAGCTCTGGTCAATTGTGAATGTTTGTGAAAGACAACATTGTTTATTTTGACCACCGTATGTAGTTACTGTGAAAAATGTAACAAGTGTTCATCTTGTCTCATTTTGTGCTTGTCTCGCTCATATAGCGTCATTTTGCCAGGAAAATCAAAGGAAAGTCAATATTTAAGATTCATTTCTTTTTCTGTGTCAAACTGTCTTAGAATGACAATCCCACTTTAGAAACATCAATTGTGCATGTTTTTGAAGGACAACATGATTTATTTTGACTTGGTGTTGAGTTACTGTGAAAAATGCAACACGTCTCATTTTGTGCTTGTCTCGCTCGTACAGTTTGAGATTGACAGTGAAATCAGATGAATGTCACTATTTGAAACTCAGCTGTTGTTATGTGTCAAACTGTCTTCGAATGACAATTCCCCTCCCCAGGGCCGTGGACCATTTTGGTTTACACTCCAGGGTCAGGGCATGTACTGGATCCCAGTCAGGGGAGACAAATGCTGGAAAACATGCCGGTCAGTATTCTTTTGTTCTACAATATTGTATTTATGACATGCAATCTGTACATGTATTGTCAGGCTTGTTTCTCCCACATATCTTTTGCCACATTATTTACAAATCACCATATACACACATTTTTGAAAGAAATATTCACCTGTCTGGCGCTTTTAAACCCCTCTTATTCGCGCAAGTCGTCTAGCAATCCTTGTCGTTCGAAATAATTCCAAAAATGGCCCTGGAGTGCCCTCTGCTGGATAAAGCCGAGAACAGCACTTTGGTGGCTTGTTTAAAATCCTCTGTCTGTGTGTATATTCTGTGGAACCGTGATAATTGTCATTTGAAATAAACTTTTGTGTCCAACTGGTTGTGTAGAGTGAATATGGGTCCGTTGAATGTGCTTGTGTCCAAGAAATTAACCAAATTGTGATGACTTATGGATTTACATTTTATACAGCGATTATGCTTGTTAAGATGTACAAAAACATTACAAATTCCTCCTCCTCAAATATAAATAAATAAATCAAGTTTTTAATTGCTTGGATGTCGTCTTGTGTATCAATCTTAGTATAAAGGCTGTCCACATCAATTGTGAATAGAAAAGAGCGGACCTTGTGTGTAAAGTCCGGATCCTGGCATTGGACTCTGTTCTGAGCTGGTGTGTTTGGATTGTTGTTTGACTTACGGATGGGCTGCTGATACCGCCACGGTCGGTAGTTATTCCAGCCTTTATTGCGGATGATGTACGGGCGCTGGTTAGATGATGAGCCGGCGGTCACACGCGGGCGTCCTCCGTCATACCAGCCGGTGCGCATCTGGCCGCGCGGCGCTGCTACAAAAGTCTTCGGGGACTGTTGGATAACCACGGCGGGACTGCTGGTCAGCTCTGGTCAATTGTGAATGTTTGTGAAAGACAACATTGTTTATTTTGACCACCGTATGTAGTTACTGTGAAAAATGTAACAAGTGTTCATCTTGTCTCATTTTGTGCTTGTCTCGCTCATATAGCGTCATTTTGCCAGGAAAATCAAAGGAAAGTCAATATTTAAGATTCATTTCTTTTTCTGTGTCAAACTGTCTTAGAATGACAATCCCACTTTAGAAACATCAATTGTGCATGTTTTTGAAGGACAACATGATTTATTTTGACTTGGTGTTGAGTTACTGTGAAAAATGCAACACGTCTCATTTTGTGCTTGTCTCGCTCGTACAGTTTGAGATTGACAGTGAAATCAGATGAATGTCACTATTTGAAACTCAGCTGTTGTTATGTGTCAAACTGTCTTCGAATGACAATTCCCCTCCCCAGGGCCGTGGACCATTTTGGTTTACACTCCAGGGTCAGGGCATGTACTGGATCCCAGTCAGGGGAGACAAATGCTGGAAAACATGCCGGTCAGTATTCTTTTGTTCTACAATATTGTATTTATGACATGCAATCTGTACATGTATTGTCAGGCTTGTTTCTCCCACATATCTTTTGCCACATTATTTACAAATCACCATATACACACATTTTTGAAAGAAATATTCACCTGTCTGGCGCTTTTAAACCCCTCTTATTCGCGCAAGTCGTCTAGCAATCCTTGTCGTTCGAAATAATTCCAAAAATGGCCCTGGAGTGCCCTCTGCTGGATAAAGCCGAGAACAGCACTTTGGTGGCTTGTTTAAAATCCTCTGTCTGTGTGTATATTCTGTGGAACCGTGATAATTGTCATTTGAAATAAACTTTTGTGTCCAACTGGTTGTGTAGAGTGAATATGGGTCCGTTGAATGTGCTTGTGTCCAAGAAATTAACCAAATTGTGATGACTTATGGATTTACATTTTATACAGCGATTATGCTTGTTAAGATGTACAAAAACATTACAAATTCCTCCTCCTCAAATATAAATAAATAAATCCAGTTTTTAATTGCTTGGATGTCGTCTTGTGTATCAATCTTAGTATAAAGGCTGTCCACATCAATTGTGAATAGAAAAGAGCGGACCTTGTGTGTAAAGTCCGGATCCTGGCATTGGACTCTGTTCTGAGCTGGTGTGTTTGGATTGTTGTTTGACTTACGGATGGGCTGCTGATACCGCCACGGTCGGTAGTTATTCCAGCCTTTATTGCGGATGATGTACGGGCGCTGGTTAGATGATGAGCCGGCGGTCACACGCGGGCGTCCTCCGTCATATCAGCCGGTGCGCATCTGGCCGCGCGGCGTTGCTACAAAAGTCTTCGGGGACTGTTGGATAACCACGGCGGGACTGCTGGTCAGCTCTGGTCAATTGTGAATGTTTGTGAAAGACAACTTTGTTTATTTTGACCACCGTATGTAGTTACTGTGAAAAATGTAACAAGTGTTCATCTTGTCTCATTTTGTGCTTGTCTCGCTCATATAGCGTCATTTTGCCAGGAAAATCAAAGGAAAGTCAATATTTAAGATTCATTTCTTTTTCTGTGTCAAACTGTCTTAGAATGACAATCCCACTTTAGAAACATCAATTGTGCATGTTTTTGAAGGACAACATGATTTATTTTGACTTGGTGTTGAGTTACTGTGAAAAATGCAACACGTCTCATTTTGTGCTTGTCTCGCTCGTACAGTTTGAGATTGACAGTGAAATCAGATGAATGTCACTATTTAAAACTCAGCTGTTGTTATGTGTCAAACTGTCTTGGAATGACAATTCCCCTCCCCAGGGCCGTGGACCATTTTGGTTTACACTCCAGGGTCAGGGCATGTACTGGATCCCAGTCAGGGGAGACAAATGCTGGAAAACATGCCGGTCAGTATTCTTTTGTTCTACAATATTGTATTTATGACATGCAATCTGTACATGTATTGTCAGGCTTGTTTCTCCCACATATCTTTTGCCACATTATTTACAAATCACCATATACACACATTTTTGAAAGAAATATTCCCCTGTCTGGCGCTTTTAAACCCCTCTTATTCGCGCAAGTGGTCTAGCAATCCTTGTCGTTCGAAATAATTCCAAAAATGGCCCTGGAGTGCCCTCTGCTGGATAAAGCCGAGAACAGCACTTTGGTGGCTTGTTTAAAATCCTCTGTCTGTGTGTATATTCTGTGGAACCGTGATAATTGTCATTTGAAATAAACTTTTGTGTCCAATTGGTTGTGTAGAGTGAATATGGGTCCGTTGAATGTGGTTGTGTCCAAGAAATTAACCAAATTGTGATGACTTATGGATTTACATTTTATACAGCGATTATGCTTGTTAAGATGTACAAAAACATTACAAATTCCTCCTCCTCAAATATAAATAAATAAATCCAGTTTTTAATTGCTTGGATGTCGTCTTGTGTATCAATCTTAGTATAAAGGCTGTCCACATCAATTGTGAATAGAAAAGAGCGGACCTTGTGTGTAAAGTCCGGATCCTGGCATTGGACTCTGTTCTGAGCTGGTGTGTTTGGATTGTTGTTTGACTTACGGATGGGCTGCTGATACCGACACGGTCGGTAGTTATTCCAGCCTTTATTGCGGATGATGTACGGGCGCTGGTTAGATGATGAGCCGGCGGTCACACGTGGGCGTCCTCCGTCATACCAGCCGGTGCGCATGTGGCCGCGCGGCGCTGCTACAAAAGTCTTCGGGGACTGTTGGATAACCACGGCGGGACTGCTGGTCAGCTCTGGTCAATTGTGAATGTTTGTGAAAGACAACATTGTTTATTTTGACCACCGTATGTAGTTACTGTGAAAAATGTAACAAGTGTTCATCTTGTCTCATTTTGTGCTTGTCTCGCTCATATAGCGTCATTTTGCCAGGAAAATCAAAGGAAAGTCAATATTTAAGATTCATTTCTTTTTCTGTGTCAAACTGTCTTAGAATGACAATCCCACTTTAGAAACATCAATTGTGCATGTTTTTGAAGGACAACATGATTTATTTTGACTTGGTGTTGAGTTACTGTGAAAAATGCAACACGTCTCATTTTGTGCTTGTCTCGCTCGTACAGTTTGAGATTGACAGTGAAATCAGATGAATGTCACTATTTAAAACTCAGCTGTTGTTATGTGTCAAACTGTCTTGGAATGACAATTCCCCTCCCCAGGGCCGTGGACCATTTTGGTTTACACTCCAGGGTCAGGGCATGTACTGGATCCCAGTCAGGGGAGACAAATGCTGGAAAACATGCCGGTCAGTATTCTTTTGTTCTACAATATTGTATTTATGACATGCAATCTGTACATGTATTGTCAGGCTTGTTTCTCCCACATATCTTTTGCCACATTATTTACAAATCACCATATACACACATTTTTGAAAGAAATATTCCCCTGTCTGGCGCTTTTAAACCCCTCTTATTCACGCAAGTCGTCTAGCAATCCTTGTCGTTCGAAATAATTCCAAATATGGCCCTGGAGTGCCCTCTCCTGGATAAAGCCGAGAACAGCACTTTGGTGGCTTGTTTAAAATCCTCTGTCTGTGTGTATATTCTGTGGAACCGTGATAATTGTCATTTGAAATAAACTTTTGTGTCCAATTGGTTGTGTAGAGTGAATATGGGTCCGTTGAATGTGGTTGTGTCCAAGAAATTAACCAAATTGTGATGACTTATGGATTTACATTTTATACAGCGATTATGCTTGTTAAGATGTACAAAAACATTACAAATTCCTCCTCCTCAAATATAAATAAATAAATAAATAAATCAAGTTTTTAATTGCTTGGATGTCGTCTTGTGTATCAATCTTAGTATAAAGGCTGTCCACATCAATTGTGAATAGAAAAGAGCGGACCTTGTGTGTAAAGTCCGGATCCTGGCATTGGACTCTGTTCTGAGCTGGTGTGTTTGGATTGTTGTTTGACTTACGGATGGGCTGCTGATACCGCCACGGTCGGTAGTTATTCCAGCCTTTATTGCGGATGATGTACGGGCGCTGGTTAGATGATGAGCCGGCGGTCACACGCGGGCGTCCTCCGTCATACGCTGGTATGGCATCTGGCCGCGCGGCGCTGCTACAAAAGTCTTCGGGGACTGTTGAATAACCACGGGGGGACTGCTGGTCAGCTCTGGTCAATTGTGAATGTTTGTGAAAGACAACATTGTTTATTTTGACCACCGTATGTAGTTACTGTGAAAAATGTAACAAGTGTTCATCTTGTCTCATTTTGTGCTTGTCTCGCTCATATATCGTCATTTTGCCAGGAAAATCAAAGGAAAGTCAATATTTAAGATCCATTTCTTTTTCTGTGTCAAACTGTCTTAGAATGACAATCCCACTTTAGAAACATCAATTGTGCATGTTTTTGAAGGACAACATGATTTATTTTGACTTGGTGTTGAGTTACTGTGAAAAATGCAACACGTCTCATTTTGTGCTTGTCTCGCTCGTACAGTTTGAGATTGACAGTGAAATCAGATGAATGTCACTATTTAAAACTCAGCTGTTGTTATGTGTCAAACTGTCTTCGAATGACAATTCCCCTCCCCAGGGCCGTGGACCATTTTGGTTTACACTCCAGGGTCAGGGCATGTACTGGATCCCAGTCAGGGGAGACAAATGCTGGAAAACATGCCGGTCAGTATTCTTTTGTTCTACAATATTGTATTTATGAGATGCAGTCTGTCCATGTATTGTCAGGCTTGTTTCTCCCACATATCTTTTGCCACATTGTTTACAAATCACCATATACACACATTTTTGAAAGAAATATTCCCCTGTCTGGCGCTTTTAAACCCCTCTTATTCGCGCAAGTCGTCTAGCAATCCTTGTCGTTCGAAATGATCCCAAATATGGCCCTGGAGTGCCCTCTGCTGGATCAAGCCGAGAACAGCACTTTGGTGGCTTGTTTAAAATCCTCTGTCTGTGTGTATATTCTGTGGAACCGTGATAATTGTCATTTGAAATAAACTTTTGTGTCCAATTGGTTGTGTAGAGTGAATATGGGTCCGTTGAATGTGGTTGTGTCCAAGAAATTAACCAAATTGTGATGACTTATGGATTTACATTTTATACAGCGATTATGCTTGTTAAGATGTACAAAAACATTACAAATTCCTCCTCCTCAAATATAAATAAATAAATCAAGTTTTTAATTGCTTGGATGTCGTCTTGTGTATCAATCTTAGTATAAAGGCTGTCCACATCAATTGTGAATAGAAAAGAGCGGACCTTGTGTGTAAAGTCCGGATCCTGGCATTGGACTCTGTTCTGAGCTGGTGTGTTTGGATTGTTGTTTGACTTACGGATGGGCTGCTGATACCGCCACGGTCGGTAGTTATTCCAGCCTTTATTGCGGATGATGTACGGGCGCTGGTTAGATGATGAGCCGGCGGTCACACGCGGGCGTCCTCCGTCATACGCTGGTATGGCATCTGGCCGCGCGGCGCTGCTACAAAAGTCTTCGGGGACTGTTGAATAACCACGGGGGGACTGCTGGTCAGCTCTGGTCAATTGTGAATGTTTGTGAAAGACAACATTGTTTATTTTGACCACCGTATGTAGTTACTTTGAAAAATGTAACAAGTGTTCATCTTGTCTCATTTTGTGCTTGTCTCGCTCATATATCGTCATTTTGCCAGGAAAATCAAAGGAAAGTCAATATTTAAGATCCATTTCTTTTTCTGTGTCAAACTGTCTTAGAATGACAATCCCACTTTAGAAACATCAATTGTGCATGTTTTTGAAGGACAACATGATTTATTTTGACTTGGTGTTGAGTTACTGTGAAAAATGCAACACGTCTCATTTTGTGCTTGTCTCGCTCGTACAGTTTGAGATTGACAGTGAAATCAGATGAATGTCACTATTTAAAACTCAGCTGTTGTTATGTGTCAAACTGTCTTCGAATGACAATTCCCCTCCCCAGGGCCGTGGACCATTTTGGTTTACACTCCAGGGTCAGGGCATGTACTGGATCCCAGTCAGGGGAGACAAATGCTGGAAAACATGCCGGTCAGTATTCTTTTGTTCTACAATATTGTATTTATGAGATGCAGTCTGTCCATGTATTGTCAGGCTTGTTTCTCCCACATATCTTTTGCCACATTGTTTACAAATCACCATATACACACATTTTTGAAAGAAATATTCCCCTGTCTGGCGCTTTTAAACCCCTCTTATTCGCGCAAGTCGTCTAGCAATCCTTGTCGTTCGAAATGATCCCAAATATGGCCCTGGAGTGCCCTCTGCTGGATAAAGCCGAGAACAGCACTTTGGTGGCTTGTTTAAAATCCTCTGTCTGTGTGTATATTCTGTGGAACCGTGATAATTGTCATTTGAAATAAACTTTTGTGTCCAATTGGTTGTGTAGAGTGAATATGGGTCCGTTGAATGTGGTTGTGTCCAAGAAATTAACCAAATTGTGATGACTTATGGATTTACATTTTATACAGCGATTATGCTTGTTAAGATGTACAAAAACATTACAAATTCCTCCTCCTCAAATATAAATAAATAAATCAAGTTTTTAATTGCTTGGATGTCGTCTTGTGTATCAATCTTAGTATAAAGGCTGTCCACATCAATTGTGAATAGAAAAGAGCGGACCTTGTGTGTAAAGTCCGGATCCTGGCATTGGACTCTGTTCTGAGCTGGTGTGTTTGGATTGTTGTTTGACTTACGGATGGGCTGCTGATACCGCCACGGTCGGTAGTTATTCCAGCCTTTATTGCGGATGATGTACGGGCGCTGGTTAGATGATGAGCCGGCGGTCACACGCGGGCGTCCTCCGTCATACCAGCCGGTGCGCATCTGGCCGCGCGGCGCTGCTACAAAAGTCTTCGGGGACTGTTGGATAACCACGGCGGGACTGCTGGTCAGCTCTGGTCAATTGTGAATGTTTGTGAAAGACAACATTGTTTATTTTGACCACCGTATGTAGTTACTGTGAAAAATGTAACAAGTGTTCATCTTGTCTCATTTTGTGCTTGTCTCACTCATATAACGTCATTTTGCCAGGAAAATCAAAGGAAAGTCAATATTTAAGATTCATTTCTTTTTCTGTGTCAAACTGTCTTAGAATGACAATCCCACTTTAGAAACATCAATTGTGCATGTTTTTGAAGGACAACATGATTTATTTTGACTTGGTGTTGAGTTACTGTGAAAAATGCAACACGTCTCATTTTGTGCTTGTCTCGCTCGTACAGTTTGAGATTGACAGTGAAATCAGATGAATGTCACTATTTGAAACTCAGCTGTTGTTATGTGTCAAACTGTCTTGGAATGACAATTCCCCTCCCCAGGGCCGTGGACCATTTTGGTTTACACTCCAGGGTCAGGGCATGTACTGGATCCCAGTCAGGGGAGACAAATGCTGGAAAACATGCCGGTCAGTATTCTTTTGTTCTACAATATTGTATTTATGACATGCAATCTGTACATGTATTGTCAGGCTTGTTTCTCCCACATATCTTTTGCCACATTATTTACAAATCACCATATACACACATTTTTGAAAGAAATATTCCCCTGTCTGGCGCTTTTAAACCCCTCTTATTCGCGCAAGTCGTCTAGCAATCCTTGTCGTTCGAAATGATTCCAAATATGGCCCTGGAGTGCCCTCTGCTGGATAAAGCCGAGAACAGCACTTTGGTGGCTTGTTTAAAATCCTCTGTCTGTGTGTATATTCTGTGGAACCGTGATAATTGTCATTTGAAATAAACTTTTGTGTCCAATTGGTTGTGTAGAGTGAATATGGGTCCGTTGAATGTGCTTGTGTCCAAGAAATTAACCAAATTGTGATGACTTATGGATTTACATTTGATACAGCGATTATGCTTGTTAAGATGTACAAAAACATTACAAATTCCTCCTCCTCAAATATAAATAAATAAATCAAGTTTTTAATTGCTTGGATGTCGTCTTGTGTATCAATCTTAGTATAAAGGCTGTCCACATCAATTGTGAATAGAAAAGAGCGGACCTTGTGTGTAAAGTCCGGATCCTGGCATTGGACTCTGTTCTGAGCTGGTGTGTTTGGATTGTTGTTTGACTTACGGATGGGCTGCTGATACCGCCACGGTCGGTAGTTATTCCAGCCTTTATTGCGGATGATGTACGGGCGCTGGTTAGATGATGAGCCGGCGGTCACACGCGGGCGTCCTCCGTCATACCAGCCGGTGCGCATCTGGCCGCGCGGCGCTGCTACAAAAGTCTTCGGGGACTGTTGGATAACCACGGCGGGACTGCTGGTCAGCTCTGGTCAATTGTGAATGTTTGTGAAAGACAACATTGTTTATTTTGACCACCGTATGTAGTTACTGTGAAAAATGTAACAAGTGTTCATCTTGTCTCATTTTGTGCTTGTCTCACTCATATAGCGTCATTTTGCCAGGAAAATCAAAGGAAAGTCAATATTTAAGATTCATTTCTTTTTCTGTGTCAAACTGTCTTAGAATGACAATCCCACTTTAGAAACATCAATTGTGCATGTTTTTGAAGGACAACATGATTTATTTTGACTTGGTGTTGAGTTACTGTGAAAAATGCAACACGTCTCATTTTGTGCTTGTCTCGCTCGTACAGTTTGAGATTGACAGTGAAATCAGATGAATGTCACTATTTGAAACTCAGCTGTTGTTATGTGTCAAACTGTCTTCGAATGACAATTCCCCTCCCCAGGGCCGTGGACCATTTTGGTTTACACTCCAGGGTCAGGGCATGTACTGGATCCCAGTCAGGGGAGACAAATGCTGGAAAACATGCCGGTCAGTATTCTTTTGTTCTACAATATTGTATTTATGACATGCAATCTGTACATGTATTGTCAGGCTTGTTTCTCCCACATATCTTTTGCCACATTATTTACCAATCACCATATACACACATTTTTGAAAGAAATATTCCCCTGTCTGGCGCTTTTAAACCCCTCTTATTCGCGCAAGTCGTCTAGCAATCCTTGTCGTTCGAAATAATTCCAAATATGGCCCTGGAGTGCCCTCTGCTGGATAAAGCCGAGAACAGCACTTTGGTGGCTTGTTTAAAATCCTCTGTCTGTGTGTATATTCTGTGGAACCGTGATAATTGTCATTTGAAATAAACTTTTGTGTCCAATTGGTTGTGTAGAGTGAATATGGGTCCGTTGAATGTGGTTGTGTCCAAGAAATTAACCAAATTATGATGACCTACGGATTTACATTTTATACAGCGATTATGCTTGTTAAGATGTACAAAAACATTACAAATTCCTCCTCCTCAAATATAAATAAATAAATCAAGTTTTTAATTGCTTGGATGTCGTCTTGTGTATCAATCTTAGTATAAAGGCTGTCCACATCAATTGTGAATAGAAAAGAGCGGACCTTGTGTGTAAAGTCCGGATCCTGGCATTGGACTCTGTTCTGAGCTGGTGTGTTTGGATTGTTGTTTGACTTACGGATGGGCTGCTGATACCGCCACGGTCGGTAGTTATTCCAGCCTTTATTGCAGATGATGTACGGGCGCTGGTTAGATGATGAGCCGGCGGTCACACGCGGGCGTCCTCCGTCATACCAGCCGGTGCGCATCTGGCCGTGCGGCGCTGCTACAAAAGTCTTCGGGGACTGTTGGATAACCACGGCGGGACTGCTGGTCAGCTCTGGTCAATTGAGAATGTTTGTGAAAGACAACATTGTTTATTTTGACCACCGTATGTAGTTACTGTGAAAAATGTAACAAGTGTTCATCTTGTCTCATTTTGTGCTTGTCTCGCTCATATAGCGTCATTTTGCCAGGAAAATCAAAGGAAAGTCAATATTTAAGATTCATTTCTTTTTCTGTGTCAAACTGTCTTAGAATGACAATCCCACTTTAGAAACATCAATTGTGCATGTTTTTGAAGGACAACATGATTTATTTTGACTTGGTGTTGAGTTACTGTGAAAAATGCAACATGTCTCATTTTGTGCTTGTCTCGCTGGTACAGTTTGAGATTGACTGAAATCAGATGAATGTCACTATTTAAAACTCAGCTGTTGTTATGTGTCAAACTGTCTTGGAATGACAATTCCCCTCCCCAGGGCCGTGGACCATTTTGGTTTACACTCCAGGGTCAGGGCATGTACTGGATCCCAGTCAGGGGAGACAAATGCTGGAAAACATGCCGGTCAGTATTCTTTTGTTCTACAATATTGTATTTATGACATGCAATCTGTACATGTATTGTCAGGCTTGTTTATCCCACATATCTTTTGCCACATTATTTACAAATCACCATATACACACATTTTTGAAAGAAATATTCCCCTGTCTGGCGCTTTTAAACCCCTCTTATTCGCGCAAGTTGTCTAGCAATCCTTGTCGTTCGAAATGATTCCAAATATGGCCCTGGAGTGCCCTCTGCTGGATAAAGCCGAGAACAGCACTTTGGTGGCTTGTTTAAAATCCTCTGTCTGTGTGTATATTCTGTGGAACCGTGATAATTGTCATTTGAAATAAACTTTTGTGTCCAATTGGTTGTGTAGAGTGAATATGGGTCCGTTGAATGTGCTTGTGTCCAAGAAATTAACCAAATTGTGATGACTCATGGATTTACATTTTATACAGCGATTATGCTTGTTAAGATGTACAAAAACATTACAAATTCCTCCTCCTCAAATATAAATAAATAAATAAATAAATCAAGTTTTTAATTGCTTGGATGTCGTCTTGTGTATCAATCTTAGTATAAAGGCTGTCCACATCAATTGTGAATAGAAAAGAGCGGACCTTGTGTGTAAAGTCCGGATCCTGGCATTGGACTCTGTTCTGAGCTGGTGTGTTTGGATTGTTGTTTGACTTACGGATGGGCTGCTGATACCGCCACGGTCGGTAGTTATTCCAGCCTTTATTGCAGATGATGTACGGGCGCTGGTTAGATGATGAGCCGGCGGTCACACGCGGGCGTCCTCCGTCATACCAGCCGGTGCGCATCTGGCCGTGCGGCGCTGCTACAAAAGTCTTCGGGGACTGTTGGATAACCACGGCGGGACTGCTGGTCAGCTCTGGTCAATTGAGAATGTTTGTGAAAGACAACATTGTTTATTTTGACCACCGTATGTAGTTACTGTGAAAAATGTAACAAGTGTTCATCTTGTCTCATTTTGTGCTTGTCTCGCTCATATAGCGTCATTTTGCCAGGAAAATCAAAGGAAAGTCAATATTTAAGATTCATTTCTTTTTCTGTGTCAAACTGTCTTAGAATGACAATCCCACTTTAGAAACATCAATTGTGCATGTTTTTGAAGGACAACGTGATGTATTTTGACTTGGTTACTGTGAAAAATGCAACACGTCTCATTTTGTGCTTGTCTCGCTCGTACAGTTTGAGATTGACAGTGAAATCAGATGAATGTCACTATTTAAAACTCAGCTGTTGTTATGTGTCAAACTGTCTTCGAATGACATTTCCCCTCCCCACCCTCTGCTCTCCTCCTCGACACTTTCATTAAGGCCGTGTGGATATGCTGTTCCTGATTAATTAACCCAATCTCTCTCAGCTCTTCTTCTCTGGGCCGTGGACCATTTTGGTTTACACTCCAGGGTCAGGGCATGTACTGGATCCCAGTCAGGGGAGACAAATGCTGGAAAACATGCCGGTCAGTATTCTTTTGTTCTACAATATTGTATTTATGACATGCAATCTGTACATGTATTGTCAGGCTTGTTTCTCCCACATATCTTTTGCCACATTATTTACAAATCACCATATACACACATTTTTGAAAGAAATATTCCCCTGTCTGGCGCTTTTAAACCCCTCTTATTCGCGCAAGTCGTCTAGCAATCCTTGTCGTTCGAAATAATTCCAAATATGGCCCTGGAGTGCCCTCTGCTGGATAAAGCCAAGAACAGCACTTTGGTGGCTTGTTTAGAATCCTCTGTCTGTGTGTATATTCTGTGGAACCGTGATAATTGTCATTTTAAAATAAACTTTTGTGTCCAATTGGTTGTGTAGAGTGAATATGGGTCCGTTGAATGTGGTTGTGTCCAAGAAATTAACCAAATTGTGATGACTTATGGATTTACATTTTATACAGCAATTATGCTTGTTAAGATGTACAAAAACATTACAAATTCCTCCTCCTCAAATATAAATAAATAAATCAAGTTTTTAATTGCTTGGATGTCGTCTTGTGTATCAATCTTAGTATAAAGGCTGTCCACATCAATTGTGAATAGAAAAGAGCGGACCTTGTGTGTAAAGTCCGGATCCTGGCATTGGACTCTGTTCTGAGCTGGTGTGTTTGGATTGTTGTTTGACTTACGGATGGGCTGCTGATACCGCCACGGTCGGTAGTTATTCCAGCCTTTATTGCGGATGATGTACGGGCGCTGGTTAGATGATGAGCCGGCGGTCACACGCGGGCGTCCTCCGTCATACCAGCCGGTGCGCATCTGGCCGCGCGGCGCTGCTACAAAAGTCTTCGGGGACTGTTGGATAACCACGGCGGGACTGCTGGTCAGCTCTGGTCAATTGTGAATGTTTGTGAAAGACAACATTGTTTATTTTGACCACCGTATGTAGTTACTGTGAAAAATGTAACAAGTGTTCATCTTGTCTCATTTTGTGCTTGTCTCGCTCATATAGCGTCATTTTGCCAGGAAAATCAAAGGAAAGTCAATATTTAAGATTCATTTCTTTTTCTGTGTCAAACTGTCTTAGAATGACAATCCCACTTTAGAAACATCAATTGTGCATGTTTTTGAAGGACAACATGATTTATTTTGACTTGGTGTTGAGTTACTGTGAAAAATGCAACACGTCTCATTTTGTGCTTGTCTCGCTGGTACAGTTTGAGATTGACAGTGAAATCAGATGAATGTCACTATTTAAAACTCAGCTGTTGTTATGTGTCAAACTGTCTTCGAATGACAATTCCCCTCCCCACCCTCTGCTCTCCTCCTCGACACTTTCATTAAGGCCGTGTGGATATGCTGTTCCTGATTAATTAACCCAATCTCTCTCAGCTCTTCTTCTCTGGGCCGTGGACCATTTTGGTTTACACTCCAGGGTCAGGGCATGTACTGGATCCCAGTCAGGGGAGACAAATGCTGGAAAACATGCCGGTCAGTATTCTTTTGTTCTACAATATTGTATTTATGACATGCAATCTGTACATGTATTGTCAGGCTTGTTTCTCCCACATATCTTTTGCCACATTATTTACCAATCACCATATACACACATTTTTGAAAGAAATATTCCCCTGTCTGGCGCTTTTAAACCCCTCTTATTCGCGCAAGTCGTCTAGCAATCCTTGTCGTTCGAAATAATTCCAAATATGGCCCTGGAGTGCCCTCTGCTGGATAAAGCCGAGAACAGCACTTTGGTGGCTTGTTTAAAATCCTCTGTCTGTGTGTATATTCTGTGGAACCGTGATAATTGTCATTTGAAATAAACTTTTGTGTCCAATTGGTTGTGTAGAGTGAATATGGGTCCGTTGAATGTGGTTGTGTCCAAGAAATTAACCAAATTATGATGACCTACGGATTTACATTTTATACAGCGATTATGCTTGTTAAGATGTACAAAAACATTACAAATTCCTCCTCCTCAAATATAAATAAATAAATCAAGTTTTTAATTGCTTGGATGTCGTCTTGTGTATCAATCTTAGTATAAAGGCTGTCCACATCAATTGTGAATAGAAAAGAGCGGACCTTGTGTGTAAAGTCCGGATCCTGGCATTGGACTCTGTTCTGAGCTGGTGTGTTTGGATTGTTGTTTGACTTACGGATGGGCTGCTGATACCGCCACGGTCGGTAGTTATTCCAGCCTTTATTGCAGATGATGTACGGGCGCTGGTTAGATGATGAGCCGGCGGTCACACGCGGGCGTCCTCCGTCATACCAGCCGGTGCGCATCTGGCCGTGCGGCGCTGCTACAAAAGTCTTCGGGGACTGTTGGATAACCACGGCGGGACTGCTGGTCAGCTCTGGTCAATTGAGAATGTTTGTGAAAGACAACATTGTTTATTTTGACCACCGTATGTAGTTACTGTGAAAAATGTAACAAGTGTTCATCTTGTCTCATTTTGTGCTTGTCTCGCTCATATAGCGTCATTTTGCCAGGAAAATCAAAGGAAAGTCAATATTTAAGATTCATTTCTTTTTCTGTGTCAAACTGTCTTAGAATGACAATCCCACTTTAGAAACATCAATTGTGCATGTTTTTGAAGGACAACATGATTTATTTTGACTTGGTGTTGAGTTACTGTGAAAAATGCAACACGTCTCATTTTGTGCTTGTCTCGCTCGTACAGTTTGAGATTGACAGTGAAATCAGATGAATGTCACTATTTAAAACTCAGCTGTTGTTATGTGTCAAACTGTCTTGGAATGACAATTCCCCTCCCCAGGGCCGTGGACCATTTTGGTTTACACTCCAGGGTCAGGGCATGTACTGGATCCCAGTCAGGGGAGACAAATGCTGGAAAACATGCCGGTCAGTATTCTTTTGTTCTACAATATTGTATTTATGACATGCAATCTGTACATGTATTGTCAGGCTTGTTTATCCCACATATCTTTTGCCACATTATTTACAAATCACCATATACACACATTTTTGAAAGAAATATTCCCCTGTCTGGCGCTTTTAAACCCCTCTTATTCGCGCAAGTTGTCTAGCAATCCTTGTCGTTCGAAATGATTCCAAATATGGCCCTGGAGTGCCCTCTGCTGGATAAAGCCGAGAACAGCACTTTGGTGGCTTGTTTAAAATCCTCTGTCTGTGTGTATATTCTGTGGAACCGTGATAATTGTCATTTGAAATAAACTTTTGTGTCCAATTGGTTGTGTAGAGTGAATATGGGTCCGTTGAATGTGCTTGTGTCCAAGAAATTAACCAAATTGTGATGACTCATGGATTTACATTTTATACAGCGATTATGCTTGTTAAGATGTACAAAAACATTACAAATTCCTCCTCCTCAAATATAAATAAATAAATAAATAAATCAAGTTTTTAATTGCTTGGATGTCGTCTTGTGTATCAATCTTAGTATAAAGGCTGTCCACATCAATTGTGAATAGAAAAGAGCGGACCTTGTGTGTAAAGTCCGGATCCTGGCATTGGACTCTGTTCTGAGCTGGTGTGTTTGGATTGTTGTTTGACTTACGGATGGGCTGCTGATACCGCCACGGTCGGTAGTTATTCCAGCCTTTATTGCAGATGATGTACGGGCGCTGGTTAGATGATGAGCCGGCGGTCACACGCGGGCGTCCTCCGTCATACCAGCCGGTGCGCATCTGGCCGTGCGGCGCTGCTACAAAAGTCTTCGGGGACTGTTGGATAACCACGGCGGGACTGCTGGTCAGCTCTGGTCAATTGAGAATGTTTGTGAAAGACAACATTGTTTATTTTGACCACCGTATGTAGTTACTGTGAAAAATGTAACAAGTGTTCATCTTGTCTCATTTTGTGCTTGTCTCGCTCATATAGCGTCATTTTGCCAGGAAAATCAAAGGAAAGTCAATATTTAAGATTCATTTCTTTTTCTGTGTCAAACTGTCTTAGAATGACAATCCCACTTTAGAAACATCAATTGTGCATGTTTTTGAAGGACAACGTGATGTATTTTGACTTGGTTACTGTGAAAAATGCAACACGTCTCATTTTGTGCTTGTCTCGCTCGTACAGTTTGAGATTGACAGTGAAATCAGATGAATGTCACTATTTAAAACTCAGCTGTTGTTATGTGTCAAACTGTCTTCGAATGACATTTCCCCTCCCCACCCTCTGCTCTCCTCCTCGACACTTTCATTAAGGCCGTGTGGATATGCTGTTCCTGATTAATTAACCCAATCTCTCTCAGCTCTTCTTCTCTGGGCCGTGGACCATTTTGGTTTACACTCCAGGGTCAGGGCATGTACTGGATCCCAGTCAGGGGAGACAAATGCTGGAAAACATGCCGGTCAGTATTCTTTTGTTCTACAATATTGTATTTATGACATGCAATCTGTACATGTATTGTCAGGCTTGTTTCTCCCACATATCTTTTGCCACATTATTTACAAATCACCATATACACACATTTTTGAAAGAAATATTCCCCTGTCTGGCGCTTTTAAACCCCTCTTATTCGCGCAAGTCGTCTAGCAATCCTTGTCGTTCGAAATAATTCCAAATATGGCCCTGGAGTGCCCTCTGCTGGATAAAGCCAAGAACAGCACTTTGGTGGCTTGTTTAGAATCCTCTGTCTGTGTGTATATTCTGTGGAACCGTGATAATTGTCATTTTAAAATAAACTTTTGTGTCCAATTGGTTGTGTAGAGTGAATATGGGTCCGTTGAATGTGGTTGTGTCCAAGAAATTAACCAAATTGTGATGACTTATGGATTTACATTTTATACAGCAATTATGCTTGTTAAGATGTACAAAAACATTACAAATTCCTCCTCCTCAAATATAAATAAATAAATCAAGTTTTTAATTGCTTGGATGTCGTCTTGTGTATCAATCTTAGTATAAAGGCTGTCCACATCAATTGTGAATAGAAAAGAGCGGACCTTGTGTGTAAAGTCCGGATCCTGGCATTGGACTCTGTTCTGAGCTGGTGTGTTTGGATTGTTGTTTGACTTACGGATGGGCTGCTGATACCGCCACGGTCGGTAGTTATTCCAGCCTTTATTGCGGATGATGTACGGGCGCTGGTTAGATGATGAGCCGGCGGTCACACGCGGGCGTCCTCCGTCATACCAGCCGGTGCGCATCTGGCCGCGCGGCGCTGCTACAAAAGTCTTCGGGGACTGTTGGATAACCACGGCGGGACTGCTGGTCAGCTCTGGTCAATTGTGAATGTTTGTGAAAGACAACATTGTTTATTTTGACCACCGTATGTAGTTACTGTGAAAAATGTAACAAGTGTTCATCTTGTCTCATTTTGTGCTTGTCTCGCTCATATAGCGTCATTTTGCCAGGAAAATCAAAGGAAAGTCAATATTTAAGATTCATTTCTTTTTCTGTGTCAAACTGTCTTAGAATGACAATCCCACTTTAGAAACATCAATTGTGCATGTTTTTGAAGGACAACATGATTTATTTTGACTTGGTGTTGAGTTACTGTGAAAAATGCAACACGTCTCATTTTGTGCTTGTCTCGCTGGTACAGTTTGAGATTGACAGTGAAATCAGATGAATGTCACTATTTAAAACTCAGCTGTTGTTATGTGTCAAACTGTCTTCGAATGACAATTCCCCTCCCCACCCTCTGCTCTCCTCCTCGACACTTTCATTAAGGCCGTGTGGATATGCTGTTCCTGATTAATTAACCCAATCTCTCTCAGCTCTTCTTCTCTGGGCCGTGGACCATTTTGGTTTACACTCCAGGGTCAGGGCATGTACTGGATCCCAGTCAGGGGAGACAAATGCTGGAAAACATGCCGGTCAGTATTCTTTTGTTCTACAATATTGTATTTATGACATGCAATCTGTACATGTATTGTCAGGCTTGTTTCTCCCACATATCTTTTGCCACATTATTTACCAATCACCATATACACACATTTTTGAAAGAAATATTCCCCTGTCTGGCGCTTTTAAACCCCTCTTATTCGCGCAAGTCGTCTAGCAATCCTTGTCGTTCGAAATAATTCCAAATATGGCCCTGGAGTGCCCTCTGCTGGATAAAGCCGAGAACAGCACTTTGGTGGCTTGTTTAAAATCCTCTGTCTGTGTGTATATTCTGTGGAACCGTGATAATTGTCATTTGAAATAAACTTTTGTGTCCAATTGGTTGTGTAGAGTGAATATGGGTCCGTTGAATGTGGTTGTGTCCAAGAAATTAACCAAATTATGATGACCTACGGATTTACATTTTATACAGCGATTATGCTTGTTAAGATGTACAAAAACATTACAAATTCCTCCTCCTCAAATATAAATAAATAAATCAAGTTTTTAATTGCTTGGATGTCGTCTTGTGTATCAATCTTAGTATAAAGGCTGTCCACATCAATTGTGAATAGAAAAGAGCGGACCTTGTGTGTAAAGTCCGGATCCTGGCATTGGACTCTGTTCTGAGCTGGTGTGTTTGGATTGTTGTTTGACTTACGGATGGGCTGCTGATACCGCCACGGTCGGTAGTTATTCCAGCCTTTATTGCAGATGATGTACGGGCGCTGGTTAGATGATGAGCCGGCGGTCACACGCGGGCGTCCTCCGTCATACCAGCCGGTGCGCATCTGGCCGTGCGGCGCTGCTACAAAAGTCTTCGGGGACTGTTGGATAACCACGGCGGGACTGCTGGTCAGCTCTGGTCAATTGAGAATGTTTGTGAAAGACAACATTGTTTATTTTGACCACCGTATGTAGTTACTGTGAAAAATGTAACAAGTGTTCATCTTGTCTCATTTTGTGCTTGTCTCGCTCATATAGCGTCATTTTGCCAGGAAAATCAAAGGAAAGTCAATATTTAAGATTCATTTCTTTTTCTGTGTCAAACTGTCTTAGAATGACAATCCCACTTTAGAAACATCAATTGTGCATGTTTTTGAAGGACAACATGATTTATTTTGACTTGGTGTTGAGTTACTGTGAAAAATGCAACACGTCTCATTTTGTGCTTGTCTCGCTCGTACAGTTTGAGATTGACAGTGAAATCAGATGAATGTCACTATTTAAAACTCAGCTGTTGTTATGTGTCAAACTGTCTTGGAATGACAATTCCCCTCCCCAGGGCCGTGGACCATTTTGGTTTACACTCCAGGGTCAGGGCATGTACTGGATCCCAGTCAGGGGAGACAAATGCTGGAAAACATGCCGGTCAGTATTCTTTTGTTCTACAATATTGTATTTATGACATGCAATCTGTACATGTATTGTCAGGCTTGTTTCTCCCACATATCTTTTGCCACATTATTTACAAATCACCATATACACACATTTTTGAAAGAAATATTCCCCTGTCTGGCGCTTTTAAACCCCTCTTATTCGCGCAAGTCGTCTAGCAATCCTTGTCGTTCGAAATGATTCCAAATATGGCCCTGGAGTGCCCTCTGCTGGATAAAGCCGAGAACAGCACTTTGGTGGCTTGTTTAAAATCCTCTGTCTGTGTGTATATTCTGTGGAACCGTGATAATTGTCATTTGAAATAAACTTTTGTGTCCAATTGGTTGTGTAGAGTGAATATGGGTCCGTTGAATGTGCTTGTGTCCAAGAAATTAACCAAATTGTGATGACTCATGGATTTACATTTTATACAGCGATTATGCTTGTTAAGATGTACAAAAACATTACAAATTCCTCCTCCTCAAATATAAATAAATAAATAAATAAATCAAGTTTTTAATTGCTTGGATGTCGTCTTGTGTATCAATCTTAGTATAAAGGCTGTCCACATCAATTGTGAATAGAAAAGAGCGGACCTTGTGTGTAAAGTCCGGATCCTGGCATTGGACTCTGTTCTGAGCTGGTGTGTTTGGATTGTTGTTTGACTTACGGATGGGCTGCTGATACCGCCACGGTCGGTAGTTATTCCAGCCTTTATTGCAGATGATGTACGGGCGCTGGTTAGATGATGAGCCGGCGGTCACACGCGGGCGTCCTCCGTCATACCAGCCGGTGCGCATCTGGCCGTGCGGCGCTGCTACAAAAGTCTTCGGGGACTGTTGGATAACCACGGCGGGACTGCTGGTCAGCTCTGGTCAATTGAGAATGTTTGTGAAAGACAACATTGTTTATTTTGACCACCGTATGTAGTTACTGTGAAAAATGTAACAAGTGTTCATCTTGTCTCATTTTGTGCTTGTCTCGCTCATATAGCGTCATTTTGCCAGGAAAATCAAAGGAAAGTCAATATTTAAGATTCATTTCTTTTTCTGTGTCAAACTGTCTTAGAATGACAATCCCACTTTAGAAACATCAATTGTGCATGTTTTTGAAGGACAACATGATTTATTTTGACTTGGTGTTGAGTTACTGTGAAAAATGCAACACGTCTCATTTTGTGCTTGTCTCGCTGGTACAGTTTGAGATTGACAGTGAAATCAGATGAATGTCACTATTTAAAACTCAGCTGTTGTTATGTGTCAAACTGTCTTGGAATGACAATTCCCCTCCCCAGGGCCGTGGACCATTTTGGTTTACACTCCAGGGTCAGGGCATGTACTGGATCCCAGTCAGGGGAGACAAATGCTGGAAAACATGCCGGTCAGTATTCTTTTGTTCTACAATATTGTATTTATGACATGCAATCTGTACATGTATTGTCAGGCTTGTTTCTCCCACATATCTTTTGCCACATTATTTACAAATCACCATATACACACATTTTTGAAAGAAATATTCCCCTGTCTGGCGCTTTTAAACCCCTCTTATTCGCGCAAGTCGTCTAGCAATCCTTGTCGTTCGAAATGATTCCAAATATGGCCCTGGAGTGCCCTCTGCTGGATAAAGCCGAGAACAGCACTTTGGTGGCTTGTTTAAAATCCTCTGTCTGTGTGTATATTCTGTGGAACCGTGATAATTGTCATTTGAAATAAACTTTTGTGTCCAATTGGTTGTGTAGAGTGAATATGGGTCCGTTGAATGTGCTTGTGTCCAAGAAATTAACCAAATTGTGATGACTCATGGATTTACATTTTATACAGCGATTATGCTTCTTAAGATGTACAAAAACATTACAAATTCCTCCTCCTCAAATATAAATAAATAAATAAATAAATCAAGTTTTTAATTGCTTGGATGTCGTCTTGTGTATCAATCTTAGTATAAAGGCTGTCCACATCAATTGTGAATAGAAAAGAGCGGACCTTGTGTGTAAAGTCCGGATCCTGGCATTGGACTCTGTTCTGAGCTGGTGTGTTTGGATTGTTGTTTGACTTACGGATGGGCTGCTGATACCGCCACGGTCGGTAGTTATTCCAGCCTTTATTGCAGATGATGTACGGGCGCTGGTTAGATGATGAGCCGGCGGTCACACGCGGGCGTCCTCCGTCATACCAGCCGGTGCGCATCTGGCCGTGCGGCGCTGCTACAAAAGTCTTCGGGGACTGTTGGATAACCACGGCGGGACTGCTGGTCAGCTCTGGTCAATTGAGAATGTTTGTGAAAGACAACATTGTTTATTTTGACCACCGTATGTAGTTACTGTGAAAAATGTAACAAGTGTTCATCTTGTCTCATTTTGTGCTTGTCTCGCTCATATAGCGTCATTTTGCCAGGAAAATCAAAGGAAAGTCAATATTTAAGATTCATTTCTTTTTCTGTGTCAAACTGTCTTAGAATGACAATCCCACTTTAGAAACATCAATTGTGCATGTTTTTGAAGGACAACATGATTTATTTTGACTTGGTGTTGAGTTACTGTGAAAAATGCAACACGTCTCATTTTGTGCTTGTCTCGCTGGTACAGTTTGAGATTGACAGTGAAATCAGATGAATGTCACTATTTAAAACTCAGCTGTTGTTATGTGTCAAACTGTCTTGGAATGACAATTCCCCTCCCCAGGGCCGTGGACCATTTTGGTTTACACTCCAGGGTCAGGGCATGTACTGGATCCCAGTCAGGGGAGACAAATGCTGGAAAACATGCCGGTCAGTATTCTTTTGTTCTACAATATTGTATTTATGACATGCAATCTGTACATGTATTGTCAGGCTTGTTTCTCCCACATATCTTTTGCCACATTATTTACCAATCACCATATACACACATTTTTGAAAGAAATATTCCCCTGTCTGGCGCTTTTAAACCCCTCTTATTCGCGCAAGTCGTCTAGCAATCCTTGTCGTTCGAAATAATTCCAAATATGGCCCTGGAGTGCCCTCTGCTGGATAAAGCCGAGAACAGCACTTTGGTGGCTTGTTTAAAATCCTCTGTCTGTGTGTATATTCTGTGGAACCGTGATAATTGTCATTTGAAATAAACTTTTGTGTCCAATTGGTTGTGTAGAGTTAATATGGGTCCGTTGAATGTGGTTGTGTCCAAGAAATTAACCAAATTATGATGACCTACGGATTTACATTTTATACAGCGATTATGCTTGTTAAGATGTACAAAAACATTACAAATTCCTCCTCCTCAAATATAAATAAATAAATCAAGTTTTTAATTGCTTGGATGTCGTCTTGTGTATCAATCTTAGTATAAAGGCTGTCCACATCAATTGTGAATAGAAAAGAGCGGACCTTGTGTGTAAAGTCCGGATCCTGGCATTGGACTCTGTTCTGAGCTGGTGTGTTTGGATTGTTGTTTGACTTACGGATGGGCTGCTGATACCGCCACGGTCGGTAGTTATTCCAGCCTTTATTGCAGATGATGTACGGGCGCTGGTTAGATGATGAGCCGGCGGTCACACGCGGGCGTCCTCCGTCATACCAGCCGGTGCGCATCTGGCCGTGCGGCGCTGCTACAAAAGTCTTCGGGGACTGTTGGATAACCACGGCGGGACTGCTGGTCAGCTCTGGTCAATTGAGAATGTTTGTGAAAGACAACATTGTTTATTTTGACCACCGTATGTAGTTACTGTGAAAAATGTAACAAGTGTTCATCTTGTCTCATTTTGTGCTTGTCTCGCTCATATAGCGTCATTTTGCCAGGAAAATCAAAGGAAAGTCAATATTTAAGATTCATTTCTTTTTCTGTGTCAAACTGTCTTAGAATGACAATCCCACTTTAGAAACATCAATTGTGCATGTTTTTGAAGGACAACATGATTTATTTTGACTTGGTGTTGAGTTACTGTGAAAAATGCAACACGTCTCATTTTGTGCTTGTCTCGCTGGTACAGTTTGAGATTGACAGTGAAATCAGATGAATGTCACTATTTAAAACTCAGCTGTTGTTATGTGTCAAACTGTCTTGGAATGACAATTCCCCTCCCCAGGGCCGTGGACCATTTTGGTTTACACTCCAGGGTCAGGGCATGTACTGGATCCCAGTCAGGGGAGACAAATGCTGGAAAACATGCCGGTCAGTATTCTTTTGTTCTACAATATTGTATTTATGACATGCAATCTGTACATGTATTGTCAGGCTTGTTTCTCCCACATATCTTTTGCCACATTATTTACAAATCACCATATACACACATTTTTGAAAGAAATATTCCCCTGTCTGGCGCTTTTAAACCCCTCTTATTCGCGCAAGTCGTCTAGCAATCCTTGTCGTTCGAAATGATTCCAAATATGGCCCTGGAGTGCCCTCTGCTGGATAAAGCCGAGAACAGCACTTTGGTGGCTTGTTTAAAATCCTCTGTCTGTGTGTATATTCTGTGGAACCGTGATAATTGTCATTTGAAATAAACTTTTGTGTCCAATTGGTTGTGTAGAGTGAATATGGGTCCGTTGAATGTGCTTGTGTCCAAGAAATTAACCAAATTGTGATGACTCATGGATTTACATTTTATACAGCGATTATGCTTGTTAAGATGTACAAAAACATTACAAATTCCTCCTCCTCAAATATAAATAAATAAATAAATAAATCAAGTTTTTAATTGCTTGGATGTCGTCTTGTGTATCAATCTTAGTATAAAGGCTGTCCACATCAATTGTGAATAGAAAAGAGCGGACCTTGTGTGTAAAGTCCGGATCCTGGCATTGGACTCTGTTCTGAGCTGGTGTGTTTGGATTGTTGTTTGACTTACGGATGGGCTGCTGATACCGCCACGGTCGGTAGTTATTCCAGCCTTTATTGCAGATGATGTACGGGCGCTGGTTAGATGATGAGCCGGCGGTCACACGCGGGCGTCCTCCGTCATACCAGCCGGTGCGCATCTGGCCGTGCGGCGCTGCTACAAAAGTCTTCGGGGACTGTTGGATAACCACGGCGGGACTGCTGGTCAGCTCTGGTCAATTGAGAATGTTTGTGAAAGACAACATTGTTTATTTTGACCACCGTATGTAGTTACTGTGAAAAATGTAACAAGTGTTCATCTTGTCTCATTTTGTGCTTGTCTCGCTCATATAGCGTCATTTTGCCAGGAAAATCAAAGGAAAGTCAATATTTAAGATTCATTTCTTTTTCTGTGTCAAACTGTCTTAGAATGACAATCCCACTTTAGAAACATCAATTGTGCATGTTTTTGAAGGACAACGTGATGTATTTTGACTTGGTTACTGTGAAAAATGCAACACGTCTCATTTTGTGCTTGTCTCGCTCGTACAGTTTGAGATTGACAGTGAAATCAGATGAATGTCACTATTTAAAACTCAGCTGTTGTTATGTGTCAAACTGTCTTCGAATGACATTTCCCCTCCCCACCCTCTGCTCTCCTCCTCGACACTTTCATTAAGGCCGTGTGGATATGCTGTTCCTGATTAATTAACCCAATCTCTCTCAGCTCTTCTTCTCTGGGCCGTGGACCATTTTGGTTTACACTCCAGGGTCAGGGCATGTACTGGATCCCAGTCAGGGGAGACAAATGCTGGAAAACATGCCGGTCAGTATTCTTTTGTTCTACAATATTGTATTTATGACATGCAATCTGTACATGTATTGTCAGGCTTGTTTCTCCCACATATCTTTTGCCACATTATTTACAAATCACCATATACACACATTTTTGAAAGAAATATTCCCCTGTCTGGCGCTTTTAAACCCCTCTTATTCGCGCAAGTCGTCTAGCAATCCTTGTCGTTCGAAATAATTCCAAATATGGCCCTGGAGTGCCCTCTGCTGGATAAAGCCAAGAACAGCACTTTGGTGGCTTGTTTAGAATCCTCTGTCTGTGTGTATATTCTGTGGAACCGTGATAATTGTCATTTGAAATAAACTTTTGTGTCCAATTGGTTGTGTAGAGTGAATATGGGTCCGTTGAATGTGGTTGTGTCCAAGAAATTAACCAAATTGTGATGACTTATGGATTTACATTTGATACAGCAATTATGCTTGTTAAGATGTACAAAAACATTACAAATTCCTCCTCCTCAAATATAAATAAATAAATCAAGTTTTTAATTGCTTGGATGTCGTCTTGTGTATCAATCTTAGTATAAAGGCTGTCCACATCAATTGTGAATAGAAAAGAGCGGACCTTGTGTGTAAAGTCCGGATCCTGGCATTGGACTCTGTTCTGAGCTGGTGTGTTTGGATTGTTGTTTGACTTACGGATGGGCTGCTGATACCGCCACGGTCGGTAGTTATTCCAGCCTTTATTGCAGATGATGTACGGGCGCTGGTTAGATGATGAGCCGGCGGTCACACGCGGGCGTCCTCCGTCATACCAGCCGGTGCGCATCTGGCCGTGCGGCGCTGCTACAAAAGTCTTCGGGGACTGTTGGATAACCACGGCGGGACTGCTGGTCAGCTCTGGTCAATTGAGAATGTTTGTGAAAGACAACATTGTTTATTTTGACCACCGTATGTAGTTACTGTGAAAAATGTAACAAGTGTTCATCTTGTCTCATTTTGTGCTTGTCTCGCTCATATAGCGTCATTTTGCCAGGAAAATCAAAGGAAAGTCAATATTTAAGATTCATTTCTTTTTCTGTGTCAAACTGTCTTAGAATGACAATCCCACTTTAGAAACATCAATTGTGCATGTTTTTGAAGGACAACATGATTTATTTTGACTTGGTGTTGAGTTACTGTGAAAAATGCAACACGTCTCATTTTGTGCTTGTCTCGCTGGTACAGTTTGAGATTGACAGTGAAATCAGATGAATGTCACTATTTAAAACTCAGCTGTTGTTATGTGTCAAACTGTCTTGGAATGACAATTCCCCTCCCCAGGGCCGTGGACCATTTTGGTTTACACTCCAGGGTCAGGGCATGTACTGGATCCCAGTCAGGGGAGACAAATGCTGGAAAACATGCCGGTCAGTATTCTTTTGTTCTACAATATTGTATTTATGACATGCAATCTGTACATGTATTGTCAGGCTTGTTTCTCCCACATATCTTTTGCCACATTATTTACAAATCACCATATACACACATTTTTGAAAGAAATATTCCCCTGTCTGGCGCTTTTAAACCCCTCTTATTCGCGCAAGTCGTCTAGCAATCCTTGTCGTTCGAAATGATTCCAAATATGGCCCTGGAGTGCCCTCTGCTGGATAAAGCCGAGAACAGCACTTTGGTGGCTTGTTTAAAATCCTCTGTCTGTGTGTATATTCTGTGGAACCGTGATAATTGTCATTTGAAATAAACTTTTGTGTCCAATTGGTTGTGTAGAGTGAATATGGGTCCGTTGAATGTGCTTGTGTCCAAGAAATTAACCAAATTGTGATGACTCATGGATTTACATTTTATACAGCGATTATGCTTGTTAAGATGTACAAAAACATTACAAATTCCTCCTCCTCAAATATAAATAAATAAATAAATAAATCAAGTTTTTAATTGCTTGGATGTCGTCTTGTGTATCAATCTTAGTATAAAGGCTGTCCACATCAATTGTGAATAGAAAAGAGCGGACCTTGTGTGTAAAGTCCGGATCCTGGCATTGGACTCTGTTCTGAGCTGGTGTGTTTGGATTGTTGTTTGACTTACGGATGGGCTGCTGATACCGCCACGGTCGGTAGTTATTCCAGCCTTTATTGCAGATGATGTACGGGCGCTGGTTAGATGATGAGCCGGCGGTCACACGCGGGCGTCCTCCGTCATACCAGCCGGTGCGCATCTGGCCGTGCGGCGCTGCTACAAAAGTCTTCGGGGACTGTTGGATAACCACGGCGGGACTGCTGGTCAGCTCTGGTCAATTGAGAATGTTTGTGAAAGACAACATTGTTTATTTTGACCACCGTATGTAGTTACTGTGAAAAATGTAACAAGTGTTCATCTTGTCTCATTTTGTGCTTGTCTCGCTCATATAGCGTCATTTTGCCAGGAAAATCAAAGGAAAGTCAATATTTAAGATTCATTTCTTTTTCTGTGTCAAACTGTCTTAGAATGACAATCCCACTTTAGAAACATCAATTGTGCATGTTTTTGAAGGACAACGTGATGTATTTTGACTTGGTTACTGTGAAAAATGCAACACGTCTCATTTTGTGCTTGTCTCGCTCGTACAGTTTGAGATTGACAGTGAAATCAGATGAATGTCACTATTTAAAACTCAGCTGTTGTTATGTGTCAAACTGTCTTCGAATGACATTTCCCCTCCCCACCCTCTGCTCTCCTCCTCGACACTTTCATTAAGGCCGTGTGGATATGCTGTTCCTGATTAATTAACCCAATCTCTCTCAGCTCTTCTTCTCTGGGCCGTGGACCATTTTGGTTTACACTCCAGGGTCAGGGCATGTACTGGATCCCAGTCAGGGGAGACAAATGCTGGAAAACATGCCGGTCAGTATTCTTTTGTTCTACAATATTGTATTTATGACATGCAATCTGTACATGTATTGTCAGGCTTGTTTCTCCCACATATCTTTTGCCACATTATTTACAAATCACCATATACACACATTTTTGAAAGAAATATTCCCCTGTCTGGCGCTTTTAAACCCCTCTTATTCGCGCAAGTCGTCTAGCAATCCTTGTCGTTCGAAATAATTCCAAATATGGCCCTGGAGTGCCCTCTGCTGGATAAAGCCAAGAACAGCACTTTGGTGGCTTGTTTAGAATCCTCTGTCTGTGTGTATATTCTGTGGAACCGTGATAATTGTCATTTGAAATAAACTTTTGTGTCCAATTGGTTGTGTAGAGTGAATATGGGTCCGTTGAATGTGGTTGTGTCCAAGAAATTAACCAAATTGTGATGACTTATGGATTTACATTTGATACAGCAATTATGCTTGTTAAGATGTACAAAAACATTACAAATTCCTCCTCCTCAAATATAAATAAATAAATCAAGTTTTTAATTGCTTGGATGTCGTCTTGTGTATCAATCTTAGTATAAAGGCTGTCCACATCAATTGTGAATAGAAAAGAGCGGACCTTGTGTGTAAAGTCCGGATCCTGGCATTGGACTCTGTTCTGAGCTGGTGTGTTTGGATTGTTGTTTGACTTACGGATGGGCTGCTGATACCGCCACGGTCGGTAGTTATTCCAGCCTTTATTGCGGATGATGTACGGGCGCTGGTTAGATGATGAGCCGGCGGTCACACGCGGGCGTCCTCCGTCATACCAGCCGGTGCGCATCTGGCCGCGCGGCGCTGCTACAAAAGTCTTCGGGGACTGTTGGATAACCACGGCGGGACTGCTGGTCAGCTCTGGTCAATTGTGAATGTTTGTGAAAGACAACATTGTTTATTTTGACCACCGTATGTAGTTACTGTGAAAAATGTAACAAGTGTTCATCTTGTCTCATTTTGTGCTTGTCTCGCTCATATAGCGTCATTTTGCCAGGAAAATCAAAGGAAAGTCAATATTTAAGATTCATTTCTTTTTCTGTGTCAAACTGTCTTAGAATGACAATCCCACTTTAGAAACATCAATTGTGCATGTTTTTGAAGGACAACATGATTTATTTTGACTTGGTGTTGAGTTACTGTGAAAAATGCAACACGTCTCATTTTGTGCTTGTCTCGCTGGTACAGTTTGAGATTGACAGTGAAATCAGATGAATGTCACTATTTAAAACTCAGCTGTTGTTATGTGTCAAACTGTCTTCGAATGACAATTCCCCTCCCCACCCTCTGCTCTCCTCCTCGACACTTTCATTAAGGCCGTGTGGATATGCTGTTCCTGATTAATTAACCCAATCTCTCTCAGCTCTTCTTCTCTGGGCCGTGGACCATTTTGGTTTACACTCCAGGGTCAGGGCATGTACTGGATCCCAGTCAGGGGAGACAAATGCTGGAAAACATGCCGGTCAGTATTCTTTTGTTCTACAATATTGTATTTATGACATGCAATCTGTACATGTATTGTCAGGCTTGTTTCTCCCACATATCTTTTGCCACATTATTTACAAATCACCATATACACACATTTTTGAAAGAAATATTCACCTGTCTGGCGCTTTTAAACCCCTCTTATTCGCGCAAGTCGTCTAGCAATCCTTGTCGTTCGAAATAATTCCAAAAATGGCCCTGGAGTGCCCTCTGCTGGATAAAGCCGAGAACAGCACTTTGGTGGCTTGTTTAAAATCCTCTGTCTGTGTGTATATTCTGTGGAACCGTGATAATTGTCATTTGAAATAAACTTTTGTGTCCAACTGGTTGTGTAGAGTGAATATGGGTCCGTTGAATGTGCTTGTGTCCAAGAAATTAACCAAATTGTGATGACTTATGGATTTACATTTTATACAGCGATTATGCTTGTTAAGATGTACAAAAACATTACAAATTCCTCCTCCTCAAATATAAATAAATAAATCCAGTTTTTAATTGCTTGGATGTCGTCTTGTGTATCAATCTTAGTATAAAGGCTGTCCACATCAATTGTGAATAGAAAAGAGCGGACCTTGTGTGTAAAGTCCGGATCCTGGCATTGGACTCTGTTCTGAGCTGGTGTGTTTGGATTGTTGTTTGACTTACGGATGGGCTGCTGATACCGCCACGGTCGGTAGTTATTCCAGCCTTTATTGTGGATGATGTACGGGCGCTGGTTAGATGATGAGCCGGCGGTCACACGCGGGCGTCCTCCGTCATACCAGCCGGTGCGCATCTGGCCGCGCGGCGCTGCTACAAAAGTCTTCGGGGACTGTTGGATAACCACGGCGGGACTGCTGGTCAGCTCTGGTCAATTGTGAATGTTTGTGAAAGACAACATTGTTTATTTTGACCACTGTATGTAGTTACTGTGAAAAATGTAACAAGTGTTCATCTTGTCTCATTTTGTGCTTGTCTCGCTCATATAGCGTCATTTTGCCAGGAAAATCAAAGGAAAGTCAATATTTAAGATTCATTTCTTTTTCTGTGTCAAACTGTCTTAGAATGACAATCCCACTTTAGAAACATCAATTGTGCATGTTTTTGAAGGACAACATGATTTATTTTGACTTGGTGTTGAGTTACTGTGAAAAATGCAACACGTCTCATTTTGTGCTTGTCTCGCTCGTACAGTTTGAGATTGACAGTGAAATCACATGAATGTCACTATTTAAAACTCAGCTGTTGTTATGTGTCAAACTGTCTTCGAATGACATTTCCCCTCCCCACCCTCTGCTCTCCTCCTCGACACTTTCATTAAGGCCGTGTGGATATGCTGTTCCTGATTAATTAACCCAATCTCTTTCAGCTCTTCTTCTCTGGGCCGTGGACCATTTTGGTTTACACTCCAGGGTCAGGGCATGTACTGGATCCCAGTCAGGGGAGACAAATGCTGGAAAACATGCCGGTCAGTATTCTTTTGTTCTACAATATTGTATTTATGACATGCAATCTGTACATGTATTGTCGGGCTTGTTTCTCCCACATATCTTTTGCCACATTATTTACAAATCACCATATACACACATTTTTGAAAGAAATATTCCCCTGTCTGGCGCTTTTAAACCCCTCTTATTCGCGCAAGTCGTCTAGCAATCCTTGTCGTTCGAAATGATTCCAAATATGGCCCTGGAGTGCCCTCTGCTGGATAAAGCCGAGAACAGCACTTTGGTGGCTTGTTTAAAATCCTCTGTCTGTGTGTATATTCTGTGGAACCGTGATAATTGTCATTTGAAATAAACTTTTGTGTCCAATTGGTTGTGTAGAGTGAATATGGGTCCGTTGAATGTGGTTGTGTCCAAGAAATTAACCAAATTGTGATGACTTATGGATTTACATTTTATACAGCGATTATGCTTGTTAAGATGTACAAAAACATTACAAATTCCTCCTCCTCAAATATAAATAAATAAATAAATAAATCAAGTTTTTAATTGCTTGGATGTCGTCTTGTGTATCAATCTTAGTATAAAGGCTGTCCACATCAATTGTGAATAGAAAAGAGCGGACCTTGTGTGTAAAGTCCAGATCCTGGCATTGGACTCTGTTCTGAGTTGGTGTGTTTGGATTGTTGTTTGACTTCCGGATGGGCTGCTGATACCGCCACGGTCGGTAGTTATTCCAGCCTTTATTGCGGATGATGTACGGGCGCTGGTTAGATGATGAGCCGGCAGTCACACGCGGGCGTCCTCCGTCATACCAGCCGGTGCGCATCTGGCCGCGCGGCGCTGCTACAAAAGTCTTCGGGGACTGTTGGATAACCACGGCGGGACTGCTGGTCAGCTCTGGTCAATTGTGAATGTTTGTGAAAGACAACATTGTTTATTTTGACCACCGTATGTAGTTACTGTGAAAAATGTAACAAGTGTTCATCTTGTCTCATTTTGTGCTTGTCTCGCTCATATAGCGTCATTTTGCCAGGAAAATCAAAGGAAAGTCAATATTTAAGATTCATTTCTTTTTCTGTGTCAAACTGTCTTAGAATGACAATCCCACTTTAGAAACATCAATTGTGCATGTTTTTGAAGGACAACATGATTTATTTTGACTTGGTGTTGAGTTACTGTGAAAAATGCAACACGTCTCATTTTGTGCTTGTCTCGCTCGTACAGTTTGAGATTGACAGTGAAATCAGATGAATGTCACTATTTGAAACTCAGCTGTTGTTATGTGTCAAACTGTCTTCGAATGACAATTCCCCTCCCCAGGGCCGTGGACCATTTTGGTTTACACTCCAGGGTCAGGGCATGTACTGGATCCCAGTCAGGGGAGACAAATGCTGGAAAACATGCCGGTCAGTATTCTTTTGTTCTACAATATTGTATTTATGACATGCAATCTGTACATGTATTGTCAGGCTTGTTTCTCCCACATATCTTTTGCCACATTATTTACAAATCACCATATACACACATTTTTGAAAGAAATATTCCCCTGTCTGGTGCTTTTAAACCCCTCTTATTCGCGCAAGTCGTCTAGCAATCCTTGTCGTTCGAAATAATTCCAAATATGGCCCTGGAGTGCCCTCTGCTGGATAAAGCCGAGAACAGCACTTTGGTGGCTTGTTTAAAATCCTCTGTCTGTGTGTATATTCTGTGGAACCGTGATAATTGTCATTTGAAATAAACTTTTGTGTCCAATTGGTTGTGTAGAGTGAATATGGGTCCGTTGAATGTGGTTGTGTCCAAGAAATTAACCAAATTGTGATGACTTATGGATTTACATTTTATACAGCGATTATGCTTGTTAAGATGTACAAAAACATTACAAATTCCTCCTCCTCAAATATAAATAAATAAATCAAGTTTTTAATTGCTTGGATGTCGTCTTGTGTATCAATCTTAGTATAAAGGCTGTCCACATCAATTGTGAATAGAAAAGAGCGGACCTTGTGTGTAAAGTCCGGATCCTGGCATTGGACTCTGTTCTGAGCTGGTGTGTTTGGATTGTTGTTTGACTTACGGATGGGCTGCTGATACCGCCACGGTCGGTAGTTATTCCAGCCTTTATTGCGGATGATGTACGGGCGCTGGTTAGATGATGAGCCGGCGGTCACACGCGGGCGTCCTCCGTCATACCAGCCGGTGCGCATCTGGCCGCGCGGCGCTGCTACAAAAGTCTTCGGGGACTGTTGGATAACCACGGCGGGACTGCTGGTCAGCTCTGGTCAATTGTGAATGTTTGTGAAAGACAACATTGTTTATTTTGACCACCGTATGTAGTTACTGTGAAAAATGTAACAAGTGTTCATCTTGTCTCATTTTGTGCTTGTCTCGCTCATATAGCGTCATTTTGCCAGGAAAATCAAAGGAAAGTCAATATTTAAGATTCATTTCTTTTTCTGTGTCAAACTGTCTTAGAATGACAATCCCACTTTAGAAACATCAATTGTGCATGTTTATGAAGGACAACATGATTTATTTTGACTTGGTGTTGAGTTACTGTGAAAAATGCAACACGTCTCATTTTGTGCTTGTCTCGCTCGTACAGTTTGAGATTGACAGTGAAATCAGATGAATGTCACTATTTAAAACTCAGCTGTTGTTATGTGTCAAACTGTCTTCGAATGACAATTCCCCTCCCCACCCTCTGCTCTCCTCCTCGACACTTTCATTAAGGCCGTGTGGATATGCTGTTCCTGATTAATTAACCCAATCTCTCTCAGCTCTTCTTCTCTGGGCCGTGGACCATTTTGGTTTACACTCCAGGGTCAGGGCATGTACTGGATCCCAGTCAGGGGAGACAAATGCTGGAAAACATGCCGGTCAGTATTCTTTTGTTCTACAATATTGTATTTATGACATGCAATCTGTACATGTATTGTCAGGCTTGTTTCTCCCACATATCTTTTGCCACATTATTTACAAATCACCATATACACACATTTTTGAAAGAAATATTCACCTGTCTGGCGCTTTTAAACCCCTCTTATTCGCGCAAGTCGTCTAGCAATCCTTGTCGTTCGAAATAATTCCAAAAATGGCCCTGGAGTGCCCTCTGCTGGATAAAGCCGAGAACAGCACTTTGGTGGCTTGTTTAAAATCCTCTGTCTGTGTGTATATTCTGTGGAACCGTGATAATTGTCATTTGAAATAAACTTTTGTGTCCAACTGGTTGTGTAGAGTGAATATGGGTCCGTTGAATGTGGTTGTGTCCAAGAAATTAACCAAATTGTGATGACTTATGGATTTACATTTTATACAGCAATTATGCTTGTTAAGATGTACAAAAACATTACAAATTCCTCCTCCTCAAATATAAATAAATAAATCAAGTTTTTAATTGCTTGGATGTCGTCTTGTGTATCAATCTTAGTATAAAGGCTGTCCACATCAATTGTGAATAGAAAAGAGCGGACCTTGTGTGTAAAGTCCGGATCCTGGCATTGGACTCTGTTCTGAGCTGGTGTGTTTGGATTGTTGTTTGACTTACGGATGGGCTGCTGATACCGCCACGGTCGGTAGTTATTCCAGCCTTTATTGCGGATGATGTACGGGCGCTGGTTAGATGATGAGCCGGCGGTCACACGCGGGCGTCCTCCGTCATACCAGCCGGTGCGCATCTGGCCGCGCGGCGCTGCTACAAAAGTCTTCGGGGACTGTTGGATAACCACGGCGGGACTGCTGGTCAGCTCTGGTCAATTGAGAATGTTTGTGAAAGACAACATTGTTTATTTTGACCACCGTATGTAGTTACTGTGAAAAATGTAACAAGTGTTCATCTTGTCTCATTTTGTGCTTGTCTCGCTCATATAGCGTCATTTTGCCAGGAAAATCAAAGGAAAGTCAATATTTAAGATTCATTTCTTTTTCTGTGTCAAACTGTCTTAGAATGACAATCCCACTTTAGAAACATCAATTGTGCATGTTTTTGAAGGACAACATGATTTATTTTGACTTGGTGTTGAGTTACTGTGAAAAATGCAACACGTCTCATTTTGTGCTTGTCTCGCTCGTACAGTTTGAGATTGACAGTGAAATCAGATGAATGTCACTATTTAAAACTCAGCTGTTGTTATGTGTCAAACTGTCTTGGAATGACAATTCCCCTCCCCAGGGCCGTGGACCATTTTGGTTTACAATCCAGGGTCAGGGCATGTACTGGATCCCAGTCAGGGGAGACAAATGCTGGAAAACATGCCGGTCAGTATTCTTTTGTTCTACAATATTGTATTTATGACATGCAATCTGTACATGTATTGTCAGGCTTGTTTCTCCCACATATCTTTTGCCACATTATTTACAAATCACCATATACACACATTTTTGAAAGAAATATTCCCCTGTCTGGCGCTTTTAAACCCCTCTTATTCGCGCAAGTCGTCTAGCAATCCTTGTCGTTCGAAATGATTCCAAATATGGCCCTGGAGTGCCCTCTGCTGGATAAAGCCGAGAACAGCACTTTGGTGGCTTGTTTAAAATCCTCTGTCTGTGTGTATATTCTGTGGAACCGGGATAATTGTCATTTGAAATAAACTTTTGTGTCCAATTGGTTGTGTAGAGTGAATATGGGTCTGTTGAATGTGGTTGTGTCCAAGAAATTAACCAAATTGTGATGACTTATGGATTTACATTTTATACAGCGATTATGCTTGTTAAGATGTACAAAAACATTACAAATTCCTCCTCCTCAAATATAAATAAATAAATCAAGTTTTTAATTGCTTGGATGTCGTCTTGTGTATCAATCTTAGTATAAAGGCTGTCCACATCAATTGTGAATAGAAAAGAGCGGACCTTGTGTGTAAAGTCCGGATCCTGGCATTGGACTCTGTTCTGAGCTGGTGTGTTTGGATTGTTGTTTGACTTACGGATGGGCTGCTGATACCGCCACGGTCGGTAGTTATTCCAGCCTTTATTGCGGATGATGTACGGGCGCTGGTTAGATGATGAGCCGGCGGTCACACGCGGGCGTCCTCCGTCATACCAGCCGGTGCGCATCTGGCCGCGCGGCGCTGCTACAAAAGTCTTCGGGGACTGTTGGATAACCACGGTGGGACTGCTGGTCAGCTCTGGTCAATTGTGAATGTTTGTGAAAGACAACATTGTTTATTTTGACCACCGTATGTAGTTACAGTGAAAAATGTAACAAGTGTTCATCTTGTCTCATTTTGTGCTTGTCTCGCTCATATAGCGTCATTTTGCCAGGAAAATCAAAGGAAAGTCAATATTTAAGATTCATTTCTTTTTCTGTGTCAAACTGTCTTAGAATGACAATCCCACTTTAGAAACATCAATTGTGCATGTTTTTGAAGGACAACATGATTTATTTTGACTTGGTGTTGAGTTACTGTGAAAAATGCAACACGTCTCATTTTGTGCTTGTCTCGCTCGTACAGTTTGAGATTGACAGTGAAATCAGATGAATGTCACTATTTAAAACTCAGCTGTTGTTATGTGTCAAACTGTCTTGGAATGACAATTCCCCTCCCCAGGGCCGTGGACCATTTTGGTTTACACTCCAGGGTCAGGGCATGTACTGGATCCCAGGCAGGGGAGACAAATGCTGGAAAACATGCCGGTCAGTATTCTTTTGTTCTACAATATTGTATTTATGACATGCAATCTGTACATGTATTGTCAGGCTTGTTTCTCCCACATATCTTTTGCCACATTATTTACAAATCACCATATACACACATTTTTGAAAGAAATATTCCCCTGTCTGGCGCTTTTAAACCCCTCTTATTCGCGCAAGTCGTCTAGCAATCCTTGTCGTTCGAAATGATTCCAAATATGGCCCTGGAGTGCCCTCTGCTGGATAAAGCCGAGAACAGCACTTTGGTGGCTTGTTTAAAATCCTCTGTCTGTGTGTATATTCTGTGGAACCGTGATAATTGTCATTTGAAATAAACTTTTGTGTCCAATTGGTTGTGTAGAGTGAATATGGGTCCGTTGAATGTGCTTGTGTCCAAGAAATTAACCAAATTGTGATGACTTATGGATTTACATTTTATACAGCGATTATGCTTGTTAAGATGTACAAAAACATTACAAATTCCTCCTCCTCAAATATAAATAAATAAATAAATAAATCAAGTTTTTAATTGCTTGGATGTCGTCTTGTGTATCAATCTTAGTATAAAGGCTGTCCACATCAATTGTGAATAGAAAAGAGCGGACCTTGTGTGTAAAGTCCGGATCCTGGCATTGGACTCTGTTCTGAGCTGGTGTGTTTGGATTGTTGTTTGACTTACGGATGGGCTGCTGATACCGCCACGGTCGGTAGTTATTCCAGCCTTTATTGCAGATGATGTACGGGCGCTGGTTAGATGATGAGCCGGCGGTCACACGCGGGCGTCCTCCGTCATACCAGCCGGTGCGCATCTGGCCGTGCGGCGCTGCTACAAAAGTCTTCGGGGACTGTTGGATAACCACGGCGGGACTGCTGGTCAGCTCTGGTCAATTGAGAATGTTTGTGAAAGACAACATTGTTTATTTTGACCACCGTATGTAGTTACTGTGAAAAATGTAACAAGTGTTCATCTTGTCTCATTTTGTGCTTGTCTCGCTCATATAGCGTCATTTTGCCAGGAAAATCAAAGGAAAGTCAATATTTAAGATTCATTTCTTTTTCTGTGTCAAACTGTCTTAGAATGACAATCCCACTTTAGAAACATCAATTGTGCATGTTTTTGAAGGACAACATGATTTATTTTGACTTGGTGTTGAGTTACTGTGAAAAATGCAACACGTCTCATTTTGTGCTTGTCTCGCTGGTACAGTTTGAGATTGACAGTGAAATCAGATGAATGTCACTATTTAAAACTCAGCTGTTGTTATGTGTCAAACTGTCTTGGAATGACAATTCCCCTCCCCAGGGCCGTGGACCATTTTGGTTTACACTCCAGGGTCAGGGCATGTACTGGATCCCAGTCAGGGGAGACAAATGCTGGAAAACATGCCGGTCAGTATTCTTTTGTTCTACAATATTGTATTTATGACATGCAATCTGTACATGTATTGTCAGGCTTGTTTCTCCCACATATCTTTTGCCACATTATTTACAAATCACCATATACACACATTTTTGAAAGAAATATTCCCCTGTCTGGCGCTTTTAAACCCCTCTTATTCGCGCAAGTCGTCTAGCAATCCTTGTCGTTCGAAATGATTCCAAATATGGCCCTGGAGTGCCCTCTGCTGGATAAAGCCGAGAACAGCACTTTGGTGGCTTGTTTAAAATCCTCTGTCTGTGTGTATATTCTGTGGAACCGTGATAATTGTCATTTGAAATAAACTTTTGTGTCCAATTGGTTGTGTAGAGTGAATATGGGTCCGTTGAATGTGCTTGTGTCCAAGAAATTAACCAAATTGTGATGACTCATGGATTTACATTTTATACAGCGATTATGCTTGTTAAGATGTACAAAAACATTACAAATTCCTCCTCCTCAAATATAAATAAATAAATAAATAAATCAAGTTTTTAATTGCTTGGATGTCGTCTTGTGTATCAATCTTAGTATAAAGGCTGTCCACATCAATTGTGAATAGAAAAGAGCGGACCTTGTGTGTAAAGTCCGGATCCTGGCATTGGACTCTGTTCTGAGCTGGTGTGTTTGGATTGTTGTTTGACTTACGGATGGGCTGCTGATACCGCCACGGTCGGTAGTTATTCCAGCCTTTATTGCAGATGATGTACGGGCGCTGGTTAGATGATGAGCCGGCGGTCACACGCGGGCGTCCTCCGTCATACCAGCCGGTGCGCATCTGGCCGTGCGGCGCTGCTACAAAAGTCTTCGGGGACTGTTGGATAACCACGGCGGGACTGCTGGTCAGCTCTGGTCAATTGAGAATGTTTGTGAAAGACAACATTGTTTATTTTGACCACCGTATGTAGTTACTGTGAAAAATGTAACAAGTGTTCATCTTGTCTCATTTTGTGCTTGTCTCGCTCATATAGCGTCATTTTGCCAGGAAAATCAAAGGAAAGTCAATATTTAAGATTCATTTCTTTTTCTGTGTCAAACTGTCTTAGAATGACAATCCCACTTTAGAAACATCAATTGTGCATGTTTTTGAAGGACAACGTGATGTATTTTGACTTGGTTACTGTGAAAAATGCAACACGTCTCATTTTGTGCTTGTCTCGCTCGTACAGTTTGAGATTGACAGTGAAATCAGATGAATGTCACTATTTAAAACTCAGCTGTTGTTATGTGTCAAACTGTCTTCGAATGACATTTCCCCTCCCCACCCTCTGCTCTCCTCCTCGACACTTTCATTAAGGCCGTGTGGATATGCTGTTCCTGATTAATTAACCCAATCTCTCTCAGCTCTTCTTCTCTGGGCCGTGGACCATTTTGGTTTACACTCCAGGGTCAGGGCATGTACTGGATCCCAGTCAGGGGAGACAAATGCTGGAAAACATGCCGGTCAGTATTCTTTTGTTCTACAATATTGTATTTATGACATGCAATCTGTACATGTATTGTCAGGCTTGTTTCTCCCACATATCTTTTGCCACATTATTTACAAATCACCATATACACACATTTTTGAAAGAAATATTCCCCTGTCTGGCGCTTTTAAACCCCTCTTATTCGCGCAAGTCGTCTAGCAATCCTTGTCGTTCGAAATAATTCCAAATATGGCCCTGGAGTGCCCTCTGCTGGATAAAGCCAAGAACAGCACTTTGGTGGCTTGTTTAGAATCCTCTGTCTGTGTGTATATTCTGTGGAACCGTGATAATTGTCATTTGAAATAAACTTTTGTGTCCAATTGGTTGTGTAGAGTGAATATGGGTCCGTTGAATGTGGTTGTGTCCAAGAAATTAACCAAATTGTGATGACTTATGGATTTACATTTTATACAGCAATTATGCTTGTTAAGATGTACAAAAACATTACAAATTCCTCCTCCTCAAATATAAATAAATAAATCAAGTTTTTAATTGCTTGGATGTCGTCTTGTGTATCAATCTTAGTATAAAGGCTGTCCACATCAATTGTGAATAGAAAAGAGCGGACCTTGTGTGTAAAGTCCGGATCCTGGCATTGGACTCTGTTCTGAGCTGGTGTGTTTGGATTGTTGTTTGACTTACGGATGGGCTGCTGATACCGCCACGGTCGGTAGTTATTCCAGCCTTTATTGCGGATGATGTACGGGCGCTGGTTAGATGATGAGCCGGCGGTCACACGCGGGCGTCCTCCGTCATACCAGCCGGTGCGCATCTGGCCGCGCGGCGCTGCTACAAAAGTCTTCGGGGACTGTTGGATAACCACGGCGGGACTGCTGGTCAGCTCTGGTCAATTGTGAATGTTTGTGAAAGACAACATTGTTTATTTTGACCACTGTATGTAGTTACTGTGAAAAATGTAACAAGTGTTCATCTTGTCTCATTTTGTGCTTGTCTCGCTCATATAGCGTCATTTTGCCAGGAAAATCAAAGGAAAGTCAATATTTAAGATTCATTTCTTTTTCTGTGTCAAACTGTCTTAGAATGACAATCCCACTTTAGAAACATCAATTGTGCATGTTTTTGAAGGACAACATGATTTATTTTGACTTGGTGTTGAGTTACTGTGAAAAATGCAACACGTCTCATTTTGTGCTTGTCTCGCTCGTACAGTTTGAGATTGACAGTGAAATCACATGAATGTCACTATTTAAAACTCAGCTGTTGTAATGTGTCAAACTGTCTTCGAATGACATTTCCCCTCCCCACCCTCTGCTCTCCTCCTCGACACTTTCATTAAGGCCGTGTGGATATGCTGTTCCTGATTAATTAACCCAATCTCTTTCAGCTCTTCTTCTCTGGGCCGTGGACCATTTTGGTTTACACTCCAGGGTCAGGGCATGTACTGGATCCCAGTCAGGGGAGACAAATGCTGGAAAACATGCCGGTCAGTATTCTTTTGTTCTACAATATTGTATTTATGACATGCAATCTGTACATGTATTGTCAGGCTTGTTTCTCCCACATATCTTTTGCCACATTATTTACAAATCACCATATACACACATTTTTGAAAGAAATATTCCCCTGTCTGGCGCTTTTAAACCCCTCTTATTCGCGCAAGTCGTCTAGCAATCCTTGTCGTTCGAAATGATTCCAAATATGGCCCTGGAGTGCCCTCTGCTGGATAAATCCGAGAACAGCACTTTGGTGGCTTGTTTAAAATCCTCTGTCTGTGTGTATATTCTGTGGAACCGTGATAATTGTCATTTGAAATAAACTTTTGTGTCCAATTGGTTGTGTAGAGTGAATATGGGTCCGTTGAATGTGCTTGTGTCCAAGAAATTAACCAAATTGTGATGACTTATGGATTTACATTTTATACAGCGATTATGCTTGTTAAGATGTACAAAAACATTACAAATTCCTCCTCCTCAAATATAAATAAATAAATCCAGTTTTTAATTGCTTGGATGTCGTCTTGTGTATCAATCTTAGTATAAAGGCTGTCCACATCAATTGTGAATAGAAAAGAGCGGACCTTGTGTGTAAAGTCCGGATCCTGGCATTGGACTCTGTTCTGAGCTGGTGTGTTTGGATTGTTGTTTGACTTACGGATGGGCTGCTGATACCGCCACGGTCGGTAGTTATTCCAGCCTTTATTGCGGATGATGTACGGGCGCTGGTTAGATGATGAGCCGGCGGTCACACGCGGGCGTCCTCCGTCATACCAGCCGGTGCGCATCTGGCCGCGCGGCGCTGCTACAAAAGTCTTCGGGGACTGTTGGATAACCACGGCGGGACTGCTGGTCAGCTCTGGTCAATTGTGAATGTTTGTGAAAGACAACATTGTTTATTTTGACCACTGTATGTAGTTACTGTGAAAAATGTAACAAGTGTTCATCTTGTCTCATTTTGTGCTTGTCTCGCTCATATAGCGTCATTTTGCCAGGAAAATCAAAGGAAAGTCAATATTTAAGATTCATTTCTTTTTCTGTGTCAAACTGTCTTAGAATGACAATCCCACTTTAGAAACATCAATTGTGCATGTTTTTGAAGGACAACATGATTTATTTTGACTTGGTGTTGAGTTACTGTGAAAAATGCAACACGTCTCATTTTGTGCTTGTCTCGCTCGTACAGTTTGAGATTGACAGTGAAATCACATGAATGTCACTATTTAAAACTCAGCTGTTGTAATGTGTCAAACTGTCTTCGAATGACATTTCCCCTCCCCACCCTCTGCTCTCCTCCTCGACACTTTCATTAAGGCCGTGTGGATATGCTGTTCCTGATTAATTAACCCAATCTCTTTCAGCTCTTCTTCTCTGGGCCGTGGACCATTTTGGTTTACACTCCAGGGTCAGGGCATGTACTGGATCCCAGTCAGGGGAGACAAATGCTGGAAAACATGCCGGTCAGTATTCTTTTGTTCTACAATATTGTATTTATGACATGCAATCTGTACATGTATTGTCAGGCTTGTTTCTCCCACATATCTTTTGCCACATTATTTACAAATCACCATATACACACATTTTTGAAAGAAATATTCCCCTGTCTGGCGCTTTTAAACCCCTCTTATTCGCGCAAGTCGTCTAGCAATCCTTGTCGTTCGAAATAATTCCAAATATGGCCCTGGAGTGCCCTCTGCTGGATAAAGCCGAGAACAGCACTTTGGTGGCTTGTTTAGAATCCTCTGTCTGTGTGTATATTCTGTGGAACCGTGATAATTGTCATTTGAAATAAACTTTTGTGTCCAATTGGTTGTGTAGAGTGAATATGGGTCCGTTGAATGTGGTTGTGTCCAAGAAATTAACCAAATTGTGATGACTTATGGATTTACATTTTATACAGCGATTATGCTTGTTAAGATGTACAAAAACATTACAAATTCCTCCTCCTCAAATATAAATAAATAAATCAAGTTTTTAATTGCTTGGATGTCGTCTTGTGTATCAATCTTAGTATAAAGGCTGTCCACATCAATTGTGAATAGAAAAGAGCGGACCTTGTGTGTAAAGTCCGGATCCTGGCATTGGACTCTGTTCTGAGCTGGTGTGTTTGGATTGTTGTTTGACTTACGGATGGGCTGCTGATACCGCCACGGTCGGTAGTTATTCCAGCCTTTATTGCGGATGATGTACGGGCGCTGGTTAGATGATGAGCCGGCGGTCACACGCGGGCGTCCTCCGTCATACCAGCCGGTGCGCATCTGGCCGTGCGGCGCTGCTACAAAAGTCTTCGGGGACTGTTGGATAACCACGGCGGGACTGCTGGTCAGCTCTGGTCAATTGTGAATGTTTGTGAAAGACAACATTGTTTATTTTGACCACCGTATGTAGTTACTGTGAAAAATGTAACAAGTGTTCATCTTGTCTCATTTTGTGCTTGTCTCGCTCATATAGCGTCATTTTGCCAGGAAAATCAAAGGAAAGTCAATATTTAAGATTCATTTCTTTTTCTGTGTCAAACTGTCTTAGAATGACAATCCCACTTTAGAAACATCAATTGTGCATGTTTTTGAAGGACAACATGATTTATTTTGACTTGGTGTTGAGTTACTGTGAAAAATGCAACACGTCTCATTTTGTGCTTGTCTCGCTCGTACAGTTTGAGATTGACAGTGAAATCAGATGAATGTCACTATTTAAAACTCAGCTGTTGTTATGTGTCAAACTGTCTTGGAATGACAATTCCCCTCCCCAGGGCCGTGGACCATTTTGGTTTACACTCCAGGGTCAGGGCATGTACTGGATCCCAGTCAGGGGAGACAAATGCTGGAAAACATGCCGGTCAGTATTCTTTTGTTCTACAATATTGTATTTATGACATGCAATCTGTACATGTATTGTCAGGCTTGTTTCTCCCACATATCTTTTGCCACATTATTTACAAATCACCATATACACACATTTTTGAAAGAAATATTCCCCTGTCTGGCGCTTTTAAACCCCTCTTATTCGCGCAAGTCGTCTAGCAATCCTTGTCGTTCGAAATGATTCCAAATATGGCCCTGGAGTGCCCTCTGCTGGATAAAGCCGAGAACAGCACTTTGGTGGCTTGTTTAAAATCCTCTGTCTGTGTGTATATTCTGTGGAACCGTGATAATTGTCATTTGAAATAAACTTTTGTGTCCAATTGGTTGTGTAGAGTGAATATGGGTCCGTTGAATGTGCTTGTGTCCAAGAAATTAACCAAATTGTGATGACTTATGGATTTACATTTTATACAGCGATTATGCTTGTTAAGATGTACAAAAACATTACAAATTCCTCCTCCTCAAATATAAATAAATAAATAAATAAATCAAGTTTTTAATTGCTTGGATGTCGTCTTGTGTATCAATCTTAGTATAAAGGCTGTCCACATCAATTGTGAATAGAAAAGAGCGGACCTTGTGTGTAAAGTCCGGATCCTGGCATTGGACTCTGTTCTGAGCTGGTGTGTTTGGATTGTTGTTTGACTTACGGATGGGCTGCTGATACCGCCACGGTCGGTAGTTATTCCAGCCTTTATTGCAGATGATGTACGGGCGCTGGTTAGATGATGAGCCGGCGGTCACACGCGGGCGTCCTCCGTCATACCAGCCGGTGCGCATCTGGCCGTGCGGCGCTGCTACAAAAGTCTTCGGGGACTGTTGGATAACCACGGCGGGACTGCTGGTCAGCTCTGGTCAATTGAGAATGTTTGTGAAAGACAACATTGTTTATTTTGACCACCGTATGTAGTTACTGTGAAAAATGTAACAAGTGTTCATCTTGTCTCATTTTGTGCTTGTCTCGCTCATATAGCGTCATTTTGCCAGGAAAATCAAAGGAAAGTCAATATTTAAGATTCATTTCTTTTTCTGTGTCAAACTGTCTTAGAATGACAATCCCACTTTAGAAACATCAATTGTGCATGTTTTTGAAGGACAACGTGATGTATTTTGACTTGGTGTTGAGTTACTGTGAAAAATGCAACACGTCTCATTTTGTGCTTGTCTCGCTGGTACAGTTTGAGATTGACAGTGAAATCAGATGAATGTCACTATTTAAAACTCAGCTGTTGTTATGTGTCAAACTGTCTTCGAATGACAATTCCCCTCCCCACCCTCTGCTCTCCTCCTCGACACTTTCATTAAGGCCGTGTGGATATGCTGTTCCTGATTAATTAACCCAATCTCTCTCAGCTCTTCTTCTCTGGGCCGTGGACCATGTTGGTTTACACTCCAGGGTCAGGGCATGTACTGGATCCCAGTCAGGGGAGACAAATGCTGGAAAACATGCCGGTCAGTATTCTTTTGTTCTACAATATTGTATTTATGACATGCAATCTGTACATGTATTGTCAGGCTTGTTTCTCCCACATATCTTTTGCCACATTATTTACAAATCACCATATACACACTTTTTTGAAAGAAATATTCACCTGTCTGGCGCTTTTAAACCCCTCTTATTCGCGCAAGTCGTCTAGCAATCCTTGTCGTTCGAAATAATTCCAAAAATGGCCCTGGAGTGCCCTCTGCTGGATAAAGCCGAGAACAGCACTTTGGTGGCTTGTTTAAAATCCTCTGTCTGTGTGTATATTCTGTGGAACCGTGATAATTGTCATTTGAAATAAACTTTTGTGTCCAACTGGTTGTGTAGAGTGAATATGGGTCCGTTGAATGTGCTTGTGTCCAAGAAATTAACCAAATTGTGATGACTTATGGATTTACATTTTATACAGCGATTATGCTTGTTAAGATGTACAAAAACATTACAAATTCCTCCTCCTCAAATATAAATAAATAAATCCAGTTTTTAATTGCTTGGATGTCGTCTTGTGTATCAATCTTAGTATAAAGGCTGTCCACATCAATTGTGAATAGAAAAGAGCGGACCTTGTGTGTAAAGTCCGGATCCTGGCATTGGACTCTGTTCTGAGCTGGTGTGTTTGGATTGTTGTTTGACTTACGGATGGGCTGCTGATACCGCCACGGTCGGTAGTTATTCCAGCCTTTATTGCGGATGATGTACGGGCGCTGGTTAGATGATGAGCCGGCGGTCACACGCGGGCGTCCTCCGTCATACCAGCCGGTGCGCATCTGGCCGCGCGGCGTTGCTACAAAAGTCTTCGGGGACTGTTGGATAACCACGGCGGGACTGCTGGTCAGCTCTGGTCAATTGTGAATGTTTGTGAAAGACAACTTTGTTTATTTTGACCACCGTATGTAGTTACTGTGAAAAATGTAACAAGTGTTCATCTTGTCTCATTTTGTGCTTGTCTCGCTCATATAGCGTCATTTTGCCAGGAAAATCAAAGGAAAGTCAATATTTAAGATTCATTTCTTTTTCTGTGTCAAACTGTCTTAGAATGACAATCCCACTTTAGAAACATCAATTGTGCATGTTTTTGAAGGACAACATGATTTATTTTGACTTGGTGTTGAGTTACTGTGAAAAATGCAACACGTCTCATTTTGTGCTTGTCTCGCTCGTACAGTTTGAGATTGACAGTGAAATCAGATGAATGTCACTATTTAAAACTCAGCTGTTGTTATGTGTCAAACTGTCTTCGAATGACAATTCCCCTCCCCACGGCCGTGGACCATTTTGGTTTACACTCCAGGGTCAGGGCATGTACTGGATCCCAGTCAGGGGAGACAAATGCTGGAAAACATGCCGGTCAGTATTCTTTTGTTCTACAATATTGTATTTATGACATGCAATCTGTACATGTATTGTCAGGCTTGTTTCTCCCACATATCTTTTGCCACATTATTTACAAATCACCATATACACACATTTTTGAAAGAAATATTCACCTGTCTGGCGCTTTTAAACCCCTCTTATTCGCGCAAGTCGTCTAGCAATCCTTGTCGTTCGAAATAATTCCAAAAATGGCCCTGGAGTGCCCTCTGCTGGATAAAGCCGAGAACAGCACTTTGGTGGCTTGTTTAAAATCCTCTGTCTGTGTGTATATTCTGTGGAACCGTGATAATTGTCATTTGAAATAAACTTTTGTGTCCAACTGGTTGTGTAGAGTGAATATGGGTCCGTTGAATGTGCTTGTGTCCAAGAAATTAACCAAATTGTGATGACTTATGGATTTACATTTGATACAGCAATTATGCTTGTTAAGATGTACAAAAACATTACAAATTCCTCCTCCTCAAATATAAATAAATAAATCAAGTTTTTAATTGCTTGGATGTCGTCTTGTGTATCAATCTTAGTATAAAGGCTGTCCACATCAATTGTGAATAGAAAAGAGCGGACCTTGTGTGTAAAGTCCGGATCCTGGCATTGGACTCTGTTCTGAGCTGGTGTGTTTGGATTGTTGTTTGACTTACGGATGGGCTGCTGATACCGCCACGGTCGGTAGTTATTCCAGCCTTTATTGCGGATGATGTACGGGCGCTGGTTAGATGATGAGCCGGCGGTCACACGCGGGCGTCCTCCGTCATACCAGCCGGTGCGCATCTGGCCGCGCGGCGCTGCTACAAAAGTCTTCGGGGACTGTTGGATAACCACGGCGGGACTGCTGGTCAGCTCTGGTCAATTGAGAATGTTTGTGAAAGACAACATTGTTTATTTTGACCACCGTATGTAGTTACTGTGAAAAATGTAACAAGTGTTCATCTTGTCTCATTTTGTGCTTGTCTCGCTCATATAGCGTCATTTTGCCAGGAAAATCAAAGGAAAGTCAATATTTAAGATTCATTTCTTTTTCTGTGTCAAACTGTCTTAGAATGACAATCCCACTTTAGAAACATCAATTGTGCATGTTTTTGAAGGACAACATGATTTATTTTGACTTGGTGTTGAGTTACTGTGAAAAATGCAACACGTCTCATTTTGTGCTTGTCTCGCTCGTACACTTTGAGATTGACAGTGAAATCAGATGAATGTCACTATTTAAAACTCAGCTGTTGTTATGTGTCAAACTGTCTTGGAATGACAATTCCCCTCCCCAGGGCCGTGGACCATTTTGGTTTACACTCCAGGGTCAGGGCATGTACTGGATCCCAGTCAGGGGAGACAAATGCTGGAAAACATGCCGGTCAGTATTCTTTTGTTCTACAATATTGTATTTATGACATGCAATCTGTACATGTATTGTCAGGCTTGTTTCTCCCACATATCTTTTGCCACATTATTTACAAATCACCATATACACACATTTTTGAAAGAAATATTCACCTGTCTGGCGCTTTTAAACCCCTCTTATTCGCGCAAGTCGTCTAGCAATCCTTGTCGTTCGAAATAATTCCAAAAATGGCCCTGGAGTGCCCTCTGCTGGATAAAGCCGAGAACAGCACTTTGGTGGCTTGTTTAAAATCCTCTGTCTGTGTGTATATTCTGTGGAACCGTGATAATTGTCATTTGAAATAAACTTTTGTGTCCAACTGGTTGTGTAGAGTGAATATGGGTCCGTTGAATGTGCTTGTGTCCAAGAAATTAACCAAATTGTGATGACTTATGGATTTACATTTGATACAGCAATTATGCTTGTTAAGATGTACAAAAACATTACAAATTCCTCCTCCTCAAATATAAATAAATAAATCAAGTTTTTAATTGCTTGGATGTCGTCTTGTGTATCAATCTTAGTATAAAGGCTGTCCACATCAATTGTGAATAGAAAAGAGCGGACCTTGTGTGTAAAGTCCGGATCCTGGCATTGGACTCTGTTCTGAGCTGGTGTGTTTGGATTGTTGTTTGACTTACGGATGGGCTGCTGATACCGCCACGGTCGGTAGTTATTCCAGCCTTTATTGCGGATGATGTACGGGCGCTGGTTAGATGATGAGCCGGCGGTCACACGCGGGCGTCCTCCGTCATACCAGCCGGTGCGCATCTGGCCGCGCGGCGCTGCTACAAAAGTCTTCGGGGACTGTTGGATAACCACGGCGGGACTGCTGGTCAGCTCTGGTCAATTGTGAATGTTTGTGAAAGACAACATTGTTTATTTTGACCACCGTATGTAGTTACTGTGAAAAATGTAACAAGTGTTCATCTTGTCTCATTTTGTGCTTGTCTCGCTCATATAGCGTCATTTTGCCAGGAAAATCAAAGGAAAGTCAATATTTAAGATTCATTTCTTTTTCTGTGTCAAACTGTCTTAGAATGACAATCCCACTTTAGAAACATCAATTGTGCATGTTTTTGAAGGACAACGTGATTTATTTTGACTTGGTTAATGTGAAAAATGCAACACGTCTCATTTTGTGCTTGTCTCGCTCGTACAGTTTGAGATTGACAGTGAAATCAGATGAATGTCACTATTTAAAACTCAGCTGTTGTTATGTGTCAAACTGTCTTGGAATGACAATTCCCCTCCCCAGGGCCGTGGACCATTTTGGTTTACACTCCAGGGTCAGGGCATGTACTGGATCCCAGTCAGGGGAGACAAATGCTGGAAAACATGCCGGTCAGTATTCTTTTGTTCTACAATATTGTATTTATGACATGCAATCTGTACATGTATTGTCAGGCTTGTTTCTCCCACATATCTTTTGCCACATTATTTACAAATCACCATATACACACATTTTTGAAAGAAATATTCCCCTGTCTGGCGCTTTTAAACCCCTCTTATTCGCGCAAGTGGTCTAGCAATCCTTGTCGTTCGAAATAATTCCAAAAATGGCCCTGGAGTGCCCTCTGCTGGATAAAGCCGAGAACAGCACTTTGGTGGCTTGTTTAAAATCCTCTGTCTGTGTGTATATTCTGTGGAACCGTGATAATTGTCATTTGAAATAAACTTTTGTGTCCAATTGGTTGTGTAGAGTGAATATGGGTCCGTTGAATGTGCTTGTGTCCAAGAAATTAACCAAATTGTGATGACTTATGGATTTACATTTTATACAGCGATTATGCTTGTTAAGATGTACAAAAACATTACAAATTCCTCCTCCTCAAATATAAATAAATAAATCCAGTTTTTAATTGCTTGGATGTCGTCTTGTGTATCAATCTTAGTATAAAGGCTGTCCACATCAATTTTGAATAGAAAAGAGCGGACCTTGTGTGTAAAGTCCGGATCCTGGCATTGGACTCTGTTCTGAGCTGGTGTGTTTGGATTGTTGTTTGACTTACGGATGGGCTGCTGATACCGCCACGGTCGGTAGTTATTCCAGCCTTTATTGTGGATGATGTACGGGCGCTGGTTAGATGATGAGCCGGCGGTCACACGCGGGCGTCCTCCGTCATACCAGCCGGTGCGCATCTGGCCGCGCGGCGCTGCTACAAAAGTCTTCGGGGACTGTTGGATAACCACGGCGGGACTGCTGGTCAGCTCTGGTCAATTGTGAATGTTTGTGAAAGACAACATTGTTTATTTTGACCACTGTATGTAGTTACTGTGAAAAATGTAACAAGTGTTCATCTTGTCTCATTTTGTGCTTGTCTCGCTCATATAGCGTCATTTTGCCAGGAAAATCAAAGGAAAGTCAATATTTAAGATTCATTTCTTTTTCTGTGTCAAACTGTCTTAGAATGACAATCCCACTTTAGAAACATCAATTGTGCATGTTTTTGAAGGACAACATGATTTATTTTGACTTGGTGTTGAGTTACTGTGAAAAATGCAACACGTCTCATTTTGTGCTTGTCTCGCTCGTACAGTTTGAGATTGACAGTGAAATCACATGAATGTCACTATTTAAAACTCAGCTGTTGTTATGTGTCAAACTGTCTTCGAATGACATTTCCCCTCCCCACCCTCTGCTCTCCTCCTCGACACTTTCATTAAGGCCGTGTGGATATGCTGTTCCTGATTAATTAACCCAATCTCTTTCAGCTCTTCTTCTCTGGGCCGTGGACCATTTTGGTTTACACTCCAGGGTCAGGGCATGTACTGGATCCCAGTCAGGGGAGACAAATGCTGGAAAACATGCCGGTCAGTATTCTTTTGTTCTACAATATTGTATTTATGACATGCAATCTGTACATGTATTGTCAGGCTTGTTTCTCCCACATATCTTTTGCCACATTATTTACAAATCACCATATACACACATTTTTGAAAGAAATATTCCCCTGTCTGGTGCTTTTAAACCCCTCTTATTCGCGCAAGTCGTCTAGCAATCCTTGTCGTTCGAAATAATTCCAAATATGGCCCTGGAGTGCCCTCTGCTGGATAAAGCCGAGAACAGCACTTTGGTGGCTTGTTTAAAATCCTCTGTCTGTGTGTATATTCTGTGGAACCGTGATAATTGTCATTTGAAATAAACTTTTGTGTCCAATTGGTTGTGTAGAGTGAATATGGGTCCGTTGAATGTGGTTGTGTCCAAGAAATTAACCAAATTGTGATGACTTATGGATTTACATTTTATACAGCGATTATGCTTGTTAAGATGTACAAAAACATTACAAATTCCTCCTCCTCAAATATAAATAAATAAATCAAGTTTTTAATTGCTTGGATGTCGTCTTGTGTATCAATCTTAGTATAAAGGCTGTCCACATCAATTGTGAATAGAAAAGAGCGGACCTTGTGTGTAAAGTCCGGATCCTGGCATTGGACTCTGTTCTGAGCTGGTGTGTTTGGATTGTTGTTTGACTTACGGATGGGCTGCTGATACTGCCACGGTCGGTAGTTATTCCAGCCTTTATTGCGGATGATGTACGGGCGCTGGTTAGATGATGAGCCGGCGGTCACACGCGGGCGTCCTCCGTCATACCAGCCGGTGCGCATCTGGCCGCGCGGCGCTGCTACAAAAGTCTTCGGGGACTGTTGGATAACCACGGCGGGACTGCTGGTCAGCTCTGGTCAATTGTGAATGTTTGTGAAAGACAACATTGTTTATTTTGACCACCGTATGTAGTTACTGTGAAAAATGTAACAAGTGTTCATCTTGTCTCATTTTGTGCTTGTCTCGCTCATATAGCGTCATTTTGCCAGGAAAATCAAAGGAAAGTCAATATTTAAGATTCATTTCTTTTTCTGTGTCAAACTGTCTTAGAATGACAATCCCACTTTAGAAACATCAATTGTGCATGTTTATGAAGGACAACATGATTTATTTTGACTTGGTGTTGAGTTACTGTGAAAAATGCAACACGTCTCATTTTGTGCTTGTCTCGCTCGTACAGTTTGAGATTGACAGTGAAATCAGATGAATGTCACTATTTAAAACTCAGCTGTTGTTATGTGTCAAACTGTCTTCGAATGACAATTCCCCTCCCCAGGGCCGTGGACCATTTTGGTTTACACTCCAGGGTCAGGGCATGTACTGGATCCCAGTCAGGGGAGACAAATGCTGGAAAACATGCCGGTCAGTATTCTTTTGTTCTACAATATTGTATTTATGAGATGCAGTCTGTCCATGTATTGTCAGGCTTGTTTCTCCCACATATCTTTTGCCACATTGTTTACAAATCACCATATACACACATTTTTGAAAGAAATATTCCCCTGTCTGGCGCTTTTAAACCCCTCTTATTCGCGCAAGTCGTCTAGCAATCCTTGTCGTTCGAAATGATCCCAAATATGGCCCTGGAGTGCCCTCTGCTGGATAAAGCCGAGAACAGCACTTTGGTGGCTTGTTTAAAATCCTCTGTCTGTGTGTATATTCTGTGGAACCGTGATAATTGTCATTTGAAATAAACTTTTGTGTCCAATTGGTTGTGTAGAGTGAATATGGGTCCGTTGAATGTGGTTGTGTCCAAGAAATTAACCAAATTGTGATGACTTATGGATTTACATTTTATACAGCGATTATGCTTGTTAAGATGTACAAAAACATTACAAATTCCTCCTCCTCAAATATAAATAAATAAATCAAGTTTTTAATTGCTTGGATGTCGTCTTGTGTATCAATCTTAGTATAAAGGCTGTCCACATCAATTGTGAATAGAAAAGAGCGGACCTTGTGTGTAAAGTCCGGATCCTGGCATTGGACTCTGTTCTGAGCTGGTGTGTTTGGATTGTTGTTTGACTTACGGATGGGCTGCTGATACCGCCACGGTCGGTAGTTATTCCAGCCTTTATTGCGGATGATGTACGGGCGCTGGTTAGATGATGAGCCGGCGGTCACACGCGGGCGTCCTCCGTCATACCAGCCGGTGCGCATCTGGCCGCGCGGCGCTGCTACAAAAGTCTTCGGGGACTGTTGGATAACCACGGCGGGACTGCTGGTCAGCTCTGGTCAATTGTGAATGTTTGTGAAAGACAACATTGTTTATTTTGACCACCGTATGTAGTTACTGTGAAAAATGTAACAAGTGTTCATCTTGTCTCATTTTGTGCTTGTCTCACTCATATAGCGTCATTTTGCCAGGAAAATCAAAGGAAAGTCAATATTTAAGATTCATTTCTTTTTCTGTGTCAAACTGTCTTAGAATGACAATCCCACTTTAGAAACATCAATTGTGCATGTTTTTGAAGGACAACATGATTTATTTTGACTTGGTGTTGAGTTACTGTGAAAAATGCAACACGTCTCATTTTGTGCTTGTCTCGCTCGTACAGTTTGAGATTGACAGTGAAATCAGATGAATGTCACTATTTGAAACTCAGCTGTTGTTATGTGTCAAACTGTCTTCGAATGACAATTCCCCTCCCCAGGGCCGTGGACCATTTTGGTTTACACTCCAGGGTCAGGGCATGTACTGGATCCCAGTCAGGGGAGACAAATGCTGGAAAACATGCCGGTCAGTATTCTTTTGTTCTACAATATTGTATTTATGACATGCAATCTGTACATGTATTGTCAGGCTTGTTTCTCCCACATATCTTTTGCCACATTATTTACAAATCACCATATACACACATTTTTGAAAGAAATATTCCCCTGTCTGGCGCTTTTAAACCCCTCTTATTCGCGCAAGTCGTCTAGCAATCCTTGTCGTTCGAAATAATTCCAAATATGGCCCTGGAGTGCCCTCTGCTGGATAAAGCCAAGAACAGCACTTTGGTGGCTTGTTTAGAATCCTCTGTCTGTGTGTATATTCTGTGGAACCGTGATAATTGTCATTTGAAATAAACTTTTGTGTCCAATTGGTTGTGTAGAGTGAATATGGGTCCGTTGAATGTGGTTGTGTCCAAGAAATTAACCAAATTGTGATGACTTATGGATTTACATTTTATACAGCGATTATGCTTGTTAAGATGTACAAAAACATTACAAATTCCTCCTCCTCAAATATAAATAAATAAATCAAGTTTTTAATTGCTTGGATGTCGTCTTGTGTATCAATCTTAGTATAAAGGCTGTCCACATCAATTGTGAATAGAAAAGAGCGGACCTTGTGTGTAAAGTCCGGATCCTGGCATTGGACTCTGTTCTGAGCTGGTGTGTTTGGATTGTTGTTTGACTTACGGATGGGCTGCTGATACCGCCACGGTCGGTAGTTATTCCAGCCTTTATTGCGGATGATGTACGGGCGCTGGTTAGATGATGAGCCGGCGGTCACACGCGGGCGTCCTCCGTCATACCAGCCGGTGCGCATCTGGCCGCGCGGCGCTGCTACAAAAGTCTTCGGGGACTGTTGGATAACCACGGCGGGACTGCTGGTCAGCTCTGGTCAATTGTGAATGTTTGTGAAAGACAACATTGTTTATTTTGACCACCGTATGTAGTTACTGTGAAAAATGTAACAAGTGTTCATCTTGTCTCATTTTGTGCTTGTCTCGCTCATATAGCGTCATTTTGCCAGGAAAATCAAAGGAAAGTCAATATTTAAGATTCATTTCTTTTTCTGTGTCAAACTGTCTTAGAATGACAATCCCACTTTAGAAACATCAATTGTGCATGTTTTTGAAGGACAACATGATTTATTTTGACTTGGTGTTGAGTTACTGTGAAAAATGCAACACGTCTCATTTTGTGCTTGTCTCGCTGGTACAGTTTGAGATTGACAGTGAAATCAGATGAATGTCACTATTTAAAACTCAGCTGTTGTTATGTGTCAAACTGTCTTCGAATGACAATTCCCCTCCCCACCCTCTGCTCTCCTCCTCGACACTTTCATTAAGGCCGTGTGGATATGCTGTTCCTGATTAATTAACCCAATCTCTCTCAGCTCTTCTTCTCTGGGCCGTGGACCATTTTGGTTTACACTCCAGGGTCAGGGCATGTACTGGATCCCAGTCAGGGGAGACAAATGCTGGAAAACATGCCGGTCAGTATTCTTTTGTTCTACAATATTGTATTTATGACATGCAATCTGTACATGTATTGTCAGGCTTGTTCCTCCCACATATCTTTTGCCACATTATTTACAAATCACCATATACACACATTTTTGAAAGAAATATTCACCTGTCTGGCGCTTTTAAACCCCTCTTATTCGCGCAAGTCGTCTAGTAATCCTTGTCGTTCGAAATAATTCCAAAAATGGCCCTGGAGTGCCCTCTGCTGGATAAAGCCGAGAACAGCACTTTGGTGGCTTGTTTAAAATCCTCTGTCTGTGTGTATATTCTGTGGAACCGTGATAATTGTCATTTGAAATAAACTTTTGTGTCCAACTGGTTGTGTAGAGTGAATATGGGTCCGTTGAATGTGCTTGTGTCCAAGAAATTAACCAAATTGTGATGACTTATGGATTTACATTTGATACAGCAATTATGCTTGTTAAGATGTAGAAAAACATTACAAATTCCTCCTCCTCAAATATAAATAAATAAATCAAGTTTTTAATTGCTTGGATGTCGTCTTGTGTATCAATCTTAGTATAAAGGCTGTCCACATCAATTGTGAATAGAAAAGAGCGGACCTTGTGTGTAAAGTCCGGATCCTGGCATTGGACTCTGTTCTGAGCTGGTGTGTTTGGATTGTTGTTTGACTTACGGATGGGCTGCTGATACCGCCACGGTCGGTAGTTATTCCAGCCTTTATTGCGGATGATGTACGGGCGCTGGTTAGATGATGAGCCGGCGGTCACACGCGGGCGTCCTCCGTCATACCAGCCGGTGCGCATCTGGCCGCGCGGCGCTGCTACAAAAGTCTTCGGGGACTGTTGGATAACCACGGCGGGACTGCTGGTCAGCTCTGGTCAATTGTGAATGTTTGTGAAAGACAACATTGTTTATTTTGACCACCGTATGTAGTTACTGTGAAAAATGTAACAAGTGTTCATCTTGTCTCATTTTGTGCTTGTCTCGCTCATATAGCGTCATTTTGCCAGGAAAATCAAAGGAAAGTCAATATTTAAGATTCATTTCTTTTTCTGTGTCAAACTGTCTTAGAATGACAATCCCACTTTAGAAACATCAATTGTGCATGTTTTTGAAGGACAACGTGATTTATTTTGACTTGGTTAATGTGAAAAATGCAACACGTCTCATTTTGTGCTTGTCTCGCTCGTACAGTTTGAGATTGACAGTGAAATCAGATGAATGTCACTATTTAAAACTCAGCTGTTGTTATGTGTCAAACTGTCTTGGAATGACAATTCCCCTCCCCAGGGCCGTGGACCATTTTGGTTTACACTCCAGGGTCAGGGCATGTACTGGATCCCAGTCAGGGGAGACAAATGCTGGAAAACATGCCGGTCAGTATTCTTTTGTTCTACAATATTGTATTTATGACATGCAATCTGTACATGTATTGTCAGGCTTGTTTCTCCCACATATCTTTTGCCACATTATTTACAAATCACCATATACACACATTTTTGAAAGAAATATTCCCCTGTCTGGCGCTTTTAAACCCCTCTTATTCGCGCAAGTGGTCTAGCGATCCTTGTCGTTCGAAATAATTCCAAAAATGGCCCTGGAGTGCCCTCTGCTGGATAAAGCCGAGAACAGCACTTTGGTGGCTTGTTTAAAATCCTCTGTCTGTGTGTATATTCTGTGGAACCGTGATAATTGTCATTTGAAATAAACTTTTGTGTCCAATTGGTTGTGTAGAGTGAATATGGGTCCGTTGAATGTGCTTGTGTCCAAGAAATTAACCAAATTGTGATGACTTATGGATTTACATTTTATACAGCGATTATGCTTGTTAAGATGTACAAAAACATTACAAATTCCTCCTCCTCAAATATAAATAAATAAATCCAGTTTTTAATTGCTTGGATGTCGTCTTGTGTATCAATCTTAGTATAAAGGCTGTCCACATCAATTGTGAATAGAAAAGAGCGGACCTTGTGTGTAAAGTCCGGATCCTGGCATTGGACTCTGTTCTGAGCTGGTGTGTTTGGATTGTTGTTTGACTTACGGATGGGCTGCTGATACCGCCACGGTCGGTAGTTATTCCAGCCTTTATTGCGGATGATGTACGGGCGCTGGTTAGATGATGAGCCGGCGGTCACACGCGGGCGTCCTCCGTCATACCAGCCGGTGCGCATCTGGCCGCGCGGCGCTGCTACAAAAGTCTTCGGGGACTGTTGGATAACCACGGCGGGACTGCTGGTCAGCTCTGGTCAATTGTGAATGTTTGTGAAAGACAACATTGTTTATTTTGACCACTGTATGTAGTTACTGTGAAAAATGTAACAAGTGTTCATCTTGTCTCATTTTGTGCTTGTCTCGCTCATATAGCGTCATTTTGCCAGGAAAATCAAAGGAAAGTCAATATTTAAGATTCATTTCTTTTTCTGTGTCAAACTGTCTTAGAATGACAATCCCACTTTAGAAACATCAATTGTGCATGTTTTTGAAGGACAACATGATTTATTTTGACTTGGTGTTGAGTTACTGTGAAAAATGCAACACGTCTCATTTTGTGCTTGTCTCGCTCGTACAGTTTGAGATTGACAGTGAAATCACATGAATGTCACTATTTAAAACTCAGCTGTTGTTATGTGTCAAACTGTCTTCGAATGACATTTCCCCTCCCCACCCTCTGCTCTCCTCCTCGACACTTTCATTAAGGCCGTGTGGATATGCTGTTCCTGATTAATTAACCCAATCTCTTTCAGCTCTTCTTCTCTGGGCCGTGGACCATTTTGGTTTACACTCCAGGGTCAGGGCATGTACTGGATCCCAGTCAGGGGAGACAAATGCTGGAAAACATGCCGGTCAGTATTCTTTTGTTCTACAATATTGTATTTATGACATGCAATCTGTACATGTATTGTCGGGCTTGTTTCTCCCACATATCTTTTGCCACATTATTTACAAATCACCATATACACACATTTTTGAAAGAAATATTCCCCTGTCTGGCGCTTTTAAACCCCTCTTATTCGCGCAAGTCGTCTAGCAATCCTTGTCGTTCGAAATGATTCCAAATATGGCCCTGGAGTGCCCTCTGCTGGATAAAGCCGAGAACAGCACTTTGGTGGCTTGTTTAAAATCCTCTGTCTGTGTGTATATTCTGTGGAACCGTGATAATTGTCATTTGAAATAAACTTTTGTGTCCAATTGGTTGTGTAGAGTGAATATGGGTCCGTTGAATGTGGTTGTGTCCAAGAAATTAACCAAATTGTGATGACTTATGGATTTACATTTTATACAGCGATTATGCTTGTTAAGATGTACAAAAACATTACAAATTCCTCCTCCTCAAATATAAATAAATAAATAAATAAATCAAGTTTTTAATTGCTTGGATGTCGTCTTGTGTATCAATCTTAGTATAAAGGCTGTCCACATCAATTGTGAATAGAAAAGAGCGGACCTTGTGTGTAAAGTCCGGATCCTGGCATTGGACTCTGTTCTGAGTTGGTGTGTTTGGATTGTTGTTTGACTTCCGGATGGGCTGCTGATACCGCCACGGTCGGTAGTTATTCCAGCCTTTATTGCGGATGATGTACGGGCGCTGGTTAGATGATGAGCCGGCAGTCACACGCGGGCGTCCTCCGTCATACCAGCCGGTGCGCATCTGGCCGCGCGGCGCTGCTACAAAAGTCTTCGGGGACTGTTGGATAACCACGGCGGGACTGCTGGTCAGCTCTGGTCAATTGTGAATGTTTGTGAAAGACAACATTGTTTATTTTGACCACCGTATGTAGTTACTGTGAAAAATGTAACAAGTGTTCATCTTGTCTCATTTTGTGCTTGTCTCGCTCATATAGCGTCATTTTGCCAGGAAAATCAAAGGAAAGTCAATATTTAAGATTCATTTCTTTTTCTGTGTCAAACTGTCTTAGAATGACAATCCCACTTTAGAAACATCAATTGTGCATGTTTTTGAAGGACAACATGATTTATTTTGACTTGGTGTTGAGTTACTGTGAAAAATGCAACACGTCTCATTTTGTGCTTGTCTCGCTCGTACAGTTTGAGATTGACAGTGAAATCAGATGAATGTCACTATTTGAAACTCAGCTGTTGTTATGTGTCAAACTGTCTTCGAATGACAATTCCCCTCCCCAGGGCCGTGGACCATTTTGGTTTACACTCCAGGGTCAGGGCATGTACTGGATCCCAGTCAGGGGAGACAAATGCTGGAAAACATGCCGGTCAGTATTCTTTTGTTCTACAATATTGTATTTATGACATGCAATCTGTACATGTATTGTCAGGCTTGTTTCTCCCACATATCTTTTGCCACATTATTTACAAATCACCATATACACACATTTTTGAAAGAAATATTCCCCTGTCTGGTGCTTTTAAACCCCTCTTATTCGCGCAAGTCGTCTAGCAATCCTTGTCGTTCGAAATAATTCCAAATATGGCCCTGGAGTGCCCTCTGCTGGATAAAGCCGAGAACAGCACTTTGGTGGCTTGTTTAAAATCCTCTGTCTGTGTGTATATTCTGTGGAACCGTGATAATTGTCATTTGAAATAAACTTTTGTGTCCAATTGGTTGTGTAGAGTGAATATGGGTCCGTTGAATGTGGTTGTGTCCAAGAAATTAACCAAATTGTGATGACTTATGGATTTACATTTTATACAGCGATTATGCTTGTTAAGATGTACAAAAACATTACAAATTCCTCCTCCTCAAATATAAATAAATAAATCAAGTTTTTAATTGCTTGGATGTCGTCTTGTGTATCAATCTTAGTATAAAGGCTGTCCACATCAATTGTGAATAGAAAAGAGCGGACCTTGTGTGTAAAGTCCGGATCCTGGCATTGGACTCTGTTCTGAGCTGGTGTGTTTGGATTGTTGTTTGACTTACGGATAGGCTGCTGATACCGCCACGGTCGGTAGTTATTCCAGCCTTTATTGCGGATGATGTACGGGCGCTGGTTAGATGATGAGCCGGCGGTCACACGCGGGCGTCCTCCGTCATACCAGCCGGTGCGCATCTGGCCGCGCGGCGCTGCTACAAAAGTCTTCGGGGACTGTTGGATAACCACGGCGGGACTGCTGGTCAGCTCTGGTCAATTGTGAATGTTTGTGAAAGACAACATTGTTTATTTTGACCACCGTATGTAGTTACTGTGAAAAATGTAACAAGTGTTCATCTTGTCTCATTTTGTGCTTGTCTCGCTCATATAGCGTCATTTTGCCAGGAAAATCAAAGGAAAGTCAATATTTAAGATTCATTTCTTTTTCTGTGTCAAACTGTCTTAGAATGACAATCCCACTTTAGAAACATCAATTGTGCATGTTTATGAAGGACAACATGATTTATTTTGACTTGGTGTTGAGTTACTGTGAAAAATGCAACACGTCTCATTTTGTGCTTGTCTCGCTCGTACAGTTTGAGATTGACAGTGAAATCAGATGAATGTCACTATTTAAAACTCAGCTGTTGTTATGTGTCAAACTGTCTTCGAATGACAATTCCCCTCCCCACCCTCTGCTCTCCTCCTCGACACTTTCATTAAGGCCGTGTGGATATGCTGTTCCTGATTAATTAACCCAATCTCTCTCAGCTCTTCTTCTCTGGGCCGTGGACCATTTTGGTTTACACTCCAGGGTCAGGGCATGTACTGGATCCCAGTCAGGGGAGACAAATGCTGGAAAACATGCCGGTCAGTATTCTTTTGTTCTACAATATTGTATTTATGACATGCAATCTGTACATGTATTGTCAGGCTTGTTTCTCCCACATATCTTTTGCCACATTATTTACAAATCACCATATACACACATTTTTGAAAGAAATATTCCCCTGTCTGGCGCTTTTAAACCCCTCTTATTCGCGCAAGTCGTCTAGCAATCCTTGTCGTTCGAAATGATTCCAAATATGGCCCTGGAGTGCCCTCTGCTGGATAAAGCCGAGAACAGCACTTTGGTGGCTTGTTTAAAATCCTCTGTCTGTGTGTATATTCTGTGGAACCGTGATAATTGTCATTTGAAATAAACTTTTGTGTCCAATTGGTTGTGTAGAGTGAATATGGGTCCGTTGAATGTGCTTGTGTCCAAGAAATTAACCAAATTGTGATGACTCATGGATTTACATTTTATACAGCGATTATGCTTGTTAAGATGTACAAAAACATTACAAATTCCTCCTCCTCAAATATAAATAAATAAATAAATAAATCAAGTTTTTAATTGCTTGGATGTCGTCTTGTGTATCAATCTTAGTATAAAGGCTGTCCACATCAATTGTGAATAGAAAAGAGCGGACCTTGTGTGTAAAGTCCGGATCCTGGCATTGGACTCTGTTCTGAGCTGGTGTGTTTGGATTGTTGTTTGACTTACGGATGGGCTGCTGATACCGCCACGGTCGGTAGTTATTCCAGCCTTTATTGCAGATGATGTACGGGCGCTGGTTAGATGATGAGCCGGCGGTCACACGCGGGCGTCCTCCGTCATACCAGCCGGTGCGCATCTGGCCGTGCGGCGCTGCTACAAAAGTCTTCGGGGACTGTTGGATAACCACGGCGGGACTGCTGGTCAGCTCTGGTCAATTGAGAATGTTTGTGAAAGACAACATTGTTTATTTTGACCACCGTATGTAGTTACTGTGAAAAATGTAACAAGTGTTCATCTTGTCTCATTTTGTGCTTGTCTCGCTCATATAGCGTCATTTTGCCAGGAAAATCAAAGGAAAGTCAATATTTAAGATTCATTTCTTTTTCTGTGTCAAACTGTCTTAGAATGACAATCCCACTTTAGAAACATCAATTGTGCATGTTTTTGAAGGACAACGTGATGTATTTTGACTTGGTTACTGTGAAAAATGCAACACGTCTCATTTTGTGCTTGTCTCGCTCGTACAGTTTGAGATTGACAGTGAAATCAGATGAATGTCACTATTTAAAACTCAGCTGTTGTTATGTGTCAAACTGTCTTCGAATGACATTTCCCCTCCCCACCCTCTGCTCTCCTCCTCGACACTTTCATTAAGGCCGTGTGGATATGCTGTTCCTGATTAATTAACCCAATCTCTCTCAGCTCTTCTTCTCTGGGCCGTGGACCATTTTGGTTTACACTCCAGGGTCAGGGCATGTACTGGATCCCAGTCAGGGGAGACAAATGCTGGAAAACATGCCGGTCAGTATTCTTTTGTTCTACAATATTGTATTTATGACATGCAATCTGTACATGTATTGTCAGGCTTGTTTCTCCCACATATCTTTTGCCACATTATTTACAAATCACCATATACACACATTTTTGAAAGAAATATTCCCCTGTCTGGCGCTTTTAAACCCCTCTTATTCGCGCAAGTCGTCTAGCAATCCTTGTCGTTCGAAATAATTCCAAATATGGCCCTGGAGTGCCCTCTGCTGGATAAAGCCAAGAACAGCACTTTGGTGGCTTGTTTAGAATCCTCTGTCTGTGTGTATATTCTGTGGAACCGTGATAATTGTCATTTGAAATAAACTTTTGTGTCCAATTGGTTGTGTAGAGTGAATATGGGTCCGTTGAATGTGGTTGTGTCCAAGAAATTAACCAAATTGTGATGACTTATGGATTTACATTTTATACAGCAATTATGCTTGTTAAGATGTACAAAAACATTACAAATTCCTCCTCCTCAAATATAAATAAATAAATCAAGTTTTTAATTGCTTGGATGTCGTCTTGTGTATCAATCTTAGTATAAAGGCTGTCCACATCAATTGTGAATAGAAAAGAGCGGACCTTGTGTGTAAAGTCCGGATCCTGGCATTGGACTCTGTTCTGAGCTGGTGTGTTTGGATTGTTGTTTGACTTACGGATGGGCTGCTGATACCGCCACGGTCGGTAGTTATTCCAGCCTTTATTGCGGATGATGTACGGGCGCTGGTTAGATGATGAGCCGGCGGTCACACGCGGGCGTCCTCCGTCATACCAGCCGGTGCGCATCTGGCCGCGCGGCGCTGCTACAAAAGTCTTCGGGGACTGTTGGATAACCACGGCGGGACTGCTGGTCAGCTCTGGTCAATTGTGAATGTTTGTGAAAGACAACATTGTTTATTTTGACCACTGTATGTAGTTACTGTGAAAAATGTAACAAGTGTTCATCTTGTCTCATTTTGTGCTTGTCTCGCTCATATAGCGTCATTTTGCCAGGAAAATCAAAGGAAAGTCAATATTTAAGATTCATTTCTTTTTCTGTGTCAAACTGTCTTAGAATGACAATCCCACTTTAGAAACATCAATTGTGCATGTTTTTGAAGGACAACATGATTTATTTTGACTTGGTGTTGAGTTACTGTGAAAAATGCAACACGTCTCATTTTGTGCTTGTCTCGCTCGTACAGTTTGAGATTGACAGTGAAATCAGATGAATGTCACTATTTAAAACTCAGCTGTTGTTATGTGTCAAACTGTCTTGGAATGACAATTCCCCTCCCCAGGGCCGTGGACCATTTTGGTTTACACTCCAGGGTCAGGGCATGTACTGGATCCCAGTCAGGGGAGACAAATGCTGGAAAACATGCCGGTCAGTATTCTTTTGTTCTACAATATTGTATTTATGACATGCAATCTGTACATGTATTGTCAGGCTTGTTTCTCCCACATATCTTTTGCCACATTATTTACAAATCACCATATACACACATTTTTGAAAGAAATATTCCCCTGTCTGGCGCTTTTAAACCCCTCTTATTCGCGCAAGTCGTCTAGCAATCCTTGTCGTTCGAAATGATTCCAAATATGGCCCTGGAGTGCCCTCTGCTGGATAAAGCCGAGAACAGCACTTTGGTGGCTTGTTTAAAATCCTCTGTCTGTGTGTATATTCTGTGGAACCGGGATAATTGTCATTTGAAATAAACTTTTGTGTCCAATTGGTTGTGTAGAGTGAATATGGGTCTGTTGAATGTGCTTGTGTCCAAGAAATTAACCAAATTGTGATGACTTATGGATTTACATTTTATACAGCGATTATGCTTGTTAAGATGTACAAAAACATTACAAATTCCTCCTCCTCAAATATAAATAAATAAATAAATAAATCAAGTTTTTAATTGCTTGGATGTCGTCTTGTGTATCAATCTTAGTATAAAGGCTGTCCACATCAATTGTGAATAGAAAAGAGCGGACCTTGTGTGTAAAGTCCGGATCCTGGCATTGGACTCTGTTCTGAGCTGGTGTGTTTGGATTGTTGTTTGACTTACAGATGGGCTGCTGATACCGCCACGGTCGGTAGTTATTCCAGCCTTTATTGCGGATGATGTACGGGCGCTGGTTAGATGATGAGCCGGCGGTCACACGCGGGCGTCCTCCGTCATACCAGCCGGTGCGCATCTGGCCGCGCGGCGCTGCTACAAAAGTCTTCGGGGACTGTTGGATAACCACGGTGGGACTGCTGGTCAGCTCTGGTCAATTGTGAATGTTTGTGAAAGACAACATTGTTTATTTTGACCACCGTATGTAGTTACAGTGAAAAATGTAACAAGTGTTCATCTTGTCTCATTTTGTGCTTGTCTCGCTCATATAGCGTCATTTTGCCAGGAAAATCAAAGGAAAGTCAATATTTAAGATTCATTTCTTTTTCTGTGTCAAACTGTCTTAGAATGACAATCCCACTTTAGAAACATCAATTGTGCATGTTTTTGAAGGACAACATGATTTATTTTGACTTGGTGTTGAGTTACTGTGAAAAATGCAACACGTCTCATTTTGTGCTTGTCTCGCTCGTACAGTTTGAGATTGACAGTGAAATCAGATGAATGTCACTATTTAAAACTCAGCTGTTGTTATGTGTCAAACTGTCTTGGAATGACAATTCCCCTCCCCAGGGCCGTGGACCATTTTGGTTTACACTCCAGGGTCAGGGCATGTACTGGATCCCAGGCAGGGGAGACAAATGCTGGAAAACATGCCGGTCAGTATTCTTTTGTTCTACAATATTGTATTTATGACATGCAATCTGTACATGTATTGTCAGGCTTGTTTCTCCCACATATCTTTTGCCACATTATTTACAAATCACCATATACACACATTTTTGAAAGAAATATTCCCCTGTCTGGCGCTTTTAAACCCCTCTTATTCGCGCAAGTCGTCTAGCAATCCTTGTCGTTCGAAATGATTCCAAATATGGCCCTGGAGTGCCCTCTGCTGGATAAAGCCGAGAACAGCACTTTGGTGGCTTGTTTAAAATCCTCTGTCTGTGTGTATATTCTGTGGAACCGTGATAATTGTCATTTGAAATAAACTTTTGTGTCCAATTGGTTGTGTAGAGTGAATATGGGTCCGTTGAATGTGGTTGTGTCCAAGAAATTAACCAAATTGTGATGACTTATGGATTTACATTTTATACAGCGATTATGCTTGTTAAGATGTACAAAAACATTACAAATTCCTCCTCCTCAAATATAAATAAATAAATAAATAAATCAAGTTTTTAATTGCTTGGATGTCGTCTTGTGTATCAATCTTAGTATAAAGGCTGTCCACATCAATTGTGAATAGAAAAGAGCGGACCTTGTGTGTAAAGTCCGGATCCTGGCATTGGACTCTGTTCTGAGCTGGTGTGTTTGGATTGTTGTTTGACTTACGGATGGGCTGCTGATACCGCCACGGTCGGTAGTTATTCCAGCCTTTATTGCAGATGATGTACGGGCGCTGGTTAGATGATGAGCCGGCGGTCACACGCGGGCGTCCTCCGTCATACCAGCCGGTGCGCATCTGGCCGTGCGGCGCTGCTACAAAAGTCTTCGGGGACTGTTGGATAACCACGGCGGGACTGCTGGTCAGCTCTGGTCAATTGAGAATGTTTGTGAAAGACAACATTGTTTATTTTGACCACCGTATGTAGTTACTGTGAAAAATGTAACAAGTGTTCATCTTGTCTCATTTTGTGCTTGTCTCGCTCATATAGCGTCATTTTGCCAGGAAAATCAAAGGAAAGTCAATATTTAAGATTCATTTCTTTTTCTGTGTCAAACTGTCTTAGAATGACAATCCCACTTTAGAAACATCAATTGTGCATGTTTTTGAAGGACAACATGATTTATTTTGACTTGGTGTTGAGTTACTGTGAAAAATGCAACACGTCTCATTTTGTGCTTGTCTCGCTGGTACAGTTTGAGATTGACAGTGAAATCAGATGAATGTCACTATTTAAAACTCAGCTGTTGTTATGTGTCAAACTGTCTTGGAATGACAATTCCCCTCCCCAGGGCCGTGGACCATTTTGGTTTACACTCCAGGGTCAGGGCATGTACTGGATCCCAGTCAGGGGAGACAAATGCTGGAAAACATGCCGGTCAGTATTCTTTTGTTCTACAATATTGTATTTATGACATGCAATCTGTACATGTATTGTCAGGCTTGTTTCTCCCACATATCTTTTGCCACATTATTTACAAATCACCATATACACACATTTTTGAAAGAAATATTCCCCTGTCTGGCGCTTTTAAACCCCTCTTATTCGCGCAAGTCGTCTAGCAATCCTTGTCGTTCGAAATGATTCCAAATATGGCCCTGGAGTGCCCTCTGCTGGATAAAGCCGAGAACAGCACTTTGGTGGCTTGTTTAAAATCCTCTGTCTGTGTGTATATTCTGTGGAACCGTGATAATTGTCATTTGAAATAAACTTTTGTGTCCAATTGGTTGTGTAGAGTGAATATGGGTCCGTTGAATGTGCTTGTGTCCAAGAAATTAACCAAATTGTGATGACTCATGGATTTACATTTTATACAGCGATTATGCTTGTTAAGATGTACAAAAACATTACAAATTCCTCCTCCTCAAATATAAATAAATAAATAAATAAATCAAGTTTTTAATTGCTTGGATGTCGTCTTGTGTATCAATCTTAGTATAAAGGCTGTCCACATCAATTGTGAATAGAAAAGAGCGGACCTTGTGTGTAAAGTCCGGATCCTGGCATTGGACTCTGTTCTGAGCTGGTGTGTTTGGATTGTTGTTTGACTTACGGATGGGCTGCTGATACCGCCACGGTCGGTAGTTATTCCAGCCTTTATTGCAGATGATGTACGGGCGCTGGTTAGATGATGAGCCGGCGGTCACACGCGGGCGTCCTCCGTCATACCAGCCGGTGTGCATCTGGCCGTGCGGCGCTGCTACAAAAGTCTTCGGGGACTGTTGGATAACCACGGCGGGACTGCTGGTCAGCTCTGGTCAATTGAGAATGTTTGTGAAAGACAACATTGTTTATTTTGACCACCGTATGTAGTTACTGTGAAAAATGTAACAAGTGTTCATCTTGTCTCATTTTGTGCTTGTCTCGCTCATATAGCGTCATTTTGCCAGGAAAATCAAAGGAAAGTCAATATTTAAGATTCATTTCTTTTTCTGTGTCAAACTGTCTTAGAATGACAATCCCACTTTAGAAACATCAATTGTGCATGTTTTTGAAGGACAACGTGATGTATTTTGACTTGGTTACTGTGAAAAATGCAACACGTCTCATTTTGTTCTTGTCTCGCTCGTACAGTTTGAGATTGACAGTGAAATCAGATGAATGTCACTATTTAAAACTCAGCTGTTGTTATGTGTCAAACTGTCTTCGAATGACATTTCCCCTCCCCACCCTCTGCTCTCCTCCTCGACACTTTCATTAAGGCCGTGTGGATATGCTGTTCCTGATTAATTAACCCAATCTCTCTCAGCTCTTCTTCTCTGGGCCGTGGACCATTTTGGTTTACACTCCAGGGTCAGGGCATGTACTGGATCCCAGTCAGGGGAGACAAATGCTGGAAAACATGCCGGTCAGTATTCTTTTGTTCTACAATATTGTATTTATGACATGCAATCTGTACATGTATTGTCAGGCTTGTTTCTCCCACATATCTTTTGCCACATTATTTACAAATCACCATATACACACATTTTTGAAAGAAATATTCCCCTGTCTGGCGCTTTTAAACCCCTCTTATTCGCGCAAGTCGTCTAGCAATCCTTGTCGTTCGAAATGATTCCAAATATGGCCCTGGAGTGCCCTCTGCTGGATAAATCCGAGAACAGCACTTTGGTGGCTTGTTTAAAATCCTCTGTCTGTGTGTATATTCTGTGGAACCGTGATAATTGTCATTTGAAATAAACTTTTGTGTCCAATTGGTTGTGTAGAGTGAATATGGGTCCGTTGAATGTGCTTGTGTCCAAGAAATTAACCAAATTGTGATGACTTATGGATTTACATTTTATACAGCGATTATGCTTGTTAAGATGTACAAAAACATTACAAATTCCTCCTCCTCAAATATAAATAAATAAATCAAGTTTTTAATTGCTTGGATGTCGTCTTGTGTATCAATCTTAGTATAAAGGCTGTCCACATCAATTGTGAATAGAAAAGAGCGGACCTTGTGTGTAAAGTCCGGATCCTGGCATTGGACTCTGTTCTGAGCTGGTGTGTTTGGATTGTTGTTTGACTTACGGATGGGCTGCTGATACCGCCACGGTCGGTAGTTATTCCAGCCTTTATTGCGGATGATGTACGGGCGCTGGTTAGATGATGAGCCGGCGGTCACACGCGGGCGTCCTCCGTCATACCAGCCGGTGCGCATCTGGCCGCGCGGCGCTGCTACAAAAGTCTTCGGGGACTGTTGGATAACCACGGCGGGACTGCTGGTCAGCTCTGGTCAATTGTGAATGTTTGTGAAAGACAACATTGTTTATTTTGACCACTGTATGTAGTTACTGTGAAAAATGTAACAAGTGTTCATCTTGTCTCATTTTGTGCTTGTCTCGCTCATATAGCGTCATTTTGCCAGGAAAATCAAAGGAAAGTCAATATTTAAGATTCATTTCTTTTTCTGTGTCAAACTGTCTTAGAATGACAATCCCACTTTAGAAACATCAATTGTGCATGTTTTTGAAGGACAACATGATTTATTTTGACTTGGTGTTGAGTTACTGTGAAAAATGCAACACGTCTCATTTTGTGCTTGTCTCGCTCGTACAGTTTGAGATTGACAGTGAAATCACATGAATGTCACTATTTAAAACTCAGCTGTTGTAATGTGTCAAACTGTCTTCGAATGACATTTCCCCTCCCCACCCTCTGCTCTCCTCCTCGACACTTTCATTAAGGCCGTGTGGATATGCTGTTCCTGATTAATTAACCCAATCTCTTTCAGCTCTTCTTCTCTGGGCCGTGGACCATTTTGGTTTACACTCCAGGGTCAGGGCATGTACTGGATCCCAGTCAGGGGAGACAAATGCTGGAAAACATGCCGGTCAGTATTCTTTTGTTCTACAATATTGTATTTATGACATGCAATCTGTACATGTATTGTCAGGCTTGTTTCTCCCACATATCTTTTGCCACATTATTTACAAATCACCATATACACACATTTTTGAAAGAAATATTCCCCTGTCTGGCGCTTTTAAACCCCTCTTATTCGCGCAAGTCGTCTAGCAATCCTTGTCGTTCGAAATAATTCCAAATATGGCCCTGGAGTGCCCTCTGCTGGATAAAGCCGAGAACAGCACTTTGGTGGCTTGTTTAGAATCCTCTGTCTGTGTGTATATTCTGTGGAACCGTGATAATTGTCATTTGAAATAAACTTTTGTGTCCAATTGGTTGTGTAGAGTGAATATGGGTCCGTTGAATGTGGTTGTGTCCAAGAAATTAACCAAATTGTGATGACTTATGGATTTACATTTTATACAGCGATTATGCTTGTTAAGATGTACAAAAACATTACAAATTCCTCCTCCTCAAATATAAATAAATAAATCAAGTTTTTAATTGCTTGGATGTCGTCTTGTGTATCAATCTTAGTATAAAGGCTGTCCACATCAATTGTGAATAGAAAAGAGCGGACCTTGTGTGTAAAGTCCGGATCCTGGCATTGGACTCTGTTCTGAGCTGGTGTGTTTGGATTGTTGTTTGACTTACGGATGGGCTGCTGATACCGCCACGGTCGGTAGTTATTCCAGCCTTTATTGCGGATGATGTACGGGCGCTGGTTAGATGATGAGCCGGCGGTCACACGCGGGCGTCCTCCGTCATACCAGCCGGTGCGCATCTGGCCGTGCGGCGCTGCTACAAAAGTCTTCGGGGACTGTTGGATAACCACGGCGGGACTGCTGGTCAGCTCTGGTCAATTGAGAATGTTTGTGAAAGACAACATTGTTTATTTTGACCACCGTATGTAGTTACTGTGAAAAATGTAACAAGTGTTCATCTTGTCTCATTTTGTGCTTGTCTCGCTCATATAGCGTCATTTTGCCAGGAAAATCAAAGGAAAGTCAATATTTAAGATTCATTTCTTTTTCTGTGTCAAACTGTCTTAGAATGACAATCCCACTTTAGAAACATCAATTGTGCATGTTTTTGAAGGACAACATGATTTATTTTGACTTGGTGTTGAGTTACTGTGAAAAATGCAACACGTCTCATTTTGTGCTTGTCTCGCTCGTACAGTTTGAGATTGACAGTGAAATCAGATGAATGTCACTATTTAAAACTCAGCTGTTGTTATGTGTCAAACTGTCTTGGAATGACAATTCCCCTCCCCAGGGCCGTGGACCATTTTGGTTTACACTCCAGGGTCAGGGCATGTACTGGATCCCAGGCAGGGGAGACAAATGCTGGAAAACATGCCGGTCAGTATTCTTTTGTTCTACAATATTGTATTTATGACATGCAATCTGTACATGTATTGTCAGGCTTGTTTCTCCCACATATCTTTTGCCACATTATTTACAAATCACCATATACACACATTTTTGAAAGAAATATTCCCCTGTCTGGCGCTTTTAAACCCCTCTTATTCGCGCAAGTCGTCTAGCAATCCTTGTCGTTCGAAATGATTCCAAATATGGCCCTGGAGTGCCCTCTGCTGGATAAAGCCGAGAACAGCACTTTGGTGGCTTGTTTAAAATCCTCTGTCTGTGTGTATATTCTGTGGAACCGTGATAATTGTCATTTGAAATAAACTTTTGTGTCCAATTGGTTGTGTAGAGTGAATATGGGTCCGTTGAATGTGCTTGTGTCCAAGAAATTAACCAAATTGTGATGACTTATGGATTTACATTTTATACAGCGATTATGCTTGTTAAGATGTACAAAAACATTACAAATTCCTCCTCCTCAAATATAAATAAATAAATAAATAAATCAAGTTTTTAATTGCTTGGATGTCGTCTTGTGTATCAATCTTAGTATAAAGGCTGTCCACATCAATTGTGAATAGAAAAGAGCGGACCTTGTGTGTAAAGTCCGGATCCTGGCATTGGACTCTGTTCTGAGCTGGTGTGTTTGGATTGTTGTTTGACTTACGGATGGGCTGCTGATACCGCCACGGTCGGTAGTTATTCCAGCCTTTATTGCGGATGATGTACGGGCGCTGGTTAGATGATGAGCCGGCGGTCACACGCGGGCGTCCTCCGTCATACCAGCCGGTGCGCATCTGGCCGTGCGGCGCTGCTACAAAAGTCTTCGGGGACTGTTGGATAACCACGGCGGGACTGCTGGTCAGCTCTGGTCAATTGAGAATGTTTGTGAAAGACAACATTGTTTATTTTGACCACCGTATGTAGTTACTGTGAAAAATGTAACAAGTGTTCATCTTGTCTCATTTTGTGCTTGTCTCGCTCATATAGCGTCATTTTGCCAGGAAAATCAAAGGAAAGTCAATATTTAAGATTCATTTCTTTTTCTGTGTCAAACTGTCTTAGAATGACAATCCCACTTTAGAAACATCAATTGTGCATGTTTTTGAAGGACAACATGATTTATTTTGACTTGGTGTTGAGTTACTGTGAAAAATGCAACACGTCTCATTTTGTGCTTGTCTCGCTGGTACAGTTTGAGATTGACAGTGAAATCAGATGAATGTCACTATTTAAAACTCAGCTGTTGTTATGTGTCAAACTGTCTTGGAATGACAATTCCCCTCCCCAGGGCCGTGGACCATTTTGGTTTACACTCCAGGGTCAGGGCATGTACTGGATCCCAGTCAGGGGAGACAAATGCTGGAAAACATGCCGGTCAGTATTCTTTTGTTCTACAATATTGTATTTATGACATGCAATCTGTACATGTATTGTCAGGCTTGTTTCTCCCACATATCTTTTGCCACATTATTTACAAATCACCATATACACACATTTTTGAAAGAAATATTCCCCTGTCTGGCGCTTTTAAACCCCTCTTATTCGCGCAAGTCGTCTAGCAATCCTTGTCGTTCGAAATGATTCCAAATATGGCCCTGGAGTGCCCTCTGCTGGATAAAGCCGAGAACAGCACTTTGGTGGCTTGTTTAAAATCCTCTGTCTGTGTGTATATTCTGTGGAACCGTGATAATTGTCATTTGAAATAAACTTTTGTGTCCAATTGGTTGTGTAGAGTGAATATGGGTCCGTTGAATGTGCTTGTGTCCAAGAAATTAACCAAATTGTGATGACTCATGGATTTACATTTTATACAGCGATTATGCTTGTTAAGATGTACAAAAACATTACAAATTCCTCCTCCTCAAATATAAATAAATAAATAAATAAATCAAGTTTTTAATTGCTTGGATGTCGTCTTGTGTATCAATCTTAGTATAAAGGCTGTCCACATCAATTGTGAATAGAAAAGAGCGGACCTTGTGTGTAAAGTCCGGATCCTGGCATTGGACTCTGTTCTGAGCTGGTGTGTTTGGATTGTTGTTTGACTTACGGATGGGCTGCTGATACCGCCACGGTCGGTAGTTATTCCAGCCTTTATTGCGGATGATGTACGGGCGCTGGTTAGATGATGAGCCGGCGGTCACACGCGGGCGTCCTCCGTCATACCAGCCGGTGCGCATCTGGCCGCGCGGCGCTGCTACAAAAGTCTTCGGGGACTGTTGGATAACCACGGCGGGACTGCTGGTCAGCTCTGGTCAATTGTGAATGTTTGTGAAAGACAACATTGTTTATTTTGACCACTGTATGTAGTTACTGTGAAAAATGTAACAAGTGTTCATCTTGTCTCATTTTGTGCTTGTCTCGCTCATATAGCGTCATTTTGCCAGGAAAATCAAAGGAAAGTCAATATTTAAGATTCATTTCTTTTTCTGTGTCAAACTGTCTTAGAATGACAATCCCACTTTAGAAACATCAATTGTGCATGTTTTTGAAGGACAACATGATTTATTTTGACTTGGTGTTGAGTTACTGTGAAAAATGCAACACGTCTCATTTTGTGCTTGTCTCGCTCGTACAGTTTGAGATTGACAGTGAAATCACATGAATGTCACTATTTAAAACTCAGCTGTTGTAATGTGTCAAACTGTCTTCGAATGACATTTCCCCTCCCCACCCTCTGCTCTCCTCCTCGACACTTTCATTAAGGCCGTGTGGATATGCTGTTCCTGATTAATTAACCCAATCTCTTTCAGCTCTTCTTCTCTGGGCCGTGGACCATTTTGGTTTACACTCCAGGGTCAGGGCATGTACTGGATCCCAGTCAGGGGAGACAAATGCTGGAAAACATGCCGGTCAGTATTCTTTTGTTCTACAATATTGTATTTATGACATGCAATCTGTACATGTATTGTCAGGCTTGTTTCTCCCACATATCTTTTGCCACATTATTTACAAATCACCATATACACACATTTTTGAAAGAAATATTCCCCTGTCTGGCGCTTTTAAACCCCTCTTATTCGCGCAAGTCGTCTAGCAATCCTTGTCGTTCGAAATGATTCCAAATATGGCCCTGGAGTGCCCTCTGCTGGATAAATCCGAGAACAGCACTTTGGTGGCTTGTTTAAAATCCTCTGTCTGTGTGTATATTCTGTGGAACCGTGATAATTGTCATTTGAAATAAACTTTTGTGTCCAATTGGTTGTGTAGAGTGAATATGGGTCCGTTGAATGTGCTTGTGTCCAAGAAATTAACCAAATTGTGATGACTTATGGATTTACATTTTATACAGCGATTATGCTTGTTAAGATGTACAAAAACATTACAAATTCCTCCTCCTCAAATATAAATAAATAAATCAAGTTTTTAATTGCTTGGATGTCGTCTTGTGTATCAATCTTAGTATAAAGGCTGTCCACATCAATTGTGAATAGAAAAGAGCGGACCTTGTGTGTAAAGTCCGGATCCTGGCATTGGACTCTGTTCTGAGCTGGTGTGTTTGGATTGTTGTTTGACTTACGGATGGGCTGCTGATACCGCCACGGTCGGTAGTTATTCCAGCCTTTATTGCGGATGATGTACGGGCGCTGGTTAGATGATGAGCCGGCGGTCACACGCGGGCGTCCTCCGTCATACCAGCCGGTGCGCATCTGGCCGCGCGGCGCTGCTACAAAAGTCTTCGGGGACTGTTGGATAACCACGGCGGGACTGCTGGTCAGCTCTGGTCAATTGTGAATGTTTGTGAAAGACAACATTGTTTATTTTGACCACTGTATGTAGTTACTGTGAAAAATGTAACAAGTGTTCATCTTGTCTCATTTTGTGCTTGTCTCGCTCATATAGCGTCATTTTGCCAGGAAAATCAAAGGAAAGTCAATATTTAAGATTCATTTCTTTTTCTGTGTCAAACTGTCTTAGAATGACAATCCCACTTTAGAAACATCAATTGTGCATGTTTTTGAAGGACAACATGATTTATTTTGACTTGGTGTTGAGTTACTGTGAAAAATGCAACACGTCTCATTTTGTGCTTGTCTCGCTCGTACAGTTTGAGATTGACAGTGAAATCACATGAATGTCACTATTTAAAACTCAGCTGTTGTAATGTGTCAAACTGTCTTCGAATGACATTTCCCCTCCCCACCCTCTGCTCTCCTCCTCGACACTTTCATTAAGGCCGTGTGGATATGCTGTTCCTGATTAATTAACCCAATCTCTTTCAGCTCTTCTTCTCTGGGCCGTGGACCATTTTGGTTTACACTCCAGGGTCAGGGCATGTACTGGATCCCAGTCAGGGGAGACAAATGCTGGAAAACATGCCGGTCAGTATTCTTTTGTTCTACAATATTGTATTTATGACATGCAATCTGTACATGTATTGTCAGGCTTGTTTCTCCCACATATCTTTTGCCACATTATTTACAAATCACCATATACACACATTTTTGAAAGAAATATTCCCCTGTCTGGCGCTTTTAAACCCCTCTTATTCGCGCAAGTCGTCTAGCAATCCTTGTCGTTCGAAATAATTCCAAATATGGCCCTGGAGTGCCCTCTGCTGGATAAAGCCGAGAACAGCACTTTGGTGGCTTGTTTAGAATCCTCTGTCTGTGTGTATATTCTGTGGAACCGTGATAATTGTCATTTGAAATAAACTTTTGTGTCCAATTGGTTGTGTAGAGTGAATATGGGTCCGTTGAATGTGGTTGTGTCCAAGAAATTAACCAAATTGTGATGACTTATGGATTTACATTTTATACAGCGATTATGCTTGTTAAGATGTACAAAAACATTACAAATTCCTCCTCCTCAAATATAAATAAATAAATCAAGTTTTTAATTGCTTGGATGTCGTCTTGTGTATCAATCTTAGTATAAAGGCTGTCCACATCAATTGTGAATAGAAAAGAGCGGACCTTGTGTGTAAAGTCCGGATCCTGGCATTGGACTCTGTTCTGAGCTGGTGTGTTTGGATTGTTGTTTGACTTACGGATGGGCTGCTGATACCGCCACGGTCGGTAGTTATTCCAGCCTTTATTGCGGATGATGTACGGGCGCTGGTTAGATGATGAGCCGGCGGTCACACGCGGGCGTCCTCCGTCATACCAGCCGGTGCGCATCTGGCCGTGCGGCGCTGCTACAAAAGTCTTCGGGGACTGTTGGATAACCACGGCGGGACTGCTGGTCAGCTCTGGTCAATTGAGAATGTTTGTGAAAGACAACATTGTTTATTTTGACCACCGTATGTAGTTACTGTGAAAAATGTAACAAGTGTTCATCTTGTCTCATTTTGTGCTTGTCTCGCTCATATAGCGTCATTTTGCCAGGAAAATCAAAGGAAAGTCAATATTTAAGATTCATTTCTTTTTCTGTGTCAAACTGTCTTAGAATGACAATCCCACTTTAGAAACATCAATTGTGCATGTTTTTGAAGGACAACATGATTTATTTTGACTTGGTGTTGAGTTACTGTGAAAAATGCAACACGTCTCATTTTGTGCTTGTCTCGCTCGTACAGTTTGAGATTGACAGTGAAATCAGATGAATGTCACTATTTAAAACTCAGCTGTTGTTATGTGTCAAACTGTCTTGGAATGACAATTCCCCTCCCCAGGGCCGTGGACCATTTTGGTTTACACTCCAGGGTCAGGGCATGTACTGGATCCCAGTCAGGGGAGACAAATGCTGGAAAACATGCCGGTCAGTATTCTTTTGTTCTACAATATTGTATTTATGACATGCAATCTGTACATGTATTGTCAGGCTTGTTTCTCCCACATATCTTTTGCCACTTTATTTACAAATCACCATATACACACATTTTTGAAAGAAATATTCCCCTGTCTGGCGCTTTTAAACCCCTCTTATTCGCGCAAGTCGTCTAGCAATCCTTGTCGTTCGAAATGATTCCAAATATGGCCCTGGAGTGCCCTCTGCTGGATAAAGCCGAGAACAGCACTTTGGTGGCTTGTTTAAAATCCTCTGTCTGTGTGTATATTCTGTGGAACCGTGATAATTGTCATTTGAAATAAACTTTTGTGTCCAATTGGTTGTGTAGAGTGAATATGGGTCCGTTGAATGTGCTTGTGTCCAAGAAATTAACCAAATTGTGATGACTTATGGATTTACATTTTATACAGCGATTATGCTTGTTAAGATGTACAAAAACATTACAAATTCCTCCTCCTCAAATATAAATAAATAAATAAATAAATCAAGTTTTTAATTGCTTGGATGTCGTCTTGTGTATCAATCTTAGTATAAAGGCTGTCCACATCAATTGTGAATAGAAAAGAGCGGACCTTGTGTGTAAAGTCCGGATCCTGGCATTGGACTCTGTTCTGAGTTGGTGTGTTTGGATTGTTGTTTGACTTACGGATGGGCTGCTGATACCGCCACGGTCGGTAGTTATTCCAGCCTTTATTGCGGATGATGTACGGGCGCTGGTTAGATGATGAGCCGGCGGTCACACGCGGGCGTCCTCCGTCATACCAGCCGGTGCGCATCTGGCCGCGCGGCGCTGCTACAAAAGTCTTCGGGGACTGTTGGATAACCACGGCGGGACTGCTGGTCAGCTCTGGTCAATTGTGAATGTTTGTGAAAGACAACATTGTTTATTTTGACCACCGTATGTAGTTACTGTGAAAAATGTAACAAGTGTTCATCTTGTCTCATTTTGTGCTTGTCTCGCTCATATAGCGTCATTTTGCCAGGAAAATCAAAGGAAAGTCAATATTTAAGATTCATTTCTTTTTCTGTGTCAAACTGTCTTAGAATGACAATCCCACTTTAGAAACATCAATTGTGCATGTTTTTGAAGGACAACATGATTTATTTTGACTTGGTGTTGAGTTACTGTGAAAAATGCAACACGTCTCATTTTGTGCTTGTCTCGCTCGTACAGTTTGAGATTGACAGTGAAATCAGATGAATGTCACTATTTGAAACTCAGCTGTTGTTATGTGTCAAACTGTCTTGGAATGACAATTCCCCTCCCCAGGGCCGTGGACCATTTTGGTTTACACTCCAGGGTCAGGGCATGTACTGGATCCCAGTCAGGGGAGACAAATGCTGGAAAACATGCCGGTCAGTATTCTTTTGTTCTACAATATTGTATTTATGACATGCAATCTGTACATGTATTGTCAGGCTTGTTTCTCCCACATATCTTTTGCCACATTATTTACAAATCACCATATACACACATTTTTGAAAGAAATATTCCCCTGTCTGGCACTTTCAAACCCCTCTTATTCGCGCAAGTCGTCTAGCAATCCTTGTCGTTCGAAATAATTCCAAATATGGCCCTGGAGTGCCCTCTGCTGGATAAAGCCGAGAACAGCACTTTGGTGGCTTGTTTAGAATACTCTGTCTGTGTGTATATTCTGTGGAACCGTGATAATTGTCATTTGAAATAAACTTTTGTGTCCAATTGGTTGTGTAGAGTGAATATGGGTCCGTTGAATGTGGTTGTGTCCAAGAAATTAACCAAATTGTGATGACTTATGGATTTACATTTTATACAGCGATTATGCTTGTTAAGATGTACAAAAACATTACAAATTCCTCCTCCTCAAATATAAATAAATAAATCAAGTTTTTAATTGCTTGGATGTCGTCTTGTGTATCAATCTTAGTATAAAGGCTGTCCACATCAATTGTGAATAGAAAAGAGCGGACCTTGTGTGTAAAGTCCGGATCCTGGCATTGGACTCTGTTCTGAGCTGGTGTGTTTGGATTGTTGTTTGACTTACGGATGGGCTGCTGATACCGCCACGGTCGGTAGTTATTCCAGCCTTTATTGCGGATGATGTACGGGCGCTGGTTAGATGATGAGCCGGCGGTCACACGCGGGCGTCCTCCGTCATACCAGCCGGTGCGCATGTGGCCGCGCGGCGCTGCTACAAAAGTCTTCGGGGACTGTTGGATAACCACGGCGGGACTGCTGGTCAGCTCTGGTCAATTGTGAATGTTTGTGAAAGACAACATTGTTTATTTTGACCACCGTATGTAGTTACTGTGAAAAATGTAACAAGTGTTCATCTTGTCTCATTTTGTGCTTGTCTCGCTCATATAGCGTCATTTTGCCAGGAAAATCAAAGGAAAGTCAATATTTAAGATTCATTTCTTTTTCTGTGTCAAACTGTCTTAGAATGACAATCCCACTTTAGAAACATCAATTGTGCATGTTTTTGAAGGACAACATGATTTATTTTGACTTGGTGTTGAGTTACTGTGAAAAATGCAACACGCCTCATTTTGTGCTTGTCTCGCTCGTACAGTTTGAGATTGACAGTGAAATCAGATGAATGTCACTATTTAAAACTCAGCTGTTGTTATGTGTCAAACTGTCTTCGAATTACAATTCCCCTCCCCAGGGCCGTGGACCATTTTGGTTTACACTCCAGGGTCAGGGCATGTACTGGATCCCAGTCAGGGGAGACAAATGCTGGAAAACATGCCGGTCAGTATTCTTTTGTTCTACAATATTGTATTTATGACATGCAATCTGTACATGTATTGTCAGGCTTGTTTCTCCCACATATCTTTTGCCACATTATTTACAAATCACCATATACACACATTTTTGAAAGAAATATTCCCCTGTCTGGCACTTTCAAACCCCTCTTATTCGCGCAAGTCGTCTAGCAATCCTTGTCGTTCGAAATAATTCCAAATATGGCCCTGGAGTGCCCTCTGCTGGATAAAGCCGAGAACAGCACTTTGGTGGCTTGTTTAGAATACTCTGTCTGTGTGTATATTCTGTGGAACCGTGATAATTGTCATTTGAAATAAACTTTTGTGTCCAATTGGTTGTGTAGAGTGAATATGGGTCCGTTGAATGTGGTTGTGTCCAAGAAATTAACCAAATTGTGATGACTTATGGATTTACATTTTATACAGCGATTATGCTTGTTAAGATGTACAAAAACATTACAAATTCCTCCTCCTCAAATATAAATAAATAAATCAAGTTTTTAATTGCTTGGATGTCGTCTTGTGTATCAATCTTAGTATAAAGGCTGTCCACATCAATTGTGAATAGAAAAGAGCGGACCTTGTGTGTAAAGTCCGGATCCTGGCATTGGACTCTGTTCTGAGCTGGTGTGTTTGGATTGTTGTTTGACTTACGGATGGGCTGCTGATACCGCCACGGTCGGTAGTTATTCCAGCCTTTATTGCGGATGATGTACGGGCGCTGGTTAGATGATGAGCCGGCGGTCACACGCGGGCGTCCTCCGTCATACCAGCCGGTGCGCATCTGGCCGCGCGGCGCTGCTACAAAAGTCTTCGGGGACTGTTGGATAACCACGGCGGGACTGCTGGTCAGCTCTGGTCAATTGTGAATGTTTGTGAAAGACAACATTGTTTATTTTGACCACCGTATGTAGTTACTGTGAAAAATGTAACAAGTGTTCATCTTGTCTCATTTTGTGCTTGTCTCGCTCATATAGCGTCATTTTGCCAGGAAAATCAAAGGAAAGTCAATATTTAAGATTCATTTCTTTTTCTGTGTCAAACTGTCTTAGAATGACAATCCCACTTTAGAAACATCAATTGTGCATGTTTTTGAAGGACAACATGATTTATTTTGACTTGGTGTTGAGTTACTGTGAAAAATGCAACACGTCTCATTTTGTGCTTGTCTCGCTCGTACAGTTTGAGATTGACAGTGAAATCAGATGAATGTCACTATTTGAAACTCAGCTGTTGTTATGTGTCAAACTGTCTTCGAATGACAATTCCCCTCCCCAGGGCCGTGGACCATTTTGGTTTACACTCCAGGGTCAGGGCATGTACTGGATCCCAGTCAGGGGAGACAAATGCTGGAAAACATGCCGGTCAGTATTCTTTTGTTCTACAATATTGTATTTATGACATGCAATCTGTACATGTATTGTCAGGCTTGTTTCTCCCACATATCTTTTGCCACATTATTTACCAATCACCATATACACACATTTTTGAAAGAAATATTCCCCTGTCTGGCGCTTTTAAACCCCTCTTATTCGCGCAAGTCGTCTAGCAATCCTTGTCGTTCGAAATAATTCCAAATATGGCCCTGGAGTGCCCTCTGCTGGATAAAGCCGAGAACAGCACTTTGGTGGCTTGTTTAAAATCCTCTGTCTGTGTGTATATTCTGTGGAACCGTGATAATTGTCATTTGAAATAAACTTTTGTGTCCAATTGGTTGTGTAGAGTGAATATGGGTCCGTTGAATGTGGTTGTGTCCAAGAAATTAACCAAATTGTGATGACCTACGGATTTACATTTTATACAGCGATTATGCTTGTTAAGATGTACAAAAACATTACAAATTCCTCCTCCTCAAATATAAATAAATAAATCAAGTTTTTAATTGCTTGGATGTCGTCTTGTGTATCAATCTTAGTATAAAGGCTGTCCACATCAATTGTGAATAGAAAAGAGCGGACCTTGTGTGTAAAGTCCGGATCCTGGCATTGGACTCTGTTCTGAGCTGGTGTGTTTGGATTGTTGTTTGACTTACGGATGGGCTGCTGATACCGCCACGGTCGGTAGTTATTCCAGCCTTTATTGCGGATGATGTACGGGCGCTGGTTAGATGATGAGCCGGCGGTCACACGCGGGCGTCCTCCGTCATACCAGCCGGTGCGCATCTGGCCGCGCGGCGCTGCTACATAAGTCTTCGGGGACTGTTGGATAACCACGGCGGGACTGCTGGTCAGCTCTGGTCAATTGTGAATGTTTGTGAAAGACAACATTGTTTATTTTGACCACCGTATGTAGTTACTGTGAAAAATGTAACAAGTGTTCATCTTGTCTCATTTTGTGCTTGTCTCGCTCATATAGCGTCATTTTGCCAGGAAAATCAAAGGAAAGTCAATATTTAAGATTCATTTCTTTTTCTGTGTCAAACTGTCTTAGAATGACAATCCCACTTTAGAAACATCAATTGTGCATGTTTTTGAAGGACAACATGATTTATTTTGACTTGGTGTTGAGTTACTGTGAAAAATGCAACACGTCTCATTTTGTGCTTGTCTCGCTCGTACAGTTTGAGATTGACAGTGAAATCAGATGAATGTCACTATTTGAAACTCAGCTGTTGTTATGTGTCAAACTGTCTTGGAATGACAATTCCCCTCCCCAGGGCCGTGGACCATTTTGGTTTACACTCCAGGGTCAGGGCATGTACTGGATCCCAGTCAGGGGAGACAAATGCTGGAAAACATGCCGGTCAGTATTCTTTTGTTCTACAATATTGTATTTATGACATGCAATCTGTACATGTATTGTCAGGCTTGTTTCTCCCACATATCTTTTGCCACATTATTTACCAATCACCATATACACACATTTTTGAAAGAAATATTCCCCTGTCTGGCGCTTTTAAACCCCTCTTATTCGCGCAAGTCGTCTAGCAATCCTTGTCGTTCGAAATAATTCCAAATATGGCCCTGGAGTGCCCTCTGCTGGATAAAGCCGAGAACAGCACTTTGGTGGCTTGTTTAAAATCCTCTGTCTGTGTGTATATTCTGTGGAACCGTGATAATTGTCATTTGAAATAAACTTTTGTGTCCAATTGGTTGTGTAGAGTGAATATGGGTCCGTTGAATGTGGTTGTGTCCAAGAAATTAACCAAATTGTGATGACCTACGGATTTACATTTTATACAGCGATTATGCTTGTTAAGATGTACAAAAACATTACAAATTCCTCCTCCTCAAATATAAATAAATAAATCAAGTTTTTAATTGCTTGGATGTCGTCTTGTGTATCAATCTTAGTATAAAGGCTGTCCACATCAATTGTGAATAGAAAAGAGCGGACCTTGTGTGTAAAGTCCGGATCCTGGCATTGGACTCTGTTCTGAGCTGGTGTGTTTGGATTGTTGTTTGACTTACGGATGGGCTGCTGATACCGCCACGGTCGGTAGTTATTCCAGCCTTTATTGCAGATGATGTACGGGCGCTGGTTAGATGATGAGCCGGCGGTCACACGCGGGCGTCCTCCGTCATACCAGCCGGTGCGCATCTGGCCGTGCGGCGCTGCTACAAAAGTCTTCGGGGACTGTTGGATAACCACGGCGGGACTGCTGGTCAGCTCTGGTCAATTGAGAATGTTTGTGAAAGACAACATTGTTTATTTTGACCACCGTATGTAGTTACTGTGAAAAATGTAACAAGTGTTCATCTTGTCTCATTTTGTGCTTGTCTCGCTCATATAGCGTCATTTTGCCAGGAAAATCAAAGGAAAGTCAATATTTAAGATTCATTTCTTTTTCTGTGTCAAACTGTCTTAGAATGACAATCCCACTTTAGAAACATCAATTGTGCATGTTTTTGAAGGACAACATGATTTATTTTGACTTGGTGTTGAGTTACTGTGAAAAATGCAACACGTCTCATTTTGTGCTTGTCTCGCTGGTACAGTTTGAGATTGACAGTGAAATCAGATGAATGTCACTATTTAAAACTCAGCTGTTGTTATGTGTCAAACTGTCTTCGAATGACAATTCCCCTCCCCACCCTCTGCTCTCCTCCTCGACACTTTCATTAAGGCCGTGTGGATATGCTGTTCCTGATTAATTAACCCAATCTCTCTCAGCTCTTCTTCTCTGGGCCGTGGACCATTTTGGTTTACACTCCAGGGTCAGGGCATGTACTGGATCCCAGTCAGGGGAGACAAATGCTGGAAAACATGCCGGTCAGTATTCTTTTGTTCTACAATATTGTATTTATGACATGCAATCTGTACATGTATTGTCAGGCTTGTTTCTCCCACATATCTTTTGCCACATTATTTACAAATCACCATATACACACATTTTTGAAAGAAATATTCACCTGTCTGGCGCTTTTAAACCCCTCTTATTCGCGCAAGTCGTCTAGCAATCCTTGTCGTTCGAAATAATTCCAAAAATGGCCCTGGAGTGCCCTCTGCTGGATAAAGCCGAGAACAGCACTTTGGTGGCTTGTTTAAAATCCTCTGTCTGTGTGTATATTCTGTGGAACCGTGATAATTGTCATTTGAAATAAACTTTTGTGTCCAACTGGTTGTGTAGAGTGAATATGGGTCCGTTGAATGTGCTTGTGTCCAAGAAATTAACCAAATTGTGATGACTTATGGATTTACATTTTATACAGCGATTATGCTTGTTAAGATGTACAAAAACATTACAAATTCCTCCTCCTCAAATATAAATAAATAAATCCAGTTTTTAATTGCTTGGATGTCGTCTTGTGTATCAATCTTAGTATAAAGGCTGTCCACATCAATTGTGAATAGAAAAGAGCGGACCTTGTGTGTAAAGTCCGGATCCTGGCATTGGACTCTGTTCTGAGCTGGTGTGTTTGGATTGTTGTTTGACTTACGGATGGGCTGCTGATACCGCCACGGTCGGTAGTTATTCCAGCCTTTATTGCGGATGATGTACGGGCGCTGGTTAGATGATGAGCCGGCGGTCACACGCGGGCGTCCTCCGTCATACCAGCCGGTGCGCATCTGGCCGCGCGGCGTTGCTACAAAAGTCTTCGGGGACTGTTGGATAACCACGGCGGGACTGCTGGTCAGCTCTGGTCAATTGTGAATGTTTGTGAAAGACAACTTTGTTTATTTTGACCACCGTATGTAGTTACTGTGAAAAATGTAACAAGTGTTCATCTTGTCTCATTTTGTGCTTGTCTCGCTCATATAGCGTCATTTTGCCAGGAAAATCAAAGGAAAGTCAATATTTAAGATTCATTTCTTTTTCTGTGTCAAACTGTCTTAGAATGACAATCCCACTTTAGAAACATCAATTGTGCATGTTTTTGAAGGACAACATGATTTATTTTGACTTGGTGTTGAGTTACTGTGAAAAATGCAACACGTCTCATTTTGTGCTTGTCTCGCTGGTACAGTTTGAGATTGACAGTGAAATCAGATGAATGTCACTATTTAAAACTCAGCTGTTGTTATGTGTCAAACTGTCTTCGAATGACAATTCCCCTCCCCACGGCCGTGGACCATTTTGGTTTACACTCCAGGGTCAGGGCATGTACTGGATCCCAGTCAGGGGAGACAAATGCTGGAAAACATGCCGGTCAGTATTCTTTTGTTCTACAATATTGTATTTATGACATGCAATCTGTACATGTATTGTCAGGCTTGTTTCTCCCACATATCTTTTGCCACATTATTTACAAATCACCATATACACACATTTTTGAAAGAAATATTCACCTGTCTGGCGCTTTTAAACCCCTCTTATTCGCGCAAGTCGTCTAGCAATCCTTGTCGTTCGAAATAATTCCAAAAATGGCCCTGGAGTGCCCTCTGCTGGATAAAGCCGAGAACAGCACTTTGGTGGCTTGTTTAAAATCCTCTGTCTGTGTGTATATTCTGTGGAACCGTGATAATTGTCATTTGAAATAAACTTTTGTGTCCAACTGGTTGTGTAGAGTGAATATGGGTCCGTTGAATGTGCTTGTGTCCAAGAAATTAACCAAATTGTGATGACTTATGGATTTACATTTGATACAGCAATTATGCTTGTTAAGATGTACAAAAACATTACAAATTCCTCCTCCTCAAATATAAATAAATAAATCAAGTTTTTAATTGCTTGGATGTCGTCTTGTGTATCAATCTTAGTATAAAGGCTGTCCACATCAATTGTGAATAGAAAAGAGCGGACCTTGTGTGTAAAGTCCGGATCCTGGCATTGGACTCTGTTCTGAGCTGGTGTGTTTGGATTGTTGTTTGACTTACGGATGGGCTGCTGATACCGCCACGGTCGGTAGTTATTCCAGCCTTTATTGCGGATGATGTACGGGCGCTGGTTAGATGATGAGCCGGCGGTCACACGCGGGCGTCCTCCGTCATACCAGCCGGTGCGCATCTGGCCGCGCGGCGCTGCTACAAAAGTCTTCGGGGACTGTTGGATAACCACGGCGGGACTGCTGGTCAGCTCTGGTCAATTGAGAATGTTTGTGAAAGACAACATTGTTTATTTTGACCACCGTATGTAGTTACTGTGAAAAATGTAACAAGTGTTCATCTTGTCTCATTTTGTGCTTGTCTCGCTCATATAGCGTCATTTTGCCAGGAAAATCAAAGGAAAGTCAATATTTAAGATTCATTTCTTTTTCTGTGTCAAACTGTCTTAGAATGACAATCCCACTTTAGAAACATCAATTGTGCATGTTTTTGAAGGACAACATGATTTATTTTGACTTGGTGTTGAGTTACTGTGAAAAATGCAACACGTCTCATTTTGTGCTTGTCTCGCTGGTACAGTTTGAGATTGACAGTGAAATCAGATGAATGTCACTATTTAAAACTCAGCTGTTGTTATGTGTCAAACTGTCTTGGAATGACAATTCCCCTCCCCAGGGCCGTGGACCATTTTGGTTTACACTCCAGGGTCAGGGCATGTACTGGATCCCAGTCAGGGGAGACAAATGCTGGAAAACATGCCGGTCAGTATTCTTTTGTTCTACAATATTGTATTTATGACATGCAATCTGTACATGTATTGTCAGGCTTGTTTCTCCCACATATCTTTTGCCACATTATTTACAAATCACCATATACACACATTTTTGAAAGAAATATTCCCCTGTCTGGCGCTTTTAAACCCCTCTTATTCGCGCACGTCGTCTAGCAATCCTTGTCGTTCGAAATGATTCCAAATATGGCCCTGGAGTGCCCTCTGCTGGATAAAGCCGAGAACAGCACTTTGGTGGCTTGTTTAAAATCCTCTGTCTGTGTGTATATTCTGTGGAACCGTGATAATTGTCATTTGAAATAAACTTTTGTGTCCAATTGGTTGTGTAGAGTGAATATGGGTCCGTTGAATGTGCTTGTGTCCAAGAAATTAACCAAATTGTGATGACTTATGGATTTACATTTTATACAGCGATTATGCTTGTTAAGATGTACAAAAACATTACAAATTCCTCCTCCTCAAATATAAATAAATAAATCAAGTTTTTAATTGCTTGGATGTCGTCTTGTGTATCAATCTTAGTATAAAGGCTGTCCACATCAATTGTGAATAGAAAAGAGCGGACCTTGTGTGTAAAGTCCGGATCCTGGCATTGGACTCTGTTCTGAGCTGGTGTGTTTGGATTGTTGTTTGACTTACGGATGGGCTGCTGATACCGCCACGGTCGGTAGTTATTCCAGCCTTTATTGCGGATGATGTACGGGCGCTGGTTAGATGATGAGCCGGCGGTCACACGCGGGCGTCCTCCGTCATACCAGCCGGTGCGCATCTGGCCGCGCGGCGTTGCTACAAAAGTCTTCGGGGACTGTTGGATAACCACGGCGGGACTGCTGGTCAGCTCTGGTCAATTGTGAATGTTTGTGAAAGACAACTTTGTTTATTTTGACCACCGTATGTAGTTACTGTGAAAAATGTAACAAGTGTTCATCTTGTCTCATTTTGTGCTTGTCTCGCTCATATAGCGTCATTTTGCCAGGAAAATCAAAGGAAAGTCAATATTTAAGATTCATTTCTTTTTCTGTGTCAAACTGTCTTAGAATGACAATCCCACTTTAGAAACATCAATTGTGCATGTTTTTGAAGGACAACATGATTTATTTTGACTTGGTGTTGAGTTACTGTGAAAAATGCAACACGTCTCATTTTGTGCTTGTCTCGCTGGTACAGTTTGAGATTGACAGTGAAATCAGATGAATGTCACTATTTAAAACTCAGCTGTTGTTATGTGTCAAACTGTCTTCGAATGACAATTCCCCTCCCCACGGCCGTGGACCATTTTGGTTTACACTCCAGGGTCAGGGCATGTACTGGATCCCAGTCAGGGGAGACAAATGCTGGAAAACATGCCGGTCAGTATTCTTTTGTTCTACAATATTGTATTTATGACATGCAATCTGTACATGTATTGTCAGGCTTGTTTCTCCCACATATCTTTTGCCACATTATTTACAAATCACCATATACACACATTTTTGAAAGAAATATTCACCTGTCTGGCGCTTTTAAACCCCTCTTATTCGCGCAAGTCGTCTAGCAATCCTTGTCGTTCGAAATAATTCCAAAAATGGCCCTGGAGTGCCCTCTGCTGGATAAAGCCGAGAACAGCACTTTGGTGGCTTGTTTAAAATCCTCTGTCTGTGTGTATATTCTGTGGAACCGTGATAATTGTCATTTGAAATAAACTTTTGTGTCCAACTGGTTGTGTAGAGTGAATATGGGTCCGTTGAATGTGCTTGTGTCCAAGAAATTAACCAAATTGTGATGACTTATGGATTTACATTTTATACAGCGATTATGCTTGTTAAGATGTACAAAAACATTACAAATTCCTCCTCCTCAAATATAAATAAATAAATCCAGTTTTTAATTGCTTGGATGTCGTCTTGTGTATCAATCTTAGTATAAAGGCTGTCCACATCAATTGTGAATAGAAAAGAGCGGACCTTGTGTGTAAAGTCCGGATCCTGGCATTGGACTCTGTTCTGAGCTGGTGTGTTTGGATTGTTGTTTGACTTACGGATGGGCTGCTGATACCGCCACGGTCGGTAGTTATTCCAGCCTTTATTGCGGATGATGTACGGGCGCTGGTTAGATGATGAGCCGGCGGTCACACGCGGGCGTCCTCCGTCATACCAGCCGGTGCGCATCTGGCCGCGCGGCGTTGCTACAAAAGTCTTCGGGGACTGTTGGATAACCACGGCGGGACTGCTGGTCAGCTCTGGTCAATTGTGAATGTTTGTGAAAGACAACTTTGTTTATTTTGACCACCGTATGTAGTTACTGTGAAAAATGTAACAAGTGTTCATCTTGTCTCATTTTGTGCTTGTCTCGCTCATATAGCGTCATTTTGCCAGGAAAATCAAAGGAAAGTCAATATTTAAGATTCATTTCTTTTTCTGTGTCAAACTGTCTTAGAATGACAATCCCACTTTAGAAACATCAATTGTGCATGTTTTTGAAGGACAACATGATTTATTTTGACTTGGTGTTGAGTTACTGTGAAAAATGCAACACGTCTCATTTTGTGCTTGTCTCGCTGGTACAGTTTGAGATTGACAGTGAAATCAGATGAATGTCACTATTTAAAACTCAGCTGTTGTTATGTGTCAAACTGTCTTCGAATGACAATTCCCCTCCCCACGGCCGTGGACCATTTTGGTTTACACTCCAGGGTCAGGGCATGTACTGGATCCCAGTCAGGGGAGACAAATGCTGGAAAACATGCCGGTCAGTATTCTTTTGTTCTACAATATTGTATTTATGACATGCAATCTGTACATGTATTGTCAGGCTTGTTTCTCCCACATATCTTTTGCCACATTATTTACAAATCACCATATACACACATTTTTGAAAGAAATATTCACCTGTCTGGCGCTTTTAAACCCCTCTTATTCGCGCAAGTCGTCTAGCAATCCTTGTCGTTCGAAATAATTCCAAAAATGGCCCTGGAGTGCCCTCTGCTGGATAAAGCCGAGAACAGCACTTTGGTGGCTTGTTTAAAATCCTCTGTCTGTGTGTATATTCTGTGGAACCGTGATAATTGTCATTTGAAATAAACTTTTGTGTCCAACTGGTTGTGTAGAGTGAATATGGGTCCGTTGAATGTGCTTGTGTCCAAGAAATTAACCAAATTGTGATGACTTATGGATTTACATTTGATACAGCAATTATGCTTGTTAAGATGTACAAAAACATTACAAATTCCTCCTCCTCAAATATAAATAAATAAATCAAGTTTTTAATTGCTTGGATGTCGTCTTGTGTATCAATCTTAGTATAAAGGCTGTCCACATCAATTGTGAATAGAAAAGAGCGGACCTTGTGTGTAAAGTCCGGATCCTGGCATTGGACTCTGTTCTGAGCTGGTGTGTTTGGATTGTTGTTTGACTTACGGATGGGCTGCTGATACCGCCACGGTCGGTAGTTATTCCAGCCTTTATTGCGGATGATGTACGGGCGCTGGTTAGATGATGAGCCGGCGGTCACACGCGGGCGTCCTCCGTCATACCAGCCGGTGCGCATCTGGCCGCGCGGCGCTGCTACAAAAGTCTTCGGGGACTGTTGGATAACCACGGCGGGACTGCTGGTCAGCTCTGGTCAATTGAGAATGTTTGTGAAAGACAACATTGTTTATTTTGACCACCGTATGTAGTTACTGTGAAAAATGTAACAAGTGTTCATCTTGTCTCATTTTGTGCTTGTCTCGCTCATATAGCGTCATTTTGCCAGGAAAATCAAAGGAAAGTCAATATTTAAGATTCATTTCTTTTTCTGTGTCAAACTGTCTTAGAATGACAATCCCACTTTAGAAACATCAATTGTGCATGTTTTTGAAGGACAACATGATTTATTTTGACTTGGTGTTGAGTTACTGTGAAAAATGCAACACGTCTCATTTTGTGCTTGTCTCGCTCGTACACTTTGAGATTGACAGTGAAATCAGATGAATGTCACTATTTAAAACTCAGCTGTTGTTATGTGTCAAACTGTCTTGGAATGACAATTCCCCTCCCCAGGGCCGTGGACCATTTTGGTTTACACTCCAGGGTCAGGGCATGTACTGGATCCCAGTCAGGGGAGACAAATGCTGGAAAACATGCCGGTCAGTATTCTTTTGTTCTACAATATTGTATTTATGACATGCAATCTGTACATGTATTGTCAGGCTTGTTTCTCCCACATATCTTTTGCCACATTATTTACAAATCACCATATACACACATTTTTGAAAGAAATATTCACCTGTCTGGCGCTTTTAAACCCCTCTTATTCGCGCAAGTCGTCTAGCAATCCTTGTCGTTCGAAATAATTCCAAAAATGGCCCTGGAGTGCCCTCTGCTGGATAAAGCCGAGAACAGCACTTTGGTGGCTTGTTTAAAATCCTCTGTCTGTGTGTATATTCTGTGGAACCGTGATAATTGTCATTTGAAATAAACTTTTGTGTCCAACTGGTTGTGTAGAGTGAATATGGGTCCGTTGAATGTGCTTGTGTCCAAGAAATTAACCAAATTGTGATGACTTATGGATTTACATTTTATACAGCAATTATGCTTGTTAAGATGTACAAAAACATTACAAATTCCTCCTCCTCAAATATAAATAAATAAATCAAGTTTTTAATTGCTTGGATGTCGTCTTGTGTATCAATCTTAGTATAAAGGCTGTCCACATCAATTGTGAATAGAAAAGAGCGGACCTTGTGTGTAAAGTCCGGATCCTGGCATTGGACTCTGTTCTGAGCTGGTGTGTTTGGATTGTTGTTTGACTTACGGATGGGCTGCTGATACCGCCACGGTCGGTAGTTATTCCAGCCTTTATTGCGGATGATGTACGGGCGCTGGTTAGATGATGAGCCGGCGGTCACACGCGGGCGTCCTCCGTCATACCAGCCGGTGCGCATGTGGCCGCGCGGCGCTGCTACAAAAGTCTTCGGGGACTGTTGGATAACCACGGCGGGACTGCTGGTCAGCTCTGGTCAATTGAGAATGTTTGTGAAAGACAACATTGTTTATTTTGACCACCGTATGTAGTTACTGTGAAAAATGTAACAAGTGTTCATCTTGTCTCATTTTGTGCTTGTCTCGCTCATATAGCGTCATTTTGCCAGGAAAATCAAAGGAAAGTCAATATTTAAGATTCATTTCTTTTTCTGTGTCAAACTGTCTTAGAATGACAATCCCACTTTAGAAACATCAATTGTGCATGTTTTTGAAGGACAACATGATTTATTTTGACTTGGTGTTGAGTTACTGTGAAAAATGCAACACGTCTCATTTTGTGCTTGTCTCGCTCGTACACTTTGAGATTGACAGTGAAATCAGATGAATGTCACTATTTAAAACTCAGCTGTTGTTATGTGTCAAACTGTCTTGGAATGACAATTCCCCTCCCCAGGGCCGTGGACCATTTTGGTTTACACTCCAGGGTCAGGGCATGTACTGGATCCCAGTCAGGGGAGACAAATGCTGGAAAACATGCCGGTCAGTATTCTTTTGTTCTACAATATTGTATTTATGACATGCAATCTGTACATGTATTGTCAGGCTTGTTTCTCCCACATATCTTTTGCCACATTATTTACAAATCACCATATACACACATTTTTGAAAGAAATATTCACCTGTCTGGCGCTTTTAAACCCCTCTTATTCGCGCAAGTCGTCTAGCAATCCTTGTCGTTCGAAATAATTCCAAAAATGGCCCTGGAGTGCCCTCTGCTGGATAAAGCCGAGAACAGCACTTTGGTGGCTTGTTTAAAATCCTCTGTCTGTGTGTATATTCTGTGGAACCGTGATAATTGTCATTTGAAATAAACTTTTGTGTCCAACTGGTTGTGTAGAGTGAATATGGGTCCGTTGAATGTGCTTGTGTCCAAGAAATTAACCAAATTGTGATGACTTATGGATTTACATTTGATACAGCAATTATGCTTGTTAAGATGTACAAAAACATTACAAATTCCTCCTCCTCAAATATAAATAAATAAATCAAGTTTTTAATTGCTTGGATGTCGTCTTGTGTATCAATCTTAGTATAAAGGCTGTCCACATCAATTGTGAATAGAAAAGAGCGGACCTTGTGTGTAAAGTCCGGATCCTGGCATTGGACTCTGTTCTGAGCTGGTGTGTTTGGATTGTTGTTTGACTTACGGATGGGCTGCTGATACCGCCACGGTCGGTAGTTATTCCAGCCTTTATTGCGGATGATGTACGGGCGCTGGTTAGATGATGAGCCGGCGGTCACACGCGGGCGTCCTCCGTCATACCAGCCGGTGCGCATCTGGCCGCGCGGCGCTGCTACAAAAGTCTTCGGGGACTGTTGGATAACCACGGCGGGACTGCTGGTCAGCTCTGGTCAATTGAGAATGTTTGTGAAAGACAACATTGTTTATTTTGACCACCGTATGTAGTTACTGTGAAAAATGTAACAAGTGTTCATCTTGTCTCATTTTGTGCTTGTCTCGCTCATATAGCGTCATTTTGCCAGGAAAATCAAAGGAAAGTCAATATTTAAGATTCATTTCTTTTTCTGTGTCAAACTGTCTTAGAATGACAATCCCACTTTAGAAACATCAATTGTGCATGTTTTTGAAGGACAACATGATTTATTTTGACTTGGTGTTGAGTTACTGTGAAAAATGCAACACGTCTCATTTTGTGCTTGTCTCGCTCGTACACTTTGAGATTGACAGTGAAATCAGATGAATGTCACTATTTAAAACTCAGCTGTTGTTATGTGTCAAACTGTCTTGGAATGACAATTCCCCTCCCCAGGGCCGTGGACCATTTTGGTTTACACTCCAGGGTCAGGGCATGTACTGGATCCCAGTCAGGGGAGACAAATGCTGGAAAACATGCCGGTCAGTATTCTTTTGTTCTACAATATTGTATTTATGACATGCAATCTGTACATGTATTGTCAGGCTTGTTTCTCCCACATATCTTTTGCCACATTATTTACAAATCACCATATACACACATTTTTGAAAGAAATATTCACCTGTCTGGCGCTTTTAAACCCCTCTTATTCGCGCAAGTCGTCTAGCAATCCTTGTCGTTCGAAATAATTCCAAAAATGGCCCTGGAGTGCCCTCTGCTGGATAAAGCCGAGAACAGCACTTTGGTGGCTTGTTTAAAATCCTCTGTCTGTGTGTATATTCTGTGGAACCGTGATAATTGTCATTTGAAATAAACTTTTGTGTCCAACTGGTTGTGTAGAGTGAATATGGGTCCGTTGAATGTGCTTGTGTCCAAGAAATTAACCAAATTGTGATGACTTATGGATTTACATTTGATACAGCAATTATGCTTGTTAAGATGTACAAAAACATTACAAATTCCTCCTCCTCAAATATAAATAAATAAATCAAGTTTTTAATTGCTTGGATGTCGTCTTGTGTATCAATCTTAGTATAAAGGCTGTCCACATCAATTGTGAATAGAAAAGAGCGGACCTTGTGTGTAAAGTCCGGATCCTGGCATTGGACTCTGTTCTGAGCTGGTGTGTTTGGATTGTTGTTTGACTTACGGATGGGCTGCTGATACCGCCACGGTCGGTAGTTATTCCAGCCTTTATTGCGGATGATGTACGGGCGCTGGTTAGATGATGAGCCGGCGGTCACACGCGGGCGTCCTCCGTCATACCAGCCGGTGCGCATCTGGCCGCGCGGCGCTGCTACAAAAGTCTTCGGGGACTGTTGGATAACCACGGCGGGACTGCTGGTCAGCTCTGGTCAATTGAGAATGTTTGTGAAAGACAACATTGTTTATTTTGACCACCGTATGTAGTTACTGTGAAAAATGTAACAAGTGTTCATCTTGTCTCATTTTGTGCTTGTCTCGCTCATATAGCGTCATTTTGCCAGGAAAATCAAAGGAAAGTCAATATTTAAGATTCATTTCTTTTTCTGTGTCAAACTGTCTTAGAATGACAATCCCACTTTAGAAACATCAATTGTGCATGTTTTTGAAGGACAACATGATTTATTTTGACTTGGTGTTGAGTTACTGTGAAAAATGCAACACGTCTCATTTTGTGCTTGTCTCGCTCGTACACTTTGAGATTGACAGTGAAATCAGATGAATGTCACTATTTAAAACTCAGCTGTTGTTATGTGTCAAACTGTCTTGGAATGACAATTCCCCTCCCCAGGGCCGTGGACCATTTTGGTTTACACTCCAGGGTCAGGGCATGTACTGGATCCCAGTCAGGGGAGACAAATGCTGGAAAACATGCCGGTCAGTATTCTTTTGTTCTACAATATTGTATTTATGACATGCAATCTGTACATGTATTGTCAGGCTTGTTTCTCCCACATATCTTTTGCCACATTATTTACAAATCACCATATACACACATTTTTGAAAGAAATATTCACCTGTCTGGCGCTTTTAAACCCCTCTTATTCGCGCAAGTCGTCTAGCAATCCTTGTCGTTCGAAATAATTCCAAAAATGGCCCTGGAGTGCCCTCTGCTGGATAAAGCCGAGAACAGCACTTTGGTGGCTTGTTTAAAATCCTCTGTCTGTGTGTATATTCTGTGGAACCGTGATAATTGTCATTTGAAATAAACTTTTGTGTCCAACTGGTTGTGTAGAGTGAATATGGGTCCGTTGAATGTGCTTGTGTCCAAGAAATTAACCAAATTGTGATGACTTATGGATTTACATTTGATACAGCAATTATGCTTGTTAAGATGTACAAAAACATTACAAATTCCTCCTCCTCAAATATAAATAAATAAATCAAGTTTTTAATTGCTTGGATGTCGTCTTGTGTATCAATCTTAGTATAAAGGCTGTCCACATCAATTGTGAATAGAAAAGAGCGGACCTTGTGTGTAAAGTCCGGATCCTGGCATTGGACTCTGTTCTGAGCTGGTGTGTTTGGATTGTTGTTTGACTTACGGATGGGCTGCTGATACCGCCACGGTCGGTAGTTATTCCAGCCTTTATTGCGGATGATGTACGGGCGCTGGTTAGATGATGAGCCGGCGGTCACACGCGGGCGTCCTCCGTCATACCAGCCGGTGCGCATCTGGCCGCGCGGCGCTGCTACAAAAGTCTTCGGGGACTGTTGGATAACCACGGCGGGACTGCTGGTCAGCTCTGGTCAATTGTGAATGTTTGTGAAAGACAACATTGTTTATTTTGACCACCGTATGTAGTTACTGTGAAAAATGTAACAAGTGTTCATCTTGTCTCATTTTGTGCTTGTCTCGCTCATATAGCGTCATTTTGCCAGGAAAATCAAAGGAAAGTCAATATTTAAGATTCATTTCTTTTTCTGTGTCAAACTGTCTTAGAATGACAATCCCACTTTAGAAACATCAATTGTGCATGTTTTTGAAGGACAACATGATTTATTTTGACTTGGTGTTGAGTTACTGTGAAAAATGCAACACGTCTCATTTTGTGCTTGTCTCGCTCGTACAGTTTGAGATTGACAGTGAAATCAGATGAATGTCACTATTTAAAACTCAGCTGTTGTTATGTGTCAAACTGTCTTCGAATGACAATTCCCCTCCCCAGGGCCGTGGACCATTTTGGTTTACACTCCAGGGTCAGGGCATGTACTGGATCCCAGTCAGGGGAGACAAATGCTGGAAAACATGCCGGTCAGTATTCTTTTGTTCTACAATATTGTATTTATGACATGCAATCTGTACATGTATTGTCAGGCTTGTTTCTCCCACATATCTTTTGCCACATTATTTACAAATCACCATATACACACATTTTTGAAAGAAATATTCCCCTGTCTGGCGCTTTTAAACCCCTCTTATTCGCGCAAGTCGTCTAGCAATCCTTGTCGTTCGAAATGATTCCAAATATGGCCCTGGAGTGCCCTCTGCTGGATAAAGCCGAGAACAGCACTTTGGTGGCTTGTTTAAAATCCTCTGTCTGTGTGTATATTCTGTGGAACCGTGATAATTGTCATTTGAAATAAACTTTTGTGTCCAATTGGTTGTGTAGAGTGAATATGGGTCCGTTGAATGTGGTTGTGTCCAAGAAATTAACCAAATTGTGATGACCTACGGATTTACATTTTATACAGCGATTATGCTTGTTAAGATGTACAAAAACATTACAAATTCCTCCTCCTCAAATATAAATAAATAAATCAAGTTTTTAATTGCTTGGATGTCGTCTTGTGTATCAATCTTAGTATAAAGGCTGTCCACATCAATTGTGAATAGAAAAGAGCGGACCTTGTGTGTAAAGTCCGGATCCTGGCATTGGACTCTGTTCTGAGCTGGTGTGTTTGGATTGTTGTTTGACTTACGGATGGGCTGCTGATACCGCCACGGTCGGTAGTTATTCCAGCCTTTATTGCGGATGATGTACGGGCGCTGGTTAGATGATGAGCCGGCGGTCACACGCGGGCGTCCTCCGTCATACCAGCCGGTGCGCATCTGGCCGTGCGGCGCTGCTACAAAAGTCTTCGGGGACTGTTGGATAACCACGGCGGGACTGCTGGTCAGCTCTGGTCAATTGAGAATGTTTGTGAAAGACAACATTGTTTATTTTGACCACCGTATGTAGTTACTGTGAAAAATGTAACAAGTGTTCATCTTGTCTCATTTTGTGCTTGTCTCGCTCATATAGCGTCATTTTGCCAGGAAAATCAAAGGAAAGTCAATATTTAAGATTCATTTCTTTTTCTGTGTCAAACTGTCTTAGAATGACAATCCCACTTTAGAAACATCAATTGTGCATGTTTTTGAAGGACAACATGATTTATTTTGACTTGGTGTTGAGTTACTGTGAAAAATGCAACACGTCTCATTTTGTGCTTGTCTCGCTGGTACAGTTTGAGATTGACAGTGAAATCAGATGAATGTCACTATTTAAAACTCAGCTGTTGTTATGTGTCAAACTGTCTTGGAATGACAATTCCCCTCCCCAGGGCCGTGGACCATTTTGGTTTACACTCCAGGGTCAGGGCATGTACTGGATCCCAGTCAGGGGAGACAAATGCTGGAAAACATGCCGGTCAGTATTCTTTTGTTCTACAATATTGTATTTATGACATGCAATCTGTACATGTATTGTCAGGCTTGTTTCTCCCACATATCTTTTGCCACATTATTTACAAATCACCATATACACACATTTTTGAAAGAAATATTCCCCTGTCTGGCGCTTTTAAACCCCTCTTATTCGCGCAAGTCGTCTAGCAATCCTTGTCGTTCGAAATGATTCCAAATATGGCCCTGGAGTGCCCTCTGCTGGATAAAGCCGAGAACAGCACTTTGGTGGCTTGTTTAAAATCCTCTGTCTGTGTGTATATTCTGTGGAACCGTGATAATTGTCATTTGAAATAAACTTTTGTGTCCAATTGGTTGTGTAGAGTGAATATGGGTCCGTTGAATGTGCTTGTGTCCAAGAAATTAACCAAATTGTGATGACTCATGGATTTACATTTTATACAGCGATTATGCTTGTTAAGATGTACAAAAACATTACAAATTCCTCCTCCTCAAATATAAATAAATAAATAAATAAATCAAGTTTTTAATTGCTTGGATGTCGTCTTGTGTATCAATCTTAGTATAAAGGCTGTCCACATCAATTGTGAATAGAAAAGAGCGGACCTTGTGTGTAAAGTCCGGATCCTGGCATTGGACTCTGTTCTGAGCTGGTGTGTTTGGATTGTTGTTTGACTTACGGATGGGCTGCTGATACCGCCACGGTCGGTAGTTATTCCAGCCTTTATTGCAGATGATGTACGGGCGCTGGTTAGATGATGAGCCGGCGGTCACACGCGGGCGTCCTCCGTCATACCAGCCGGTGCGCATCTGGCCGTGCGGCGCTGCTACAAAAGTCTTCGGGGACTGTTGGATAACCACGGCGGGACTGCTGGTCAGCTCTGGTCAATTGAGAATGTTTGTGAAAGACAACATTGTTTATTTTGACCACCGTATGTAGTTACTGTGAAAAATGTAACAAGTGTTCATCTTGTCTCATTTTGTGCTTGTCTCGCTCATATAGCGTCATTTTGCCAGGAAAATCAAAGGAAAGTCAATATTTAAGATTCATTTCTTTTTCTGTGTCAAACTGTCTTAGAATGACAATCCCACTTTAGAAACATCAATTGTGCATGTTTTTGAAGGACAACGTGATGTATTTTGACTTGGTTACTGTGAAAAATGCAACACGTCTCATTTTGTGCTTGTCTCGCTCGTACAGTTTGAGATTGACAGTGAAATCAGATGAATGTCACTATTTAAAACTCAGCTGTTGTTATGTGTCAAACTGTCTTCGAATGACATTTCCCCTCCCCACCCTCTGCTCTCCTCCTCGACACTTTCATTAAGGCCGTGTGGATATGCTGTTCCTGATTAATTAACCCAATCTCTCTCAGCTCTTCTTCTCTGGGCCGTGGACCATTTTGGTTTACACTCCAGGGTCAGGGCATGTACTGGATCCCAGTCAGGGGAGACAAATGCTGGAAAACATGCCGGTCAGTATTCTTTTGTTCTACAATATTGTATTTATGACATGCAATCTGTACATGTATTGTCAGGCTTGTTTCTCCCACATATCTTTTGCCACATTATTTACAAATCACCATATACACACATTTTTGAAAGAAATATTCCCCTGTCTGGCGCTTTTAAACCCCTCTTATTCGCGCAAGTCGTCTAGCAATCCTTGTCGTTCGAAATAATTCCAAATATGGCCCTGGAGTGCCCTCTGCTGGATAAAGCCAAGAACAGCACTTTGGTGGCTTGTTTAGAATCCTCTGTCTGTGTGTATATTCTGTGGAACCGTGATAATTGTCATTTGAAATAAACTTTTGTGTCCAATTGGTTGTGTAGAGTGAATATGGGTCCGTTGAATGTGGTTGTGTCCAAGAAATTAACCAAATTGTGATGACTTATGGATTTACATTTTATACAGCAATTATGCTTGTTAAGATGTACAAAAACATTACAAATTCCTCCTCCTCAAATATAAATAAATAAATCAAGTTTTTAATTGCTTGGATGTCGTCTTGTGTATCAATCTTAGTATAAAGGCTGTCCACATCAATTGTGAATAGAAAAGAGCGGACCTTGTGTGTAAAGTCCGGATCCTGGCATTGGACTCTGTTCTGAGCTGGTGTGTTTGGATTGTTGTTTGACTTACGGATGGGCTGCTGATACCGCCACGGTCGGTAGTTATTCCAGCCTTTATTGCGGATGATGTACGGGCGCTGGTTAGATGATGAGCCGGCGGTCACACGCGGGCGTCCTCCGTCATACCAGCCGGTGCGCATCTGGCCGCGCGGCGCTGCTACAAAAGTCTTCGGGGACTGTTGGATAACCACGGCGGGACTGCTGGTCAGCTCTGGTCAATTGTGAATGTTTGTGAAAGACAACATTGTTTATTTTGACCACCGTATGTAGTTACTGTGAAAAATGTAACAAGTGTTCATCTTGTCTCATTTTGTGCTTGTCTCGCTCATATAGCGTCATTTTGCCAGGAAAATCAAAGGAAAGTCAATATTTAAGATTCATTTCTTTTTCTGTGTCAAACTGTCTTAGAATGACAATCCCACTTTAGAAACATCAATTGTGCATGTTTTTGAAGGACAACATGATTTATTTTGACTTGGTGTTGAGTTACTGTGAAAAATGCAACACGTCTCATTTTGTGCTTGTCTCGCTGGTACAGTTTGAGATTGACAGTGAAATCAGATGAATGTCACTATTTAAAACTCAGCTGTTGTTATGTGTCAAACTGTCTTCGAATGACAATTCCGCTCCCCACCCTCTGCTCTCCTCCTCGACACTTTCATTAAGGCCGTGTGGATATGCTGTTCCTGATTAATTAACCCAATCTCTCTCAGCTCTTCTTCTCTGGGCCGTGGACCATTTTGGTTTACACTCCAGGGTCAGGGCATGTACTGGATCCCAGTCAGGGGAGACAAATGCTGGAAAACATGCCGGTCAGTATTCTTTTGTTCTACAATATTGTATTTATGACATGCAATCTGTACATGTATTGTCAGGCTTGTTTCTCCCACATATCTTTTGCCACATTATTTACAAATCACCATATACACACATTTTTGAAAGAAATATTCACCTGTCTGGCGCTTTTAAACCCCTCTTATTCGCGCAAGTCGTCTAGCAATCCTTGTCGTTCGAAATAATTCCAAAAATGGCCCTGGAGTGCCCTCTGCTGGATAAAGCCGAGAACAGCACTTTGGTGGCTTGTTTAAAATCCTCTGTCTGTGTGTATATTCTGTGGAACCGTGATAATTGTCATTTGAAATAAACTTTTGTGTCCAACTGGTTGTGTAGAGTGAATATGGGTCCGTTGAATGTGCTTGTGTCCAAGAAATTAACCAAATTGTGATGACTTATGGATTTACATTTTATACAGCGATTATGCTTGTTAAGATGTACAAAAACATTACAAATTCCTCCTCCTCAAATATAAATAAATAAATCCAGTTTTTAATTGCTTGGATGTCGTCTTGTGTATCAATCTTAGTATAAAGGCTGTCCACATCAATTGTGAATAGAAAAGAGCGGACCTTGTGTGTAAAGTCCGGATCCTGGCATTGGACTCTGTTCTGAGCTGGTGTGTTTGGATTGTTGTTTGACTTACGGATGGGCTGCTGATACCGCCACGGTCGGTAGTTATTCCAGCCTTTATTGCGGATGATGTACGGGCGCTGGTTAGATGATGAGCCGGCGGTCACACGCGGGCGTCCTCCGTCATACCAGCCGGTGCGCATCTGGCCGCGCGGCGTTGCTACAAAAGTCTTCGGGGACTGTTGGATAACCACGGCGGGACTGCTGGTCAGCTCTGGTCAATTGTGAATGTTTGTGAAAGACAACTTTGTTTATTTTGACCACCGTATGTAGTTACTGTGAAAAATGTAACAAGTGTTCATCTTGTCTCATTTTGTGCTTGTCTCGCTCATATAGCGTCATTTTGCCAGGAAAATCAAAGGAAAGTCAATATTTAAGATTCATTTCTTTTTCTGTGTCAAACTGTCTTAGAATGACAATCCCACTTTGGAAACATCAATTGTGCATGTTTTTGAAGGACAACATGATTTATTTTGACTTGGTGTTGAGTTACTGTGAAAAATGCAACACGTCTCATTTTGTGCTTGTCTCGCTGGTACAGTTTGAGATTGACAGTGAAATCAGATGAATGTCACTATTTAAAACTCAGCTGTTGTTATGTGTCAAACTGTCTTCGAATGACAATTCCCCTCCCCACGGCCGTGGACCATTTTGGTTTACACTCCAGGGTCAGGGCATGTACTGGATCCCAGTCAGGGGAGACAAATGCTGGAAAACATGCCGGTCAGTATTCTTTTGTTCTACAATATTGTATTTATGACATGCAATCTGTACATGTATTGTCAGGCTTGTTTCTCCCACATATCTTTTGCCACATTATTTACAAATCACCATATACACACATTTTTGAAAGAAATATTCACCTGTCTGGCGCTTTTAAACCCCTCTTATTCGCGCAAGTCGTCTAGCAATCCTTGTCGTTCGAAATAATTCCAAAAATGGCCCTGGAGTGCCCTCTGCTGGATAAAGCCGAGAACAGCACTTTGGTGGCTTGTTTAAAATCCTCTGTCTGTGTGTATATTCTGTGGAACCGTGATAATTGTCATTTGAAATAAACTTTTGTGTCCAACTGGTTGTGTAGAGTGAATATGGGTCCGTTGAATGTGCTTGTGTCCAAGAAATTAACCAAATTGTGATGACTTATGGATTTACATTTGATACAGCGATTATGCTTGTTAAGATGTACAAAAACATTACAAATTCCTCCTCCTCAAATATAAATAAATAAATCAAGTTTTTAATTGCTTGGATGTCGTCTTGTGTATCAATCTTAGTATAAAGGCTGTCCACATCAATTGTGAATAGAAAAGAGCGGACCTTGTGTGTAAAGTCCGGATCCTGGCATTGGACTCTGTTCTGAGCTGGTGTGTTTGGATTGTTGTTTGACTTACGGATGGGCTGCTGATACCGCCATGGTCGGTAGTTATTCCAGCCTTTATTGCGGATGATGTACGGGCGCTGGTTAGATGATGAGCCGGCGGTCACACGCGGGCGTCCTCCGTCATACCAGCCGGTGCGCATCTGGCCGCGCGGCGCTGCTACAAAAGTCTTCGGGGACTGTTGGATAACCACGGCGGGACTGCTGGTCAGCTCTGGTCAATTGAGAATGTTTGTGAAAGACAACATTGTTTATTTTGAACACCGTATGTAGTTACTGTGAAAAATGTAACAAGTGTTCATCTTGTCTCATTTTGTGCTTGTCTCGCTCATATAGCGTCATTTTGCCAGGAAAATCAAAGGAAAGTCAATATTTAAGATTCATTTCTTTTTCTGTGTCAAACTGTCTTAGAATGACAATCCCACTTTAGAAACATCAATTGTGCATGTTTATGAAGGACAACATGATTTATTTTGACTTGGTGTTGAGTTACTGTGAAAAATGCAACACGTCTCATTTTGTGCTTGTCTCGCTCGTACACTTTGAGATTGACAGTGAAATCAGATGAATGTCACTATTTAAAACTCAGCTGTTGTTATGTGTCAAACTGTCTTGGAATGACAATTCCCCTCCCCAGGGCCGTGGACCATTTTGGTTTACACTCCAGGGTCAGGGCATGTACTGGATCCCAGTCAGGGGAGACAAATGCTGGAAAACATGCCGGTCAGTATTCTTTTGTTCTACAATATTGTATTTATGACATGCAATCTGTACATGTATTGTCAGGCTTGTTTCTCCCACATATCTTTTGCCACATTATTTACAAATCACCATATACACACATTTTTGAAAGAAATATTCACCTGTCTGGCGCTTTTAAACCCCTCTTATTCGCGCAAGTCGTCTAGCAATCCTTGTCGTTCGAAATAATTCCAAAAATGGCCCTGTAGTGCCCTCTGCTGGATAAAGCCGAGAACAGCACTTTGGTGGCTTGTTTAAAATCCTCTGTCTGTGTGTATATTCTGTGGAACCGTGATAATTGTCATTTGAAATAAACTTTTGTGTCCAACTGGTTGTGTAGAGTGAATATGGGTCCGTTGAATGTGCTTGTGTCCAAGAAATTAACCAAATTGTGATGACTTATGGATTTACATTTGATACAGCAATTATGCTTGTTAAGATGTACAAAAACATTACAAATTCCTCCTCCTCAAATATAAATAAATAAATCAAGTTTTTAATTGCTTGGATGTCGTCTTGTGTATCAATCTTAGTATAAAGGCTGTCCACATCAATTGTGAATAGAAAAGAGCGGACCTTGTGTGTAAAGTCCGGATCCTGGCATTGGACTCTGTTCTGAGCTGGTGTGTTTGGATTGTTGTTTGACTTACGGATGGGCTGCTGATACCGCCACGGTCGGTAGTTATTCCAGCCTTTATTGCAGATGATGTACGGGCGCTGGTTAGATGATGAGCCGGCGGTCACACGCGGGCGTCCTCCGTCATACCAGCCGGTGCGCATCTGGCCGTGCGGCGCTGCTACAAAAGTCTTCGGGGACTGTTGGATAACCACGGCGGGACTGCTGGTCAGCTCTGGTCAATTGAGAATGTTTGTGAAAGACAACATTGTTTATTTTGACCACCGTATGTAGTTACTGTGAAAAATGTAACAAGTGTTCATCTTGTCTCATTTTGTGCTTGTCTCGCTCATATAGCGTCATTTTGCCAGGAAAATCAAAGGAAAGTCAATATTTAAGATTCATTTCTTTTTCTGTGTCAAACTGTCTTAGAATGACAATCCCACTTTAGAAACATCAATTGTGCATGTTTTTGAAGGACAACGTGATGTATTTTGACTTGGTTACTGTGAAAAATGCAACACGTCTCATTTTGTGCTTGTCTCGCTCGTACAGTTTGAGATTGACAGTGAAATCAGATGAATGTCACTATTTAAAACTCAGCTGTTGTTATGTGTCAAACTGTCTTCGAATGACATTTCCCCTCCCCACCCTCTGCTCTCCTCCTCGACACTTTCATTAAGGCCGTGTGGATATGCTGTTCCTGATTAATTAACCCAATCTCTCTCAGCTCTTCTTCTCTGGGCCGTGGACCATTTTGGTTTACACTCCAGGGTCAGGGCATGTACTGGATCCCAGTCAGGGGAGACAAATGCTGGAAAACATGCCGGTCAGTATTCTTTTGTTCTACAATATTGTATTTATGACATGCAATCTGTACATGTATTGTCAGGCTTGTTTCTCCCACATATCTTTTGCCACATTATTTACAAATCACCATATACACACATTTTTGAAAGAAATATTCCCCTGTCTGGCGCTTTTAAACCCCTCTTATTCGCGCAAGTCGTCTAGCAATCCTTGTCGTTCGAAATGATTCCAAATATGGCCCTGGAGTGCCCTCTGCTGGATAAAGCCGAGAACAGCACTTTGGTGGCTTGTTTAAAATCCTCTGTCTGTGTGTATATTCTGTGGAACCGTGATAATTGTCATTTGAAATAAACTTTTGTGTCCAATTGGTTGTGTAGAGTGAATATGGGTCCGTTGAATGTGGTTGTGTCCAAGAAATTAACCAAATTGTGATGACTTATGGATTTACATTTTATACAGCGATTATGCTTGTTAAGATGTACAAAAACATTACAAATTCCTCCTCCTCAAATATAAATAAATAAATAAATAAATCAAGTTTTTAATTGCTTGGATGTCGTCTTGTGTATCAATCTTAGTATAAAGGCTGTCCACATCAATTGTGAATAGAAAAGAGCGGACCTTGTGTGTAAAGTCCGGATCCTGGCATTGGACTCTGTTCTGAGTTGGTGTGTTTGGATTGTTGTTTGACTTCCGGATGGGCTGCTGATACCGCCACGGTCGGTAGTTATTCCAGCCTTTATTGCGGATGATGTACGGGCGCTGGTTAGATGATGAGCCGGCGGTCACACGCGGGCGTCCTCCGTCATACCAGCCGGTGCGCATCTGGCCGCGCGGCGCTGCTACAAAAGTCTTCGGGGACTGTTGGATAACCACGGCGGGACTGCTGGTCAGCTCTGGTCAATTGTGAATGTTTGTGAAAGACAACATTGTTTATTTTGACCACCGTATGTAGTTACTGTGAAAAATGTAACAAGTGTTCATCTTGTCTCATTTTGTGCTTGTCTCGCTCATATAGCGTCATTTTGCCAGGAAAATCAAAGGAAAGTCAATATTTAAGATTCATTTCTTTTTCTGTGTCAAACTGTCTTAGAATGACAATCCCACTTTAGAAACATCAATTGTGCATGTTTTTGAAGGACAACATGATTTATTTTGACTTGGTGTTGAGTTACTGTGAAAAATGCAACACGTCTCATTTTGTGCTTGTCTCGCTCGTACAGTTTGAGATTGACAGTGAAATCAGATGAATGTCACTATTTGAAACTCAGCTGTTGTTATGTGTCAAACTGTCTTCGAATGACAATTCCCCTCCCCAGGGCCGTGGACCATTTTGGTTTACACTCCAGGGTCAGGGCATGTACTGGATCCCAGTCAGGGGAGACAAATGCTGGAAAACATGCCGGTCAGTATTCTTTTGTTCTACAATATTGTATTTATGACATGCAATCTGTACATGTATTGTCAGGCTTGTTTCTCCCACATATCTTTTGCCACATTATTTACAAATCACCATATACACACATTTTTGAAAGAAATATTCCCCTGTCTGGTGCTTTTAAACCCCTCTTATTCGCGCAAATCGTCTAGCAATCCTTGTCGTTCGAAATAATTCCAAATATGGCCCTGGAGTGCCCTCTGCTGGATAAAGCCGAGAACAGCACTTTGGTGGCTTGTTTAAAATCCTCTGTCTGTGTGTATATTCTGTGGAACCGTGATAATTGTCATTTGAAATAAACTTTTGTGTCCAATTGGTTGTGTAGAGTGAATATGGGTCCGTTGAATGTGCTTGTGTCCAAGAAATTAACCAAATTGTGATGACTTATGGATTTACATTTTATACAGCGATTATGCTTGTTAAGATGTACAAAAACATTACAAATTCCTCCTCCTCAAATATAAATAAATAAATCAAGTTTTTAATTGCTTGGATGTCGTCTTGTGTATCAATCTTAGTATAAAGGCTGTCCACATCAATTGTGAATAGAAAAGAGCGGACCTTGTGTGTAAAGTCCGGATCCTGGCATTGGACTCTGTTCTGAGCTGGTGTGTTTGGATTGTTGTTTGACTTACGGATGGGCTGCTGATACCGCCACGGTCGGTAGTTATTCCAGCCTTTATTGCGGATGATGTACGGGCGCTGGTTAGATGATGAGCCGGCGGTCACACGCGGGCGTCCTCCGTCATACCAGCCGGTGCGCATCTGGCCGCGCGGCGCTGCTACAAAAGTCTTCGGGGACTGTTGGATAACCACGGCGGGACTGCTGGTCAGCTCTGGTCAATTGTGAATGTTTGTGAAAGACAACATTGTTTATTTTGACCACCGTATGTAGTTACTGTGAAAAATGTAACAAGTGTTCATCTTGTCTCATTTTGTGCTTGTCTCGCTCATATAGCGTCATTTTGCCAGGAAAATCAAAGGAAAGTCAATATTTAAGATTCATTTCTTTTTCTGTGTCAAACTGTCTTAGAATGACAATCCCACTTTAGAAACATCAATTGTGCATGTTTATGAAGGACAACATGATTTATTTTGACTTGGTGTTGAGTTACTGTGAAAAATGCAACACGTCTCATTTTGTGCTTGTCTCGCTCGTACAGTTTGAGATTGACAGTGAAATCAGATGAATGTCACTATTTAAAACTCAGCTGTTGTTATGTGTCAAACTGTCTTCGAATGACAATTCCCCTCCCCACCCTCTGCTCTCCTCCTCGACACTTTCATTAAGGCCGTGTGGATATGCTGTTCCTGATTAATTAACCCAATCTCTCTCAGCTCTTCTTCTCTGGGCCGTGGACCATTTTGGTTTACACTCCAGGGTCAGGGCATGTACTGGATCCCAGTCAGGGGAGACAAATGCTGGAAAACATGCCGGTCAGTATTCTTTTGTTCTACAATATTGTATTTATGACATGCAATCTGTACATGTATTGTCAGGCTTGTTTCTCCCACATATCTTTTGCCACATTATTTACAAATCACCATATACACACATTTTTGAAAGAAATATTCACCTGTCTGGCGCTTTTAAACCCCTCTTATTCGCGCAAGTCGTCTAGCAATCCTTGTCGTTCGAAATAATTCCAAAAATGGCCCTGGAGTGCCCTCTGCTGGATAAAGCCGAGAACAGCACTTTGGTGGCTTGTTTAAAATCCTCTGTCTGTGTGTATATTCTGTGGAACCGTGATAATTGTCATTTGAAATAAACTTTTGTGTCCAACTGGTTGTGTAGAGTGAATATGGGTCCGTTGAATGTGCTTGTGTCCAAGAAATTAACCAAATTGTGATGACTTATGGATTTACATTTGATACAGCAATTATGCTTGTTAAGATGTACAAAAACATTACAAATTCCTCCTCCTCAAATATAAATAAATAAATCAAGTTTTTAATTGCTTGGATGTCGTCTTGTGTATCAATCTTAGTATAAAGGCTGTCCACATCAATTGTGAATAGAAAAGAGCGGACCTTGTGTGTAAAGTCCGGATCCTGGCATTGGACTCTGTTCTGAGCTGGTGTGTTTGGATTGTTGTTTGACTTACGGATGGGCTGCTGATACCGCCACGGTCGGTAGTTATTCCAGCCTTTATTGCGGATGATGTACGGGCGCTGGTTAGATGATGAGCCGGCGGTCACACGCGGGCGTCCTCCGTCATACCAGCCGGTGCGCATCTGGCCGCGCGGCGCTGCTACAAAAGTCTTCGGGGACTGTTGGATAACCACGGCGGGACTGCTGGTCAGCTCTGGTCAATTGAGAATGTTTGTGAAAGACAACATTGTTTATTTTGAACACCGTATGTAGTTACTGTGAAAAATGTAACAAGTGTTCATCTTGTCTCATTTTGTGCTTGTCTCGCTCATATAGCGTCATTTTGCCAGGAAAATCAAAGGAAAGTCAATATTTAAGATTCATTTCTTTTTCTGTGTCAAACTGTCTTAGAATGACAATCCCACTTTAGAAACATCAATTGTGCATGTTTATGAAGGACAACATGATTTATTTTGACTTGGTGTTGAGTTACTGTGAAAAATGCAACACGTCTCATTTTGTGCTTGTCTCGCTCGTACACTTTGAGATTGACAGTGAAATCAGATGAATGTCACTATTTAAAACTCAGCTGTTGTTATGTGTCAAACTGTCTTGGAATGACAATTCCCCTCCCCAGGGCCGTGGACCATTTTGGTTTACACTCCAGGGTCAGGGCATGTACTGGATCCCAGTCAGGGGAGACAAATGCTGGAAAACATGCCGGTCAGTATTCTTTTGTTCTACAATATTGTATTTATGACATGCAATCTGTACATGTATTGTCAGGCTTGTTTCTCCCACATATCTTTTGCCACATTATTTACAAATCACCATATACACACATTTTTGAAAGAAATATTCACCTGTCTGGCGCTTTTAAACCCCTCTTATTCGCGCAAGTCGTCTAGCAATCCTTGTCGTTCGAAATAATTCCAAAAATGGCCCTGGAGTGCCCTCTGCTGGATAAAGCCGAGAACAGCACTTTGGTGGCTTGTTTAAAATCCTCTGTCTGTGTGTATATTCTGTGGAACCGTGATAATTGTCATTTGAAATAAACTTTTGTGTCCAACTGGTTGTGTAGAGTGAATATGGGTCCGTTGAATGTGCTTGTGTCCAAGAAATTAACCAAATTGTGATGACTTATGGATTTACATTTGATACAGCAATTATGCTTGTTAAGATGTACAAAAACATTACAAATTCCTCCTCCTCAAATATAAATAAATAAATCAAGTTTTTAATTGCTTGGATGTCGTCTTGTGTATCAATCTTAGTATAAAGGCTGTCCACATCAATTGTGAATAGAAAAGAGCGGACCTTGTGTGTAAAGTCCGGATCCTGGCATTGGACTCTGTTCTGAGCTGGTGTGTTTGGATTGTTGTTTGACTTACGGATGGGCTGCTGATACCGCCACGGTCGGTAGTTATTCCAGCCTTTATTGCGGATGATGTACGGGCGCTGGTTAGATGATGAGCCGGCGGTCACACGCGGGCGTCCTCCGTCATACCAGCCGGTGCGCATCTGGCCGCGCGGCGCTGCTACAAAAGTCTTCGGGGACTGTTGGATAACCACGGCGGGACTGCTGGTCAGCTCTGGTCAATTGTGAATGTTTGTGAAAGACAACATTGTTTATTTTGACCACCGTATGTAGTTACTGTGAAAAATGTAACAAGTGTTCATCTTGTCTCATTTTGTGCTTGTCTCGCTCATATAGCGTCATTTTGCCAGGAAAATCAAAGGAAAGTCAATATTTAAGATTCATTTCTTTTTCTGTGTCAAACTGTCTTAGAATGACAATCCCACTTTAGAAACATCAATTGTGCATGTTTTTGAAGGACAACGTGATTTATTTTGACTTGGTTAATGTGAAAAATGCAACACGTCTCATTTTGTGCTTGTCTCGCTCGTACAGTTTGAGATTGACAGTGAAATCACATGAATGTCACTATTTAAAACTCAGCTGTTGTTATGTGTCAAACTGTCTTCGAATGACATTTCCCCTCCCCACCCTCTGCTCTCCTCCTCGACACTTTCATTAAGGCCGTGTGGATATGCTGTTCCTGATTAATTAACCCAATCTCTTTCAGCTCTTCTTCTCTGGGCCGTGGACCATTTTGGTTTACACTCCAGGGTCAGGGCATGTACTGGATCCCAGTCAGGGGAGACAAATGCTGGAAAACATGCCGGTCAGTATTCTTTTGTTCTACAATATTGTATTTATGACATGCAATCTGTACATGTATTGTCAGGCTTGTTTCTCCCACATATCTTTTGCCACATTATTTACAAATCACCATATACACACATTTTTGAAAGAAATATTCCCCTGTCTGGTGCTTTTAAACCCCTCTTATTCGCGCAAGTCGTCTAGCAATCCTTGTCGTTCGAAATAATTCCAAATATGGCCCTGGAGTGCCCTCTGCTGGATAAAGCCGAGAACAGCACTTTGGTGGCTTGTTTAAAATCCTCTGTCTGTGTGTATATTCTGTGGAACCGTGATAATTGTCATTTGAAATAAACTTTTGTGTCCAATTGGTTGTGTAGAGTGAATATGGGTCCGTTGAATGTGGTTGTGTCCAAGAAATTAACCAAATTGTGATGACTTATGGATTTACATTTTATACAGCGATTATACTTGTTAAGATGTACAAAAACATTACAAATTCCTCCTCCTCAAATATAAATAAATAAATCAAGTTTTTAATTGCTTGGATGTCGTCTTGTGTATCAATCTTAGTATAAAGGCTGTCCACATCAATTGTGAATAGAAAAGAGCGGACCTTGTGTGTAAAGTCCGGATCCTGGCATTGGACTCTGTTCTGAGCTGGTGTGTTTGGATTGTTGTTTGACTTACGGATGGGCTGCTGATACCGCCACGGTCGGTAGTTATTCCAGCCTTTATTGCGGATGATGTACGGGCGCTGGTTAGATGATGAGCCGGCGGTCACACGCGGGCGTCCTCCGTCATACCAGCCGGTGCGCATCTGGCCGCGCGGCGCTGCTACAAAAGTCTTCGGGGACTGTTGGATAACCACGGCGGGACTGCTGGTCAGCTCTGGTCAATTGTGAATGTTTGTGAAAGACAACATTGTTTATTTTGACCACCGTATGTAGTTACTGTGAAAAATGTAACAAGTGTTCATCTTGTCTCATTTTGTGCTTGTCTCGCTCATATAGCGTCATTTTGCCAGGAAAATCAAAGGAAAGTCAATATTTAAGATTCATTTCTTTTTCTGTGTCAAACTGTCTTAGAATGACAATCCCACTTTAGAAACATCAATTGTGCATGTTTATGAAGGACAACATGATTTATTTTGACTTGGTGTTGAGTTACTGTGAAAAATGCAACACGTCTCATTTTGTGCTTGTCTCGCTCGTACAGTTTGAGATTGACAGTGAAATCAGATGAATGTCACTATTTAAAACTCAGCTGTTGTTATGTGTCAAACTGTCTTCGAATGACAATTCCCCTCCCCACCCTCTGCTCTCCTCCTCGACACTTTCATTAAGGCCGTGTGGATATGCTGTTCCTGATTAATTAACCCAATCTCTCTCAGCTCTTCTTCTCTGGGCCGTGGACCATTTTGGTTTACACTCCAGGGTCAGGGCATGTACTGGATCCCAGTCAGGGGAGACAAATGCTGGAAAACATGCCGGTCAGTATTCTTTTGTTCTACAATATTGTATTTATGACATGCAATCTGTACATGTATTGTCAGGCTTGTTTCTCCCACATATCTTTTGCCACATTATTTACAAATCACCATATACACACATTTTTGAAAGAAATATTCACCTGTCTGGCGCTTTTAAACCCCTCTTATTCGCGCAAGTCGTCTAGCAATCCTTGTCGTTCGAAATAATTCCAAAAATGGCCCTGGAGTGCCCTCTGCTGGATAAAGCCGAGAACAGCACTTTGGTGGCTTGTTTAAAATCCTCTGTCTGTGTGTATATTCTGTGGAACCGTGATAATTGTCATTTGAAATAAACTTTTGTGTCCAACTGGTTGTGTAGAGTGAATATGGGTCCGTTGAATGTGCTTGTGTCCAAGAAATTAACCAAATTGTGATGACTTATGGATTTACATTTTATACAGCGATTATGCTTGTTAAGATGTACAAAAACATTACAAATTCCTCCTCCTCAAATATAAATAAATAAATCCAGTTTTTAATTGCTTGGATGTCATCTTGTGTATCAATCTTAGTATAAAGGCTGTCCACATCAATTGTGAATAGAAAAGAGCGGACCTTGTGTGTAAAGTCCGGATCCTGGCATTGGACTCTGTTCTGAGCTGGTGTGTTTGGATTGTTGTTTGACTTACGGATGGGCTGCTGATACCGCCACGGTCGGTAGTTATTCCAGCCTTTATTGCGGATGATGTACGGGCGCTGGTTAGATGATGAGCCGGCGGTCACACGCGGGCGTCCTCCGTCATACCAGCCGGTGCGCATCTGGCCGCGCGGCGCTGCTACAAAAGTCTTCGGGGACTGTTGGATAACCACGGTGGGACTGCTGGTCAGCTCTGGTCAATTGTGAATGTTTGTGAAAGACAACATTGTTTATTTTGACCACCGTATGTAGTTACAGTGAAAAATGTAACAAGTGTTCATCTTGTCTCATTTTGTGCTTGTCTCGCTCATATAGCGTCATTTTGCCAGGAAAATCAAAGGAAAGTCAATATTTAAGATTCATTTCTTTTTCTGTGTCAAACTGTCTTAGAATGACAATCCCACTATAGAAACATCAATTGTGCATGTTTTTGAAGGACAACGTGATTTATTTTGACTTGGTTACTGTGAAAAATGCAACACGTCTCATTTTGTGCTTGTCTCGCTCGTACAGTTTGAGATTGACAGTGAAATCAGATGAATGTCACTATTTAAAACTCAGCTGTTGTTATGTGTCAAACTGTCTTGGAATGACAATTCCCCTCCCCAGGGCCGTGGACCATTTTGGTTTACACTCCAGGGTCAGGGCATGTACTGGATCCCAGTCAGGGGAGACAAATGCTGGAAAACATGCCGGTCAGTATTCTTTTGTTCTACAATATTGTATTTATGACATGCAATCTGTACATGTATTGTCAGGCTTGTTTCTCCGACATATCTTTTGCCACATTATTTACAAATCACCATATACACACATTTTTGAAAGAAATATGCCCCTGTCTGTCGCTTTTAAACCCCTCTTATTCGCGCAAGTCGTCTAGCAATCCTTGTCGTTCGAAATAATTCCAAATATGGCCCTGGAGTGCCCTCTGCTGGATAAAGCCGAGAACAGCACTTTGGTGGCTTGTTTAGAATCCTCTGTCTGTGTGTATATTCTGTGGAACCGTGATAATTGTCATTTGAAATAAACTTTTGTGTCCAATTGGTTGTGTAGAGTGAATATGGGTCCGTTGAATGTGGTTGTGTCCAAGAAATTAACCAAATTGTGATGACTTATGGATTTACATTTTATACAGCAATTATGCTTGTTAAGATGTACAAAAACATTACAAATTCCTCCTCCTCAAATATAAATAAATAAATCCAGTTTTTAATTGCTTGGATGTCGTCTTGTGTATCAATCTTAGTATAAAGGCTGTCCACATCAATTGTGAATAGAAAAGAGCGGACCTTGTGTGTAAAGTCCGGATCCTGGCATTGGACTCTGTTCTGAGCTGGTGTGTTTGGATTGTTGTTTGACTTACGGATGGGCTGCTGATACCGCCACGGTCGGTAGTTATTCCAGCCTTTATTGCGGATGATGTACGGGCGCTGGTTAGATGATGAGCCGGCGGTCACACGCGGGCGTCCTCCGTCATACCAGCCGGTGCGCATCTGGCCGCGCGGCGCTGCTACAAAAGTCTTCGGGGACTGTTGGATAACCACGGCGGGACTGCTGGTCAGCTCTGGTCAATTGTGAATGTTTGTGAAAGACAACATTGTTTATTTTGACCACTGTATGTAGTTACTGTGAAAAATGTAACAAGTGTTCATCTTGTCTCATTTTGTGCTTGTCTCGCTCATATAGCGTCATTTTGCCAGGAAAATCAAAGGAAAGTCAATATTTAAGATTCATTTCTTTTTCTGTGTCAAACTGTCTTAGAATGACAATCCCACTTTAGAAACATCAATTGTGCATGTTTTTGAAGGACAACATGATTTATTTTGACTTGGTGTTGAGTTACTGTGAAAAATGCAACACGTCTCATTTTGTGCTTGTCTCGCTCGTACAGTTTGAGATTGACAGTGAAATCACATGAATGTCACTATTTAAAACTCAGCTGTTGTTATGTGTCAAACTGTCTTCGAATGACATTTCCCCTCCCCACCCTCTGCTCTCCTCCTCGACACTTTCATTAAGGCCGTGTGGATATGCTGTTCCTGATTAATTAACCCAATCTCTTTCAGCTCTTCTTCTCTGGGCCGTGGACCATTTTGGTTTACACTCCAGGGTCAGGGCATGTACTGGATCCCAGTCAGGGGAGACAAATGCTGGAAAACATGCCGGTCAGTATTCTTTTGTTCTACAATATTGTATTTATGACATGCAATCTGTACATGTATTGTCAGGCTTGTTTCTCCCACATATCTTTTGCCACATTATTTACAAATCACCATATACACACATTTTTGAAAGAAATATTCCCCTGTCTGGCGCTTTTAAACCCCTCTTATTCGCGCAAGTGGTCTAGCAATCCTTGTCGTTCGAAATAATTCCAAAAATGGCCCTGGAGTGCCCTCTGCTGGATAAAGCCGAGAACAGCACTTTGGTGGCTTGTTTAAAATCCTCTGTCTGTGTGTATATTCTGTGGAACCGTGATAATTGTCATTTGAAATAAACTTTTGTGTCCAATTGGTTGTGTAGAGTGAATATGGGTCCGTTGAATGTGCTTGTGTCCAAGAAATTAACCAAATTGTGATGACTTATGGATTTACATTTTATACAGCGATTATGCTTGTTAAGATGTACAAAAACATTACAAATTCCTCCTCCTCAAATATAAATAAATAAATCCAGTTTTTAATTGCTTGGATGTCGTCTTGTGTATCAATCTTAGTATAAAGGCTGTCCACATCAATTGTGAATAGAAAAGAGCGGACCTTGTGTGTAAAGTCCGGATCCTGGCATTGGACTCTGTTCTGAGCTGGTGTGTTTGGATTGTTGTTTGACTTACGGATGGGCTGCTGATACCGCCACGGTCGGTAGTTATTCCAGCCTTTATTGCGGATGATGTACGGGCGCTGGTTAGATGATGAGCCGGCGGTCACACGCGGGCGTCCTCCGTCATACCAGCCGGTGCGCATCTGGCCGCGCGGCGCTGCTACAAAAGTCTTCGGGGACTGTTGGATAACCACGGCGGGACTGCTGGTCAGCTCTGGTCAATTGTGAATGTTTGTGAAAGACAACATTGTTTATTTTGACCACTGTATGTAGTTACTGTGAAAAATGTAACAAGTGTTCATCTTGTCTCATTTTGTGCTTGTCTCGCTCATATAGCGTCATTTTGCCAGGAAAATCAAAGGAAAGTCAATATTTAAGATTCATTTCTTTTTCTGTGTCAAACTGTCTTAGAATGACAATCCCACTTTAGAAACATCAATTGTGCATGTTTTTGAAGGACAACATGATTTATTTTGACTTGGTGTTGAGTTACTGTGAAAAATGCAACACGTCTCATTTTGTGCTTGTCTCGCTCGTACAGTTTGAGATTGACAGTGAAATCACATGAATGTCACTATTTAAAACTCAGCTGTTGTTATGTGTCAAACTGTCTTCGAATGACATTTCCCCTCCCCACCCTCTGCTCTCCTCCTCGACACTTTCATTAAGGCCGTGTGGATATGCTGTTCCTGATTAATTAACCCAATCTCTTTCAGCTCTTCTTCTCTGGGCCGTGGACCATTTTGGTTTACACTCCAGGGTCAGGGCATGTACTGGATCCCAGTCAGGGGAGACAAATGCTGGAAAACATGCCGGTCAGTATTCTTTTGTTCTACAATATTGTATTTATGACATGCAATCTGTACATGTATTGTCAGGCTTGTTTCTCCCACATATCTTTTGCCACATTATTTACAAATCACCATATACACACATTTTTGAAAGAAATATTCCCCTGTCTGGCGCTTTTAAACCCCTCTTATTCGCGCAAGTCGTCTAGCAATCCTTGTCGTTCGAAATGATTCCAAATATGGCCCTGGAGTGCCCTCTGCTGGATAAAGCCGAGAACAGCACTTTGGTGGCTTGTTTAAAATCCTCTGTCTGTGTGTATATTCTGTGGAACCGTGATAATTGTCATTTGAAATAAACTTTTGTGTCCAATTGGTTGTGTAGAGTGAATATGGGTCCGTTGAATGTGGTTGTGTCCAAGAAATTAACCAAATTGTGATGACTTATGGATTTACATTTTATACAGCGATTATGCTTGTTAAGATGTACAAAAACATTACAAATTCCTCCTCCTCAAATATAAATAAATAAATAAATAAATCAAGTTTTTAATTGCTTGGATGTCGTCTTGTGTATCAATCTTAGTATAAAGGCTGTCCACATCAATTGTGAATAGAAAAGAGCGGACCTTGTGTGTAAAGTCCGGATCCTGGCATTGGACTCTGTTCTGAGTTGGTGTGTTTGGATTGTTGTTTGACTTCCGGATGGGCTGCTGATACCGCCACGGTCGGTAGTTATTCCAGCCTTTATTGCGGATGATGTACGGGCGCTGGTTAGATGATGAGCCGGCGGTCACACGCGGGCGTCCTCCGTCATACCAGCCGGTGCGCATCTGGCCGCGCGGCGCTGCTACAAAAGTCTTCGGGGACTGTTGGATAACCACGGCGGGACTGCTGGTCAGCTCTGGTCAATTGTGAATGTTTGTGAAAGACAACATTGTTTATTTTGACCACCGTATGTAGTTACTGTGAAAAATGTAACAAGTGTTCATCTTGTCTCATTTTGTGCTTGTCTCGCTCATATAGCGTCATTTTGCCAGGAAAATCAAAGGAAAGTCAATATTTAAGATTCATTTCTTTTTCTGTGTCAAACTGTCTTAGAATGACAATCCCACTTTAGAAACATCAATTGTGCATGTTTTTGAAGGACAACATGATTTATTTTGACTTGGTGTTGAGTTACTGTGAAAAATGCAACACGTCTCATTTTGTGCTTGTCTCGCTGGTACAGTTTGAGATTGACAGTGAAATCAGATGAATGTCACTATTTGAAACTCAGCTGTTGTTATGTGTCAAACTGTCTTCGAATGACAATTCCCCTCCCCAGGGCCGTGGACCATTTTGGTTTACACTCCAGGGTCAGGGCATGTACTGGATCCCAGTCAGGGGAGACAAATGCTGGAAAACATGCCGGTCAGTATTCTTTTGTTCTACAATATTGTATTTATGACATGCAATCTGTACATGTATTGTCAGGCTTGTTTCTCCCACATATCTTTTGCCACATTATTTACAAATCACCATATACACACATTTTTGAAAGAAATATTCCCCTGTCTGGTGCTTTTAAACCCCTCTTATTCGCGCAAGTCGTCTAGCAATCCTTGTCGTTCGAAATAATTCCAAATATGGCCCTGGAGTGCCCTCTGCTGGATAAAGCCGAGAACAGCACTTTGGTGGCTTGTTTAAAATCCTCTGTCTGTGTGTATATTCTGTGGAACCGTGATAATTGTCATTTGAAATAAACTTTTGTGTCCAATTGGTTGTGTAGAGTGAATATGGGTCCGTTGAATGTGGTTGTGTCCAAGAAATTAACCAAATTGTGATGACTTATGGATTTACATTTTATACAGCGATTATACTTGTTAAGATGTACAAAAACATTACAAATTCCTCCTCCTCAAATATAAATAAATAAATCAAGTTTTTAATTGCTTGGATGTCGTCTTGTGTATCAATCTTAGTATAAAGGCTGTCCACATCAATTGTGAATAGAAAAGAGCGGACCTTGTGTGTAAAGTCCGGATCCTGGCATTGGACTCTGTTCTGAGCTGGTGTGTTTGGATTGTTGTTTGACTTACGGATGGGCTGCTGATACCGCCACGGTCGGTAGTTATTCCAGCCTTTATTGCGGATGATGTACGGGCGCTGGTTAGATGATGAGCCGGCGGTCACACGCGGGCGTCCTCCGTCATACCAGCCGGTGCGCATCTGGCCGCGCGGCGCTGCTACAAAAGTCTTCGGGGACTGTTGGATAACCACGGCGGGACTGCTGGTCAGCTCTGGTCAATTGTGAATGTTTGTGAAAGACAACATTGTTTATTTTGACCACCGTATGTAGTTACTGTGAAAAATGTAACAAGTGTTCATCTTGTCTCATTTTGTGCTTGTCTCGCTCATATAGCGTCATTTTGCCAGGAAAATCAAAGGAAAGTCAATATTTAAGATTCATTTCTTTTTCTGTGTCAAACTGTCTTAGAATGACAATCCCACTTTAGAAACATCAATTGTGCATGTTTATGAAGGACAACATGATTTATTTTGACTTGGTGTTGAGTTACTGTGAAAAATGCAACACGTCTCATTTTGTGCTTGTCTCGCTCGTACAGTTTGAGATTGACAGTGAAATCAGATGAATGTCACTATTTAAAACTCAGCTGTTGTTATGTGTCAAACTGTCTTCGAATGACAATTCCCCTCCCCACCCTCTGCTCTCCTCCTCGACACTTTCATTAAGGCCGTGTGGATATGCTGTTCCTGATTAATTAACCCAATCTCTCTCAGCTCTTCTTCTCTGGGCCGTGGACCATTTTGGTTTACACTCCAGGGTCAGGGCATGTACTGGATCCCAGTCAGGGGAGACAAATGCTGGAAAACATGCCGGTCAGTATTCTTTTGTTCTACAATATTGTATTTATGACATGCAATCTGTACATGTATTGTCAGGCTTGTTTCTCCCACATATCTTTTGCCACATTATTTACAAATCACCATATACACACATTTTTGAAAGAAATATTCACCTGTCTGGCGCTTTTAAACCCCTCTTATTCGCGCAAGTCGTCTAGCAATCCTTGTCGTTCGAAATAATTCCAAAAATGGCCCTGGAGTGCCCTCTGCTGGATAAAGCCGAGAACAGCACTTTGGTGGCTTGTTTAAAATCCTCTGTCTGTGTGTATATTCTGTGGAACCGTGATAATTGTCATTTGAAATAAACTTTTGTGTCCAACTGGTTGTGTAGAGTGAATATGGGTCCGTTGAATGTGCTTGTGTCCAAGAAATTAACCAAATTGTGATGACTTATGGATTTACATTTTATACAGCGATTATGCTTGTTAAGATGTACAAAAACATTACAAATTCCTCCTCCTCAAATATAAATAAATAAATCCAGTTTTTAATTGCTTGGATGTCATCTTGTGTATCAATCTTAGTATAAAGGCTGTCCACATCAATTGTGAATAGAAAAGAGCGGACCTTGTGTGTAAAGTCCGGATCCTGGCATTGGACTCTGTTCTGAGCTGGTGTGTTTGGATTGTTGTTTGACTTACGGATGGGCTGCTGATACCGCCACGGTCGGTAGTTATTCCAGCCTTTATTGCGGATGATGTACGGGCGCTGGTTAGATGATGAGCCGGCGGTCACACGCGGGCGTCCTCCGTCATACCAGCCGGTGCGCATCTGGCCGCGCGGCGCTGCTACAAAAGTCTTCGGGGACTGTTGGATAACCACGGTGGGACTGCTGGTCAGCTCTGGTCAATTGTGAATGTTTGTGAAAGACAACATTGTTTATTTTGACCACCGTATGTAGTTACAGTGAAAAATGTAACAAGTGTTCATCTTGTCTCATTTTGTGCTTGTCTCGCTCATATAGCGTCATTTTGCCAGGAAAATCAAAGGAAAGTCAATATTTAAGATTCATTTCTTTTTCTGTGTCAAACTGTCTTAGAATGACAATCCCACTATAGAAACATCAATTGTGCATGTTTTTGAAGGACAACGTGATTTATTTTGACTTGGTTACTGTGAAAAATGCAACACGTCTCATTTTGTGCTTGTCTCGCTCGTACAGTTTGAGATTGACAGTGAAATCAGATGAATGTCACTATTTAAAACTCAGCTGTTGTTATGTGTCAAACTGTCTTGGAATGACAATTCCCCTCCCCAGGGCCGTGGACCATTTTGGTTTACACTCCAGGGTCAGGGCATGTACTGGATCCCAGTCAGGGGAGACAAATGCTGGAAAACATGCCGGTCAGTATTCTTTTGTTCTACAATATTGTATTTATGACATGCAATCTGTACATGTATTGTCAGGCTTGTTTCTCCCACATATCTTTTGCCACATTATTTACAAATCACCATATACACACATTTTTGAAAGAAATATGCCCCTGTCTGTCGCTTTTAAACCCCTCTTATTCGCGCAAGTCGTCTAGCAATCCTTGTCGTTCGAAATAATTCCAAATATGGCCCTGGAGTGCCCTCTGCTGGATAAAGCCGAGAACAGCACTTTGGTGGCTTGTTTAGAATCCTCTGTCTGTGTGTATATTCTGTGGAACCGTGATAATTGTCATTTGAAATAAACTTTTGTGTCCAATTGGTTGTGTAGAGTGAATATGGGTCCGTTGAATGTGGTTGTGTCCAAGAAATTAACCAAATTGTGATGACTTATGGATTTACATTTTATACAGCAATTATGCTTGTTAAGATGTACAAAAACATTACAAATTCCTCCTCCTCAAATATAAATAAATAAATCCAGTTTTTAATTGCTTGGATGTCGTCTTGTGTATCAATCTTAGTATAAAGGCTGTCCACATCAATTGTGAATAGAAAAGAGCGGACCTTGTGTGTAAAGTCCGGATCCTGGCATTGGACTCTGTTCTGAGCTGGTGTGTTTGGATTGTTGTTTGACTTACGGATGGGCTGCTGATACCGCCACGGTCGGTAGTTATTCCAGCCTTTATTGCGGATGATGTACGGGCGCTGGTTAGATGATGAGCCGGCGGTCACACGCGGGCGTCCTCCGTCATACCAGCCGGTGCGCATCTGGCCGCGCGGCGCTGCTACAAAAGTCTTCGGGGACTGTTGGATAACCACGGCGGGACTGCTGGTCAGCTCTGGTCAATTGTGAATGTTTGTGAAAGACAACATTGTTTATTTTGACCACTGTATGTAGTTACTGTGAAAAATGTAACAAGTGTTCATCTTGTCTCATTTTGTGCTTGTCTCGCTCATATAGCGTCATTTTGCCAGGAAAATCAAAGGAAAGTCAATATTTAAGATTCATTTCTTTTTCTGTGTCAAACTGTCTTAGAATGACAATCCCACTTTAGAAACATCAATTGTGCATGTTTTTGAAGGACAACATGATTTATTTTGACTTGGTGTTGAGTTACTGTGAAAAATGCAACACGTCTCATTTTGTGCTTGTCTCGCTCGTACAGTTTGAGATTGACAGTGAAATCACATGAATGTCACTATTTAAAACTCAGCTGTTGTTATGTGTCAAACTGTCTTCGAATGACATTTCCCCTCCCCACCCTCTGCTCTCCTCCTCGACACTTTCATTAAGGCCGTGTGGATATGCTGTTCCTGATTAATTAACCCAATCTCTTTCAGCTCTTCTTCTCTGGGCCGTGGACCATTTTGGTTTACACTCCAGGGTCAGGGCATGTACTGGATCCCAGTCAGGGGAGACAAATGCTGGAAAACATGCCGGTCAGTATTCTTTTGTTCTACAATATTGTATTTATGACATGCAATCTGTACATGTATTGTCAGGCTTGTTTCTCCCACATATCTTTTGCCACATTATTTACAAATCACCATATACACACATTTTTGAAAGAAATATTCCCCTGTCTGGCGCTTTTAAACCCCTCTTATTCGCGCAAGTGGTCTAGCAATCCTTGTCGTTCGAAATAATTCCAAAAATGGCCCTGGAGTGCCCTCTGCTGGATAAAGCCGAGAACAGCACTTTGGTGGCTTGTTTAAAATCCTCTGTCTGTGTGTATATTCTGTGGAACCGTGATAATTGTCATTTGAAATAAACTTTTGTGTCCAATTGGTTGTGTAGAGTGAATATGGGTCCGTTGAATGTGCTTGTGTCCAAGAAATTAACCAAATTGTGATGACTTATGGATTTACATTTTATACAGCAATTATGCTTGTTAAGATGTACAAAAACATTACAAATTCCTCCTCCTCAAATATAAATAAATAAATCCAGTTTTTAATTGCTTGGATGTCGTCTTGTGTATCAATCTTAGTATAAAGGCTGTCCACATCAATTGTGAATAGAAAAGAGCGGACCTTGTGTGTAAAGTCCGGATCCTGGCATTGGACTCTGTTCTGAGCTGGTGTGTTTGGATTGTTGTTTGACTTACGGATGGGCTGCTGATACCGCCACGGTCGGTAGTTATTCCAGCCTTTATTGCGGATGATGTACGGGCGCTGGTTAGATGATGAGCCGGCGGTCACACGCGGGCGTCCTCCGTCATACCAGCCGGTGCGCATCTGGCCGCGCGGCGCTGCTACAAAAGTCTTCGGGGACTGTTGGATAACCACGGCGGGACTGCTGGTCAGCTCTGGTCAATTGTGAATGTTTGTGAAAGACAACATTGTTTATTTTGACCACTGTATGTAGTTACTGTGAAAAATGTAACAAGTGTTCATCTTGTCTCATTTTGTGCTTGTCTCGCTCATATAGCGTCATTTTGCCAGGAAAATCAAAGGAAAGTCAATATTTAAGATTCATTTCTTTTTCTGTGTCAAACTGTCTTAGAATGACAATCCCACTTTAGAAACATCAATTGTGCATGTTTTTGAAGGACAACATGATTTATTTTGACTTGGTGTTGAGTTACTGTGAAAAATGCAACACGTCTCATTTTGTGCTTGTCTCGCTCGTACAGTTTGAGATTGACAGTGAAATCACATGAATGTCACTATTTAAAACTCAGCTGTTGTTATGTGTCAAACTGTCTTCGAATGACATTTCCCCTCCCCACCCTCTGCTCTCCTCCTCGACACTTTCATTAAGGCCGTGTGGATATGCTGTTCCTGATTAATTAACCCAATCTCTTTCAGCTCTTCTTCTCTGGGCCGTGGACCATTTTGGTTTACACTCCAGGGTCAGGGCATGTACTGGATCCCAGTCAGGGGAGACAAATGCTGGAAAACATGCCGGTCAGTATTCTTTTGTTCTACAATATTGTATTTATGACATGCAATCTGTACATGTATTGTCAGGCTTGTTTCTCCCACATATCTTTTGCCACATTATTTACAAATCACCATATACACACATTTTTGAAAGAAATATTCCCCTGTCTGGCGCTTTTAAACCCCTCTTATTCGCGCAAGTGGTCTAGCAATCCTTGTCGTTCGAAATAATTCCAAAAATGGCCCTGGAGTGCCCTCTGCTGGATAAAGCCGAGAACAGCACTTTGGTGGCTTGTTTAAAATCCTCTGTCTGTGTGTATATTCTGTGGAACCGTGATAATTGTCATTTGAAATAAACTTTTGTGTCCAATTGGTTGTGTAGAGTGAATATGGGTCCGTTGAATGTGCTTGTGTCCAAGAAATTAACCAAATTGTGATGACTTATGGATTTACATTTTATACAGCGATTATGCTTGTTAAGATGTACAAAAACATTACAAATTCCTCCTCCTCAAATATAAATAAATAAATCCAGTTTTTAATTGCTTGGATGTCGTCTTGTGTATCAATCTTAGTATAAAGGCTGTCCACATCAATTGTGAATAGAAAAGAGCGGACCTTGTGTGTAAAGTCCGGATCCTGGCATTGGACTCTGTTCTGAGCTGGTGTGTTTGGATTGTTGTTTGACTTACGGATGGGCTGCTGATACCGCCACGGTCGGTAGTTATTCCAGCCTTTATTGCGGATGATGTACGGGCGCTGGTTAGATGATGAGCCGGCGGTCACACGCGGGCGTCCTCCGTCATACCAGCCGGTGCGCATCTGGCCGCGCGGCGCTGCTACAAAAGTCTTCGGGGACTGTTGGATAACCACGGCGGGACTGCTGGTCAGCTCTGGTCAATTGTGAATGTTTGTGAAAGACAACATTGTTTATTTTGACCACTGTATGTAGTTACTGTGAAAAATGTAACAAGTGTTCATCTTGTCTCATTTTGTGCTTGTCTCGCTCATATAGCGTCATTTTGCCAGGAAAATCAAAGGAAAGTCAATATTTAAGATTCATTTCTTTTTCTGTGTCAAACTGTCTTAGAATGACAATCCCACTTTAGAAACATCAATTGTGCATGTTTTTGAAGGACAACATGATTTATTTTGACTTGGTGTTGAGTTACTGTGAAAAATGCAACACGTCTCATTTTGTGCTTGTCTCGCTCGTACAGTTTGAGATTGACAGTGAAATCACATGAATGTCACTATTTAAAACTCAGCTGTTGTTATGTGTCAAACTGTCTTCGAATGACATTTCCCCTCCCCACCCTCTGCTCTCCTCCTCGACACTTTCATTAAGGCCGTGTGGATATGCTGTTCCTGATTAATTAACCCAATCTCTTTCAGCTCTTCTTCTCTGGGCCGTGGACCATTTTGGTTTACACTCCAGGGTCAGGGCATGTACTGGATCCCAGTCAGGGGAGACAAATGCTGGAAAACATGCCGGTCAGTATTCTTTTGTTCTACAATATTGTATTTATGACATGCAATCTGTACATGTATTGTCAGGCTTGTTTCTCCCACATATCTTTTGCCACATTATTTACAAATCACCATATACACACATTTTTGAAAGAAATATTCCCCTGTCTGGCGCTTTTAAACCCCTCTTATTCGCGCAAGTGGTCTAGCAATCCTTGTCGTTCGAAATAATTCCAAAAATGGCCCTGGAGTGCCCTCTGCTGGATAAAGCCGAGAACAGCACTTTGGTGGCTTGTTTAAAATCCTCTGTCTGTGTGTATATTCTGTGGAACCGTGATAATTGTCATTTGAAATAAACTTTTGTGTCCAATTGGTTGTGTAGAGTGAATATGGGTCCGTTGAATGTGCTTGTGTCCAAGAAATTAACCAAATTGTGATGACTTATGGATTTACATTTTATACAGCGATTATGCTTGTTAAGATGTACAAAAACATTACAAATTCCTCCTCCTCAAATATAAATAAATAAATCCAGTTTTTAATTGCTTGGATGTCGTCTTGTGTATCAATCTTAGTATAAAGGCTGTCCACATCAATTGTGAATAGAAAAGAGCGGACCTTGTGTGTAAAGTCCGGATCCTGGCATTGGACTCTGTTCTGAGCTGGTGTGTTTGGATTGTTGTTTGACTTACGGATGGGCTGCTGATACCGCCACGGTCGGTAGTTATTCCAGCCTTTATTGCGGATGATGTACGGGCGCTGGTTAGATGATGAGCCGGCGGTCACACGCGGGCGTCCTCCGTCATACCAGCCGGTGCGCATCTGGCCGCGCGGCGCTGCTACAAAAGTCTTCGGGGACTGTTGGATAACCACGGCGGGACTGCTGGTCAGCTCTGGTCAATTGTGAATGTTTGTGAAAGACAACATTGTTTATTTTGACCACTGTATGTAGTTACTGTGAAAAATGTAACAAGTGTTCATCTTGTCTCATTTTGTGCTTGTCTCGCTCATATAGCGTCATTTTGCCAGGAAAATCAAAGGAAAGTCAATATTTAAGATTCATTTCTTTTTCTGTGTCAAACTGTCTTAGAATGACAATCCCACTTTAGAAACATCAATTGTGCATGTTTTTGAAGGACAACATGATTTATTTTGACTTGGTGTTGAGTTACTGTGAAAAATGCAACACGTCTCATTTTGTGCTTGTCTCGCTCGTACAGTTTGAGATTGACAGTGAAATCACATGAATGTCACTATTTAAAACTCAGCTGTTGTTATGTGTCAAACTGTCTTCGAATGACATTTCCCCTCCCCACCCTCTGCTCTCCTCCTCGACACTTTCATTAAGGCCGTGTGGATATGCTGTTCCTGATTAATTAACCCAATCTCTTTCAGCTCTTCTTCTCTGGGCCGTGGACCATTTTGGTTTACACTCCAGGGTCAGGGCATGTACTGGATCCCAGTCAGGGGAGACAAATGCTGGAAAACATGCCGGTCAGTATTCTTTTGTTCTACAATATTGTATTTATGACATGCAATCTGTACATGTATTGTCAGGCTTGTTTCTCCCACATATCTTTTGCCACATTATTTACAAATCACCATATACACACATTTTTGAAAGAAATATTCCCCTGTCTGGCGCTTTTAAACCCCTCTTATTCGCGCAAGTGGTCTAGCAATCCTTGTCGTTCGAAATAATTCCAAAAATGGCCCTGGAGTGCCCTCTGCTGGATAAAGCCGAGAACAGCACTTTGGTGGCTTGTTTAAAATCCTCTGTCTGTGTGTATATTCTGTGGAACCGTGATAATTGTCATTTGAAATAAACTTTTGTGTCCAATTGGTTGTGTAGAGTGAATATGGGTCCGTTGAATGTGCTTGTGTCCAAGAAAGTAACCAAATTGTGATGACTTATGGATTTACATTTTATACAGCGATTATGCTTGTTAAGATGTACAAAAACATTACAAATTCCTCCTCCTCAAATATAAATAAATAAATAAATAAATCAAGTTTTTAATTGCTTGGATGTCGTCTTGTGTATCAATCTTAGTATAAAGGCTGTCCACATCAATTATGAATAGAAAAGAGCGGACCTTGTGTGTAAAGTCCGGATCCTGGCATTGGACTCTGTTCTGAGTTGGTGTGTTTGGATTGTTGTTTGACTTCCGGATGGGCTGCTGATACCGCCACGGTCGGTAGTTATTCCAGCCTTTATTGCGGATGATGTACGGGCGCTGGTTAGATGATGAGCCGGCGGTCACACGCGGGCGTCCTCCGTCATACCAGCCGGTGCGCATCTGGCCGCGCGGCGCTGCTACAAAAGTCTTCGGGGACTGTTGGATAACCACGGCGGGACTGCTGGTCAGCTCTGGTCAATTGTGAATGTTTGTGAAAGACAACATTGTTTATTTTGACCACCGTATGTAGTTACTGTGAAAAATGTAACAAGTGTTCATCTTGTCTCATTTTGTGCTTGTCTCGCTCATATAGCGTCATTTTGCCAGGAAAATCAAAGGAAAGTCAATATTTAAGATTCATTTCTTTTTCTGTGTCAAACTGTCTTAGAATGACAATCCCACTTTAGAAACATCAATTGTGCATGTTTTTGAAGGACAACATGATTTATTTTGACTTGGTGTTGAGTTACTGTGAAAAATGCAACACGTCTCATTTTGTGCTTGTCTCGCTCGTACAGTTTGAGATTGACAGTGAAATCAGATGAATGTCACTATTTGAAACTCAGCTGTTGTTATGTGTCAAACTGTCTTCGAATGACAATTCCCCTCCCCAGGGCCGTGGACCATTTTGGTTTACACTCCAGGGTCAGGGCATGTACTGGATCCCAGTCAGGGGAGACAAATGCTGGAAAACATGCCGGTCAGTATTCTTTTGTTCTACAATATTGTATTTATGACATGCAATCTGTACATGTATTGTCAGGCTTGTTTCTCCCACATATCTTTTGCCACATTATTTACAAATCACCATATACACACATTTTTGAAAGAAATATTCCCCTGTCTGGTGCTTTTAAACCCCTCTTATTCGCGCAAGTCGTCTAGCAATCCTTGTCGTTCGAAATAATTCCAAATATGGCCCTGGAGTGCCCTCTGCTGGATAAAGCCGAGAACAGCACTTTGGTGGCTTGTTTAAAATCCTCTGTCTGTGTGTATATTCTGTGGAACCGTGATAATTGTCATTTGAAATAAACTTTTGTGTCCAATTGGTTGTGTAGAGTGAATATGGGTCCGTTGAATGTGGTTGTGTCCAAGAAATTAACCAAATTGTGATGACTTATGGATTTACATTTTATACAGCGATTATGCTTGTTAAGATGTACAAAAACATTACAAATTCCTCCTCCTCAAATATAAATAAATAAATCAAGTTTTTAATTGCTTGGATGTCGTCTTGTGTATCAATCTTAGTATAAAGGCTGTCCACATCAATTGTGAATAGAAAAGAGCGGACCTTGTGTGTAAAGTCCGGATCCTGGCATTGGACTCTGTTCTGAGCTGGTGTGTTTGGATTGTTGTTTGACTTACGGATGGGCTGCTGATACCGCCACGGTCGGTAGTTATTCCAGCCTTTATTGCGGATGATGTACGGGCGCTGGTTAGATGATGAGCCGGCGGTCACACGCGGGCGTCCTCCGTCATACCAGCCGGTGCGCATCTGGCCGCGCGGCGCTGCTACAAAAGTCTTCGGGGACTGTTGGATAACCACGGCGGGACTGCTGGTCAGCTCTGGTCAATTGTGAATGTTTGTGAAAGACAACATTGTTTATTTTGACCACCGTATGTAGTTACTGTGAAAAATGTAACAAGTGTTCATCTTGTCTCATTTTGTGCTTGTCTCGCTCATATAGCGTCATTTTGCCAGGAAAATCAAAGGAAAGTCAATATTTAAGATTCATTTCTTTTTCTGTGTCAAACTGTCTTAGAATGACAATCCCACTTTAGAAACATCAATTGTGCATGTTTTTGAAGGACAACATGATTTATTTTGACTTGGTGTTGAGTTACTGTGAAAAATGCAACACGTCTCATTTTGTGCTTGTCTCGCTGGTACAGTTTGAGATTGACAGTGAAATCAGATGAATGTCACTATTTAAAACTCAGCTGTTGTTATGTGTCAAACTGTCTTCGAATGACAATTCCCCTCCCCACCCTCTGCTCTCCTCCTCGACACTTTCATTAAGGCCGTGTGGATATGCTGTTCCTGATTAATTAACCCAATCTCTCTCAGCTCTTCTTCTCTGGGCCGTGGACCATTTTGGTTTACACTCCAGGGTCAGGGCATGTACTGGATCCCAGTCAGGGGAGACAAATGCTGGAAAACATGCCGGTCAGTATTCTTTTGTTCTACAATATTGTATTTATGACATGCAATCTGTACATGTATTGTCAGGCTTGTTTCTCCCACATATCTTTTGCCACATTATTTACAAATCACCATATACACACATTTTTGAAAGAAATATTCACCTGTCTGGCGCTTTTAAACCCCTCTTATTCGCGCAAGTCGTCTAGCAATCCTTGTCGTTCGAAATAATTCCAAAAATGGCCCTGGAGTGCCCTCTGCTGGATAAAGCCGAGAACAGCACTTTGGTGGCTTGTTTAAAATCCTCTGTCTGTGTGTATATTCTGTGGAACCGTGATAATTGTCATTTGAAATAAACTTTTGTGTCCAACTGGTTGTGTAGAGTGAATATGGGTCCGTTGAATGTGCTTGTGTCCAAGAAATTAACCAAATTGTGATGACTTATGGATTTACATTTTATACAGCGATTATGCTTGTTAAGATGTACAAAAACATTACAAATTCCTCCTCCTCAAATATAAATAAATAAATCCAGTTTTTAATTGCTTGGATGTCGTCTTGTGTATCAATCTTAGTATAAAGGCTGTCCACATCAATTGTGAATAGAAAAGAGCGGACCTTGTGTGTAAAGTCCGGATCCTGGCATTGGACTCTGTTCTGAGCTGGTGTGTTTGGATTGTTGTTTGACTTACGGATGGGCTGCTGATACCGCCACGGTCGGTAGTTATTCCAGCCTTTATTGCGGATGATGTACGGGCGCTGGTTAGATGATGAGCCGGCGGTCACACGCGGGCGTCCTCCGTCATACCAGCCGGTGCGCATCTGGCCGCGCGGCGCTGCTACAAAAGTCTTCGGGGACTGTTGGATAACCACGGCGGGACTGCTGGTCAGCTCTGGTCAATTGTGAATGTTTGTGAAAGACAACATTGTTTATTTTGACCACTGTATGTAGTTACTGTGAAAAATGTAACAAGTGTTCATCTTGTCTCATTTTGTGCTTGTCTCGCTCATATAGCGTCATTTTGCCAGGAAAATCAAAGGAAAGTCAATATTTAAGATTCATTTCTTTTTCTGTGTCAAACTGTCTTAGAATGACAATCCCACTTTAGAAACATCAATTGTGCATGTTTTTGAAGGACAACATGATTTATTTTGACTTGGTGTTGAGTTACTGTGAAAAATGCAACACGTCTCATTTTGTGCTTGTCTCGCTCGTACAGTTTGAGATTGACAGTGAAATCACATGAATGTCACTATTTAAAACTCAGCTGTTGTTATGTGTCAAACTGTCTTCGAATGACATTTCCCCTCCCCACCCTCTGCTCTCCTCCTCGACACTTTCATTAAGGCCGTGTGGATATGCTGTTCCTGATTAATTAACCCAATCTCTTTCAGCTCTTCTTCTCTGGGCCGTGGACCATTTTGGTTTACACTCCAGGGTCAGGGCATGTACTGGATCCCAGTCAGGGGAGACAAATGCTTGAAAACATGCCGGTCAGTATTCTTTTGTTCTACAATATTGTATTTATGACATGCAATCTGTACATGTATTGTCAGGCTTGTTTCTCCCACATATCTTTTGCCACATTATTTACAAATCACCATATACACACATTTTTGAAAGAAATATTCCCCTGTCTGGCGCTTTTAAACCCCTCTTATTCGCGCAAGTGGTCTAGCAATCCTTGTCGTTCGAAATAATTCCAAAAATGGCCCTGGAGTGCCCTCTGCTGGATAAAGCCGAGAACAGCACTTTGGTGGCTTGTTTAAAATCCTCTGTCTGTGTGTATATTCTGTGGAACCGTGATAATTGTCATTTGAAATAAACTTTTGTGTCCAATTGGTTGTGTAGAGTGAATATGGGTCCGTTGAATGTGCTTGTGTCCAAGAAATTAACCAAATTGTGATGACTTATGGATTTACATTTTATACAGCGATTATGCTTGTTAAGATGTACAAAAACATTACAAATTCCTCCTCCTCAAATATAAATAAATAAATCCAGTTTTTAATTGCTTGGATGTCGTCTTGTGTATCAATCTTAGTATAAAGGCTGTCCACATCAATTGTGAATAGAAAAGAGCGGACCTTGTGTGTAAAGTCCGGATCCTGGCATTGGACTCTGTTCTGAGCTGGTGTGTTTGGATTGTTGTTTGACTTACGGATGGGCTGCTGATACCGCCACGGTCGGTAGTTATTCCAGCCTTTATTGCGGATGATGTACGGGCGCTGGTTAGATGATGAGCCGGCGGTCACACGCGGGCGTCCTCCGTCATACCAGCCGGTGCGCATCTGGCCGCGCGGCGCTGCTACAAAAGTCTTCGGGGACTGTTGGATAACCACGGCGGGACTGCTGGTCAGCTCTGGTCAATTGTGAATGTTTGTGAAAGACAACATTGTTTATTTTGACCACTGTATGTAGTTACTGTGAAAAATGTAACAAGTGTTCATCTTGTCTCATTTTGTGCTTGTCTCGCTCATATAGCGTCATTTTGCCAGGAAAATCAAAGGAAAGTCAATATTTAAGATTCATTTCTTTTTCTGTGTCAAACTGTCTTAGAATGACAATCCCACTTTAGAAACATCAATTGTGCATGTTTTTGAAGGACAACATGATTTATTTTGACTTGGTGTTGAGTTACTGTGAAAAATGCAACACGTCTCATTTTGTGCTTGTCTCGCTCGTACAGTTTGAGATTGACAGTGAAATCACATGAATGTCACTATTTAAAACTCAGCTGTTGTTATGTGTCAAACTGTCTTCGAATGACATTTCCCCTCCCCACCCTCTGCTCTCCTCCTCGACACTTTCATTAAGGCCGTGTGGATATGCTGTTCCTGATTAATTAACCCAATCTCTTTCAGCTCTTCTTCTCTGGGCCGTGGACCATTTTGGTTTACACTCCAGGGTCAGGGCATGTACTGGATCCCAGTCAGGGGAGACAAATGCTGGAAAACATGCCGGTCAGTATTCTTTTGTTCTACAATATTGTATTTATGACATGCAATCTGTACATGTATTGTCAGGCTTGTTTCTCCCACATATCTTTTGCCACATTATTTACAAATCACCATATACACACATTTTTGAAAGAAATATTCCCCTGTCTGGCGCTTTTAAACCCCTCTTATTCGCGCAAGTGGTCTAGCAATCCTTGTCGTTCGAAATAATTCCAAAAATGGCCCTGGAGTGCCCTCTGCTGGATAAAGCCGAGAACAGCACTTTGGTGGCTTGTTTAAAATCCTCTGTCTGTGTGTATATTCTGTGGAACCGTGATAATTGTCATTTGAAATAAACTTTTGTGTCCAATTGGTTGTGTAGAGTGAATATGGGTCCGTTGAATGTGCTTGTGTCCAAGAAAGTAACCAAATTGTGATGACTTATGGATTTACATTTTATACAGCGATTATGCTTGTTAAGATGTACAAAAACATTACAAATTCCTCCTCCTCAAATATAAATAAATAAATAAATAAATCAAGTTTTTAATTGCTTGGATGTCGTCTTGTGTATCAATCTTAGTATAAAGGCTGTCCACATCAATTGTGAATAGAAAAGAGCGGACCTTGTGTGTAAAGTCCGGATCCTGGCATTGGACTCTGTTCTGAGTTGGTGTGTTTGGATTGTTGTTTGACTTCCGGATGGGCTGCTGATACCGCCACGGTCGGTAGTTATTCCAGCCTTTATTGCGGATGATGTACGGGCGCTGGTTAGATGATGAGCCGGCGGTCACACGCGGGCGTCCTCCGTCATACCAGCCGGTGCGCATCTGGCCGCGCGGCGCTGCTACAAAAGTCTTCGGGGACTGTTGGATAACCACGGCGGGACTGCTGGTCAGCTCTGGTCAATTGTGAATGTTTGTGAAAGACAACATTGTTTATTTTGACCACCGTATGTAGTTACTGTGAAAAATGTAACAAGTGTTCATCTTGTCTCATTTTGTGCTTGTCTCGCTCATATAGCGTCATTTTGCCAGGAAAATCAAAGGAAAGTCAATATTTAAGATTCATTTCTTTTTCTGTGTCAAACTGTCTTAGAATGACAATCCCACTTTAGAAACATCAATTGTGCATGTTTTTGAAGGACAACATGATTTATTTTGACTTGGTGTTGAGTTACTGTGAAAAATGCAACACGTCTCATTTTGTGCTTGTCTCGCTCGTACAGTTTGAGATTGACAGTGAAATCAGATGAATGTCACTATTTGAAACTCAGCTGTTGTTATGTGTCAAACTGTCTTCGAATGACAATTCCCCTCCCCAGGGCCGTGGACCATTTTGGTTTACACTCCAGGGTCAGGGCATGTACTGGATCCCAGTCAGGGGAGACAAATGCTGGAAAACATGCCGGTCAGTATTCTTTTGTTCTACAATATTGTATTTATGACATGCAATCTGTACATGTATTGTCAGGCTTGTTTCTCCCACATATCTTTTGCCACATTATTTACAAATCACCATATACACACATTTTTGAAAGAAATATTCACCTGTCTGGCGCTTTTAAACCCCTCTTATTCGCGCAAGTCGTCTAGCAATCCTTGTCGTTCGAAATAATTCCAAAAATGGCCCTGGAGTGCCCTCTGCTGGATAAAGCCGAGAACAGCACTTTGGTGGCTTGTTTAAAATCCTCTGTCTGTGTGTATATTCTGTGGAACCGTGATAATTGTCATTTGAAATAAACTTTTGTGTCCAACTGGTTGTGTAGAGTGAATATGGGTCCGTTGAATGTGCTTGTGTCCAAGAAATTAACCAAATTGTGATGACTTATGGATTTACATTTTATACAGCGATTATGCTTGTTAAGATGTACAAAAACATTACAAATTCCTCCTCCTCAAATATAAATAAATAAATCCAGTTTTTAATTGCTTGGATGTCGTCTTGTGTATCAATCTTAGTATAAAGGCTGTCCACATCAATTGTGAATAGAAAAGAGCGGACCTTGTGTGTAAAGTCCGGATCCTGGCATTGGACTCTGTTCTGAGCTGGTGTGTTTGGATTGTTGTTTGACTTACGGATGGGCTGCTGATACCGCCACGGTCGGTAGTTATTCCAGCCTTTATTGCGGATGATGTACGGGCGCTGGTTAGATGATGAGCCGGCGGTCACACGCGGGCGTCCTCCGTCATACCAGCCGGTGCGCATCTGGCCGCGCGGCGTTGCTACAAAAGTCTTCGGGGACTGTTGGATAACCACGGCGGGACTGCTGGTCAGCTCTGGTCAATTGTGAATGTTTGTGAAAGACAACTTTGTTTATTTTGACCACCGTATGTAGTTACTGTGAAAAATGTAACAAGTGTTCATCTTGTCTCATTTTGTGCTTGTCTCGCTCATATAGCGTCATTTTGCCAGGAAAATCAAAGGAAAGTCAATATTTAAGATTCATTTCTTTTTCTGTGTCAAACTGTCTTAGAATGACAATCCCACTTTAGAAACATCAATTGTGCATGTTTTTGAAGGACAACATGATTTATTTTGACTTGGTGTTGAGTTACTGTGAAAAATGCAACACGTCTCATTTTGTGCTTGTCTCGCTCGTACAGTTTGAGATTGACAGTGAAATCAGATGAATGTCACTATTTGAAACTCAGCTGTTGTTATGTGTCAAACTGTCTTCGAATGACAATTCCCCTCCCCAGGGCCGTGGACCATTTTGGTTTACACTCCAGGGTCAGGGCATGTACTGGATCCCAGTCAGGGGAGACAAATGCTGGAAAACATGCCGGTCAGTATTCTTTTGTTCTACAATATTGTATTTATGACATGCAATCTGTACATGTATTGTCAGGCTTGTTTCTCCCACATATCTTTTGCCACATTATTTACAAATCACCATATACACACATTTTTGAAAGAAATATTCACCTGTCTGGCGCTTTTAAACCCCTCTTATTCGCGCAAGTCGTCTAGCAATCCTTGTCGTTCGAAATAATTCCAAAAATGGCCCTGGAGTGCCCTCTGCTGGATAAAGCCGAGAACAGCACTTTGGTGGCTTGTTTAAAATCCTCTGTCTGTGTGTATATTCTGTGGAACCGTGATAATTGTCATTTGAAATAAACTTTTGTGTCCAACTGGTTGTGTAGAGTGAATATGGGTCCGTTGAATGTGCTTGTGTCCAAGAAATTAACCAAATTGTGATGACTTATGGATTTACATTTTATACAGCGATTATGCTTGTTAAGATGTACAAAAACATTACAAATTCCTCCTCCTCAAATATAAATAAATAAATAAATAAATCAAGTTTTTAATTGCTTGGATGTCGTCTTGTGTATCAATCTTAGTATAAAGGCTGTCCACATCAATTGTGAATAGAAAAGAGCGGACCTTGTGTGTAAAGTCCGGATCCTGGCATTGGACTCTGTTCTGAGCTGGTGTGTTTGGATTGTTGTTTGACTTACGGATGGGCTGCTGATACCGCCACGGTCGGTAGTTATTCCAGCCTTTATTGCAGATGATGTACGGGCGCTGGTTAGATGATGAGCCGGCGGTCACACGCGGGCGTCCTCCGTCATACCAGCCGGTGTGCATCTGGCCGTGCGGCGCTGCTACAAAAGTCTTCGGGGACTGTTGGATAACCACGGCGGGACTGCTGGTCAGCTCTGGTCAATTGTGAATGTTTGTGAAAGACAACATTGTTTATTTTGACCACCGTATGTAGTTACTGTGAAAAATGTAACAAGTGTTCATCTTGTCTCATTTTGTGCTTGTCTCGCTCATATAGCGTCATTTTGCCAGGAAAATCAAAGGAAAGTCAATATTTAAGATTCATTTCTTTTTCTGTGTCAAACTGTCTTAGAATGACAATCCCACTTTAGAAACATCAATTGTGCATGTTTTTGAAGGACAACATGATTTATTTTGACTTGGTGTTGAGTTACTGTGAAAAATGCAACACGTCTCATTTTGTGCTTGTCTCGCTCGTACAGTTTGAGATTGACAGTGAAATCAGATGAATGTCACTATTTAAAACTCAGCTGTTGTTATGTGTCAAACTGTCTTGGAATGACAATTCCCCTCCCCAGGGCCGTGGACCATTTTGGTTTACACTCCAGGGTCAGGGCATGTACTGGATCCCAGTCAGGGGAGACAAATGCTGGAAAACATGCCGGTCAGTATTCTTTTGTTCTACAATATTGTATTTATGACATGCAATCTGTACATGTATTGTCAGGCTTGTTTCTCCCACATATCTTTTGCCACATTATTTACAAATCACCATATACACACATTTCTGAAAGAAATATTCCCCTGTCTGGCGCTTTTAAACCCCTCTTATTCGCGCAAGTCGTCTAGCAATCCTTGTCGTTCGAAATGATTCCAAATATGGCCCTGGAGTGCCCTCTGCTGGATAAAGCCGAGAACAGCACTTTGGTGGCTTGTTTAAAATCCTCTGTCTGTGTGTATATTCTGTGGAACCGTGATAATTGTCATTTGAAATAAACTTTTGTGTCCAATTGGTTGTGTAGAGTGAATATGGGTCCGTTGAATGTGGTTGTGTCCAAGAAATTAACCAAATTGTGATGACTTATGGATTTACATTTTATACAGCGATTATGCTTGTTAAGATGTACAAAAACATTACAAATTCCTCCTCCTCAAATATAAATAAATAAATAAATAAATCAAGTTTTTAATTGCTTGGATGTCGTCTTGTGTATCAATCTTAGTATAAAGGCTGTCCACATCAATTGTGAATAGAAAAGAGCGGACCTTGTGTGTAAAGTCCGGATCCTGGCATTGGACTCTGTTCTGAGCTGGTGTGTTTGGATTGTTGTTTGACTTACGGATGGGCTGCTGATACCGCCACGGTCGGTAGTTATTCCAGCCTTTATTGCGGATGATGTACGGGCGCTGGTTAGATGATGAGCCGGCGGTCACACGCGGGCGTCCTCCGTCATACCAGCCGGTGCGCATGTGGCCGCGCGGCGCTGCTACAAAAGTCTTCGGGGACTGTTGGATAACCACGGCGGGACTGCTGGTCAGCTCTGGTCAATTGTGAATGTTTGTGAAAGACAACATTGTTTATTTTGACCACCGTATGTAGTTACTGTGAAAAATGTAACAAGTGTTCATCTTGTCTCATTTTGTGCTTGTCTCGCTCATATAGCGTCATTTTGCCAGGAAAATCAAAGGAAAGTCAATATTTAAGATCATTTCTTTTTCTGTGTCAAACTGTCTTAGAATGACAATCCCACTTTAGAAACATCAATTGTGCATGTTTTTGAAGGACAACATGATTTATTTTGACTTGGTGTTGAGTTACTGTGAAAAATGCAACACGTCTCATTTTGTGCTTGTCTCGCTCGTACAGTTTGAGATTGACAGTGAAATCAGATGAATGTCACTATTTAAAACTCAGCTGTTGTTATGTGTCAAACTGTCTTGGAATGACAATTCCCCTCCCCAGGGCCGTGGACCATTTTGGTTTACACTCCAGGGTCAGGGCATGTACTGGATCCCAGTCAGGGGAGACAAATGCTGGAAAACATGCCGGTCAGTATTCTTTTGTTCTACAATATTGTATTTATGACATGCAATCTGTACATGTATTGTCAGGCTTGTTTCTCCCACATATCTTTTGCCACATTATTTACAAATCACCATATACACACATTTCTGAAAGAAATATTCCCCTGTCTGGCGCTTTTAAACCCCTCTTATTCGCGCAAGTCGTCTAGCAATCCTTGTCGTTCGAAATGATTCCAAATATGGCCCTGGAGTGCCCTCTGCTGGATAAAGCCGAGAACAGCACTTTGGTGGCTTGTTTAAAATCCTCTGTCTGTGTGTATATTCTGTGGAACCGTGATAATTGTCATTTGAAATAAACTTTTGTGTCCAATTGGTTGTGTAGAGTGAATATGGGTCCGTTGAATGTGGTTGTGTCCAAGAAATTAACCAAATTGTGATGACTTATGGATTTACATTTTATACAGCGATTATGCTTGTTAAGATGTACAAAAACATTACAAATTCCTCCTCCTCAAATATAAATAAATAAATAAATAAATCAAGTTTTTAATTGCTTGGATGTCGTCTTGTGTATCAATCTTAGTATAAAGGCTGTCCACATCAATTGTGAATAGAAAAGAGCGGACCTTGTGTGTAAAGTCCGGATCCTGGCATTGGACTCTGTTCTGAGCTGGTGTGTTTGGATTGTTGTTTGACTTACGGATGGGCTGCTGATACCGCCACGGTCGGTAGTTATTCCAGCCTTTATTGCGGATGATGTACGGGCGCTGGTTAGATGATGAGCCGGCGGTCACACGCGGGCGTCCTCCGTCATACCAGCCGGTGCGCATGTGGCCGCGCGGCGCTGCTACAAAAGTCTTCGGGGACTGTTGGATAACCACGGCGGGACTGCTGGTCAGCTCTGGTCAATTGTGAATGTTTGTGAAAGACAACATTGTTTATTTTGACCACCGTATGTAGTTACTGTGAAAAATGTAACAAGTGTTCATCTTGTCTCATTTTGTGCTTGTCTCGCTCATATAGCGTCATTTTGCCAGGAAAATCAAAGGAAAGTCAATATTTAAGATTCATTTCTTTTTCTGTGTCAAACTGTCTTAGAATGACAATCCCACTTTAGAAACATCAATTGTGCATGTTTTTGAAGGACAACATGATTTATTTTGACTTGGTGTTGAGTTACTGTGAAAAATGCAACACGTCTCATTTTGTGCTTGTCTCGCTCGTACAGTTTGAGATTGACAGTGAAATCAGATGAATGTCACTATTTAAAACTCAGCTGTTGTTATGTGTCAAACTGTCTTGGAATGACAATTCCCCTCCCCAGGGCCGTGGACCATTTTGGTTTACACTCCAGGGTCAGGGCATGTACTGGATCCCAGTCAGGGGAGACAAATGCTGGAAAACATGCCGGTCAGTATTCTTTTGTTCTACAATATTGTATTTATGACATGCAATCTGTACATGTATTGTCAGGCTTGTTTCTCCCACATATCTTTTGCCACATTATTTACAAATCACCATATACACACATTTCTGAAAGAAATATTCCCCTGTCTGGCGCTTTTAAACCCCTCTTATTCGCGCAAGTCGTCTAGCAATCCTTGTCGTTCGAAATGATTCCAAATATGGCCCTGGAGTGCCCTCTGCTGGATAAAGCCGAGAACAGCACTTTGGTGGCTTGTTTAAAATCCTCTGTCTGTGTGTATATTCTGTGGAACCGTGATAATTGTCATTTGAAATAAACTTTTGTGTCCAATTGGTTGTGTAGAGTGAATATGGGTCCGTTGAATGTGGTTGTGTCCAAGAAATTAACCAAATTGTGATGACTTATGGATTTACATTTTATACAGCGATTATGCTTGTTAAGATGTACAAAAACATTACAAATTCCTCCTCCTCAAATATAAATAAATAAATAAATAAATCAAGTTTTTAATTGCTTGGATGTCGTCTTGTGTATCAATCTTAGTATAAAGGCTGTCCACATCAATTGTGAATAGAAAAGAGCGGACCTTGTGTGTAAAGTCCGGATCCTGGCATTGGACTCTGTTCTGAGCTGGTGTGTTTGGATTGTTGTTTGACTTACGGATGGGCTGCTGATACCGCCACGGTCGGTAGTTATTCCAGCCTTTATTGCGGATGATGTACGGGCGCTGGTTAGATGATGAGCCGGCGGTCACACGCGGGCGTCCTCCGTCATACCAGCCGGTGCGCATGTGGCCGCGCGGCGCTGCTACAAAAGTCTTCGGGGACTGTTGGATAACCACGGCGGGACTGCTGGTCAGCTCTGGTCAATTGTGAATGTTTGTGAAAGACAACATTGTTTATTTTGACCACCGTATGTAGTTACTGTGAAAAATGTAACAAGTGTTCATCTTGTCTCATTTTGTGCTTGTCTCGCTCATATAGCGTCATTTTGCCAGGAAAATCAAAGGAAAGTCAATATTTAAGATCATTTCTTTTTCTGTGTCAAACTGTCTTAGAATGACAATCCCACTTTAGAAACATCAATTGTGCATGTTTTTGAAGGACAACATGATTTATTTTGACTTGGTGTTGAGTTACTGTGAAAAATGCAACACGTCTCATTTTGTGCTTGTCTCGCTCGTACAGTTTGAGATTGACAGTGAAATCAGATGAATGTCACTATTTAAAACTCAGCTGTTGTTATGTGTCAAACTGTCTTGGAATGACAATTCCCCTCCCCAGGGCCGTGGACCATTTTGGTTTACACTCCAGGGTCAGGGCATGTACTGGATCCCAGTCAGGGGAGACAAATGCTGGAAAACATGCCGGTCAGTATTCTTTTGTTCTACAATATTGTATTTATGACATGCAATCTGTACATGTATTGTCAGGCTTGTTTCTCCCACATATCTTTTGCCACATTATTTACAAATCACCATATACACACATTTCTGAAAGAAATATTCCCCTGTCTGGCGCTTTTAAACCCCTCTTATTCGCGCAAGTCGTCTAGCAATCCTTGTCGTTCGAAATGATTCCAAATATGGCCCTGGAGTGCCCTCTGCTGGATAAAGCCGAGAACAGCACTTTGGTGGCTTGTTTAAAATCCTCTGTCTGTGTGTATATTCTGTGGAACCGGGATAATTGTCATTTGAAATAAACTTTTGTGTCCAATTGGTTGTGTAGAGTGAATATGGGTCCGTTGAATGTGGTTGTGTCCAAGAAATTAACCAAATTGTGATGACTTATGGATTTACATTTTATACAGCGATTATGCTTGTTAAGATGTACAAAAACATTACAAATTCCTCCTCCTCAAATATAAATAAATAAATAAATAAATCAAGTTTTTAATTGCTTGGATGTCGTCTTGTGTATCAATCTTAGTATAAAGGCTGTCCACATCAATTGTGAATAGAAAAGAGCGGACCTTGTGTGTAAAGTCCGGATCCTGGCATTGGACTCTGTTCTGAGCTGGTGTGTTTGGATTGTTGTTTGACTTACGGATGGGCTGCTGATACCGCCACGGTCGGTAGTTATTCCAGCCTTTATTGCGGATGATGTACGGGCGCTGGTTAGATGATGAGCCGGCGGTCACACGCGGGCGTCCTCCGTCATACCAGCCGGTGCGCATGTGGCCGCGCGGCGCTGCTACAAAAGTCTTCGGGGACTGTTGGATAACCACGGCGGGACTGCTGGTCAGCTCTGGTCAATTGTGAATGTTTGTGAAAGACAACATTGTTTATTTTGACCACCGTATGTAGTTACTGTGAAAAATGTAACAAGTGTTCATCTTGTCTCATTTTGTGCTTGTCTCGCTCATATAGCGTCATTTTGCCAGGAAAATCAAAGGAAAGTCAATATTTAAGATTCATTTCTTTTTCTGTGTCAAACTGTCTTAGAATGACAATCCCACTTTAGAAACATCAATTGTGCATGTTTTTGAAGGACAACGTGATGTATTTTGACTTGGTTACTGTGAAAAATGCAACACGTCTCATTTTGTGCTTGTCTCGCTCGTACAGTTTGAGATTGACAGTGAAATCAGATGAATGTCACTATTTAAAACTCAGCTGTTGTTATGTGTCAAACTGTCTTGGAATGACAATTCCCCTCCCCAGGGCCGTGGACCATTTTGGTTTACACTCCAGGGTCAGGGCATGTACTGGATCCCAGTCAGGGGAGACAAATGCTGGAAAACATGCCGGTCAGTATTCTTTTGTTCTACAATATTGCATTTATGACATGCAATCTGTACATGTATTGTCAGGCTTGTTTCTCCCACATATCTTTTGCCACATTATTTACAAATCACCATATACACACATTTTTGAAAGAAATATTCCCCTGTCTGGCGCTTTTAAACCCCTCTTATTCGCGCAAGTCGTCTAGCAATCCTTGTCGTTCGAAATGATTCCAAATATGGCCCTGGAGTGCCCTCTGCTGGATAAAGCCGAGAACAGCACTTTGGTGGCTTGTTTAAAATCCTCTGTCTGTGTGTATATTCTGTGGAACCGTGATAATTGTCATTTGAAATAAACTTTTGTGTCCAATTGGTTGTGTAGAGTGAATATGGGTCCGTTGAATGTGGTTGTGTCCAAGAAATTAACCAAATTGTGATGACCTACGGATTTACATTTTATACAGCGATTATGCTTGTTAAGATGTACAAAAACATTACAAATTCCTCCTCCTCAAATATAAATAAATAAATCAAGTTTTTAATTGCTTGGATGTCGTCTTGTGTATCAATCTTAGTATAAAGGCTGTCCACATCAATTGTGAATAGAAAAGAGCGGACCTTGTGTGTAAAGTCCGGATCCTGGCATTGGACTCTGTTCTGAGCTGGTGTGTTTGGATTGTTGTTTGACTTACGGATGGGCTGCTGATACCGCCACGGTCGGTAGTTATTCCAGCCTTTATTGCGGATGATGTACGGGCGCTGGTTAGATGATGAGCCGGCGGTCACACGCGGGCGTCCTCCGTCATACCAGCCGGTGCGCATGTGGCCGCGCGGCGCTGCTACAAAAGTCTTCGGGGACTGTTGGATAACCACGGCGGGACTGCTGGTCAGCTCTGGTCAATTGTGAATGTTTGTGAAAGACAACATTGTTTATTTTGACCACCGTATGTAGTTACTGTGAAAAATGTAACAAGTGTTCATCTTGTCTCATTTTGTGCTTGTCTCGCTCATATAGCGTCATTTTGCCAGGAAAATCAAAGGAAAGTCAGTATTTAAGATTCATTTCTTTTTCTGTGTCAAACTGTCTTAGAATGACAATCCCACTTTAGAAACATCAATTGTGCATGTTTTTGAAGGACAACATGATTTATTTTGACTTGGTGTTGAGTTACTGTGAAAAATGCAACACGTCTCATTTTGTGCTTGTCTCGCTCGTACAGTTTGAGATTGACAGTGAAATCAGATGAATGTCACTATTTAAAACTCAGCTGTTGTTATGCGTCAAACTGTCTTCGAATGACAATTCCCCTCCCCACCCTCTGCTCTCCTCCTCGACACTTTCATTAAGGCCGTGTGGATATGCTGTTCCTGATTAATTAACCCAATCTCTCTCAGCTCTTCTTCTCTGGGCCGTGGACCATTTTGGTTTACACTCCAGGGTCAGGGCATGTACTGGATCCCAGTCAGGGGAGACAAATGCTGGAAAACATGCCGGTCAGTATTCTTTTGTTCTACAATATTGTATTTATGACATGCAATCTGTACATGTATTGTCAGGCTTGTTTCTCCCACATATCTTTTGCCACATTATTTACAAATCACCATATACACACATTTTTGAAAGAAATATTCCCCTGTCTGGCGCTTTTAAACCCCTCTTATTCGCGCAAGTCGTCTAGCAATCCTTGTCGTTCGAAATAATTCCAAATATGGCCCTGGAGTGCCCTCTGCTGGATAAAGCCGAGAACAGCACTTTGGTGGCTTGTTTAAAATCCTCTGTCTGTGTGTATATTCTGTGGAACCGGGATAATTGTCATTTGAAATAAACTTTTTTGTCCAATTGGTTGTGTAGAGTGAATATGGGTCCGTTGAATGTGGTTGTGTCCAAGAAATTAACCAAATTGTGATGACTTATGGATTTACATTTTATACAGCGATTATGCTTGTTAAGATGTACAAAAACATTACAAATTCCTCCTCCTCAAATATAAATAAATAATTAAATAAATCAAGTTTTTAATTGCTTGGATGTCGTCTTGTGTATCAATCTTAGTATAAAGGCTGTCCACATCAATTGTGAATAGAAAAGAGCGGACCTTGTGTGTAAAGTCCGGATCCTGGCATTGGACTCTGTTCTGAGCTGGTGTGTTTGGATTGTTGTTTGACTTACGGATGGGCTGCTGATACCGCCACGGTCGGTAGTTATTCCAGCCTTTATTGCGGATGATGTACGGGCGCTGGTTAGATGATGAGCCGGCGGTCACACGCGGGCGTCCTCCGTCATACCAGCCGGTGCGCATGTGGCCGCGCGGCGCTGCTACAAAAGTCTTCGGGGACTGTTGGATAACCACGGCGGGACTGCTGGTCAGCTCTGGTCAATTGTGAATGTTTGTGAAAGACAACATTGTTTATTTTGACCACCGTATGTAGTTACTGTGAAAAATGTAACAAGTGTTCATCTTGTCTCATTTTGTGCTTGTCTCGCTCATATAGCGTCATTTTGCCAGGAAAATCAAAGGAAAGTCAATATTTAAGATCATTTCTTTTTCTGTGTCAAACTGTCTTAGAATGACAATCCCACTTTAGAAACATCAATTGTGCATGTTTTTGAAGGACAACATGATTTATTTTGACTTGGTGTTGAGTTACTGTGAAAAATGCAACACGTCTCATTTTGTGCTTGTCTCGCTCGTACAGTTTGAGATTGACAGTGAAATCAGATGAATGTCACTATTTAAAACTCAGCTGTTGCTATGTGTCAAACTGTCTTCGAATGACAATTCCCCTCCCCAGGGCCGTGGACCATTTTGGTTTACACTCCAGGGTCAGGGCATGTACTGGATCCCAGTCAGGGGAGACAAATGCTGGAAAACATGCCGGTCAGTATTCTTTTGTTCTACAATATTGTATTTATGACATGCAATCTGTACATGTATTGTCAGGCTTGTTTCTCCCACATATCTTTTGCCACATTATTTACAAATCACCATATACACACATTTTTGAAAGAAATATTCACCTGTCTGGCGCTTTTAAACCCCTCTTATTCGCGCAAGTCGTCTAGCAATCCTTGTCGTTCGAAATAATTCCAAAAATGGCCCTGGAGTGCCCTCTGCTGGATAAAGCCGAGAACAGCACTTTGGTGGCTTGTTTAAAATCCTCTGTCTGTGTGTATATTCTGTGGAACCGTGATAATTGTCATTTGAAATAAACTTTTGTGTCCAACTGGTTGTGTAGAGTGAATATGGGTCCGTTGAATGTGCTTGTGTCCAAGAAATTAACCAAATTGTGATGACTTATGGATTTACATTTTATACAGCGATTATGCTTGTTAAGATGTACAAAAACATTACAAATTCCTCCTCCTCAAATATAAATAAATAAATCCAGTTTTTAATTGCTTGGATGTCGTCTTGTGTATCAATCTTAGTATAAAGGCTGTCCACATCAATTGTGAATAGAAAAGAGCGGACCTTGTGTGTAAAGTCCGGATCCTGGCATTGGACTCTGTTCTGAGCTGGTGTGTTTGGATTGTTGTTTGACTTACGGATGGGCTGCTGATACCGCCACGGTCGGTAGTTATTCCAGCCTTTATTGCGGATGATGTACGGGCGCTGGTTAGATGATGAGCCGGCGGTCACACGCGGGCGTCCTCCGTCATACCAGCCGGTGCGCATCTGGCCGCGCGGCACTGCTACAAAAGTCTTCGGGGACTGTTGGATAACCACGGCGGGACTGCTGGTCAGCTCTGGTCAATTGTGAATGTTTGTGAAAGACAACATTGTTTATTTTGACCACCGTATGTAGTTACTGTGAAAAATGTAACAAGTGTTCATCTTGTCTCATTTTGTGCTTGTCTCGCTCATATAGCGTCATTTTGCCAGGAAAATCAAAGGAAAGTCAATATTTAAGATCATTTCTTTTTCTGTGTCAAACTGTCTTAGAATGACAATCCCACTTTAGAAACATCAATTGTGCATGTTTTTGAAGGACAACATGATTTATTTTGACTTGGTGTTGAGTTACTGTGAAAAATGCAACACGTCTCATTTTGTGCTTGTCTCGCTCGTACAGTTTGAGATTGACAGTGAAATCAGATGAATGTCACTATTTAAAACTCAGCTGTTGCTATGTGTCAAACTGTCTTCGAATGACAATTCCCCTCCCCAGGGCCGTGGACCATTTTGGTTTACACTCCAGGGTCAGGGCATGTACTGGATCCCAGTCAGGGGAGACAAATGCTGGAAAACATGCCGGTCAGTATTCTTTTGTTCTACAATATTGTATTTATGACATGCAATCTGTACATGTATTGTCAGGCTTGTTTCTCCCACATATCTTTTGCCACATTATTTACAAATCACCATATACACACATTTTTGAAAGAAATATTCCCCTGTCTGGCGCTTTTAAACCCCTCTTATTCGCGCAAGTCGTCTCGCAATCCTTGTCGTTCGAAATAATTCCAAATATGGCCCTGGAGTGCCCTCTGCTGGATAAAGCCGAGAACAGCACTTTGGTGGCTTGTTTAAAATCCTCTGTCTGTGTGTATATTCTGTGGAACCGGGATAATTGTCATTTGAAATAAACTTTTTTGTCCAATTGGTTGTGTAGAGTGAATATGGGTCCGTTGAATGTGGTTGTGTCCAAGAAATTAACCAAATTGTGATGACTTATGGATTTACATTTTATACAGCGATTATGCTTGTTAAGATGTACAAAAACATTACAAATTCCTCCTCCTCAAATATAAATAAATAAATAAATAAATCAAGTTTTTAATTGCTTGGATGTCGTCTTGTGTATCAATCTTAGTATAAAGGCTGTCCACATCAATTGTGAATAGAAAAGAGCGGACCTTGTGTGTAAAGTCCGGATCCTGGCATTGGACTCTGTTCTGAGCTGGTGTGTTTGGATTGTTGTTTGACTTACGGATGGGCTGCTGATACCGCCACGGTCGGTAGTTATTCCAGCCTTTATTGCGGATGATGTACGGGCGCTGGTTAGATGATGAGCCGGCGGTCACACGCGGGCGTCCTCCGTCATACCAGCCGGTGCGCATGTGGCCGCGCGGCGCTGCTACAAAAGTCTTCGGGGACTGTTGGATAACCACGGCGGGACTGCTGGTCAGCTCTGGTCAATTGTGAATGTTTGTGAAAGACAACATTGTTTATTTTGACCACCGTATGTAGTTACTGTGAAAAATGTAACAAGTGTTCATCTTGTCTCATTTTGTGCTTGTCTCGCTCATATAGCGTCATTTTGCCAGGAAAATCAAAGGAAAGTCAATATTTAAGATCATTTCTTTTTCTGTGTCAAACTGTCTTAGAATGACAATCCCACTTTAGAAACATCAATTGTGCATGTTTTTGAAGGACAACATGATTTATTTTGACTTGGTGTTGAGTTACTGTGAAAAATGCAACACGTCTCATTTTGTGCTTGTCTCGCTCGTACAGTTTGAGATTGACAGTGAAATCAGATGAATGTCACTATTTAAAACTCAGCTGTTGCTATGTGTCAAACTGTCTTCGAATGACAATTCCCCTCCCCAGGGCCGTGGACCATTTTGGTTTACACTCCAGGGTCAGGGCATGTACTGGATCCCAGTCAGGGGAGACAAATGCTGGAAAACATGCCGGTCAGTATTCTTTTGTTCTACAATATTGTATTTATGACATGCAATCTGTACATGTATTGTCAGGCTTGTTTCTCCCACATATCTTTTGCCACATTATTTACAAATCACCATATACACACATTTTTGAAAGAAATATTCCCCTGTCTGGCGCTTTTAAACCCCTCTTATTCGCGCAAGTCGTCTAGGAATCCTTGTCGTTCGAAATAATTCCAAATATGGCCCTGGAGTGCCCTCTGCTGGATAAAGCCAAGAACAGCACTTTGGTGGCTTGTTTAGAATCCTCTGTCTGTGTGTATATTCTGTGGAACCGTGATAATTGTCATTTGAAATAAACTTTTGTGTCCAATTGGTTGTGTAGAGTGAATATGGGTCCGTTGAATGTGCTTGTGTCCAAGAAATTAACCAAATTGTGATGACTTATGGATTTACATTTTATACAGCGATTATGCTTGTTAAGATGTACAAAAACATTACAAATTCCTCCTCCTCAAATATAAATAAATAAATCCAGTTTTTAATTGCTTGGATGTCGTCTTGTGTATCAATCTTAGTATAAAGGCTGTCCACATCAATTGTGAATAGAAAAGAGCGGACCTTGTGTGTAAAGTCCGGATCCTGGCATTGGACTCTGTTCTGAGCTGGTGTGTTTGGATTGTTGTTTGACTTACGGATGGGCTGCTGATACCGCCACGGTCGGTAGTTATTCCAGCCTTTATTGCGGATGATGTACGGGCGCTGGTTAGATGATGAGCCGGCGGTCACACGCGGGCGTCCTCCGTCATACCAGCCGGTGCGCATGTGGCCGCGCGGCGCTGCTACAAAAGTCTTCGGGGACTGTTGGATAACCACGGCGGGACTGCTGGTCAGCTCTGGTCAATTGTGAATGTTTGTGAAAGACAACATTGTTTATTTTGACCACCGTATGTAGTTACTGTGAAAAATGTAACAAGTGTTCATCTTGTCTCATTTTGTGCTTGTCTCGCTCATATAGCGTCATTTTGCCAGGAAAATCAAAGGAAAGTCAATATTTAAGATTCATTTCTTTTTCTGTGTCAAACTGTCTTAGAATGACAATCCCACTTTAGAAATATCAATTGTGCATGTTTTTGAAGGACAACGTGATGTATTTTGACTTGGTTACTGTGAAAAATGCAACACGTCTCATTTTGTGCTTGTCTCGCTCGTACAGTTTGAGATTGACAGTGAAATCAGATGAATGTCACTATTTAAAACTCAGCTGTTGTTATGTGTCAAACTGTCTTCGAATGACATTTCCCCTCCCCACCCTCTGCTCTCCTCCTCGACACTTTCATTAAGGCCGTGTGGATATGCTGTTCCTGATTAATTAACCCAATCTCTCTCAGCTCTTCTTCTCTGGGCCGTGGACCATTTTGGTTTACACTCCAGGGTCAGGGCATGTACTGGATCCCAGTCAGGGGAGACAAATGCTGGAAAACATGCCGGTCAGTATTCTTTTGTTCTACAATATTGTATTTATGACATGCAATCTGTACATGTATTGTCAGGCTTGTTTCTCCCACATATCTTTTGCCACATTATTTACAAATCACCATATACACACATTTTTGAAAGAAATATTCCCCTGTCTGGCGCTTTTAAACCCCTCTTATTCGCGCAAGTCGTCTAGCAATCCTTGTCGTTCGAAATAATTGCAAATATGGCCCTGGAGTGCCCTCTGCTGGATAAAGCCAAGAACAGCACTTTGGTGGCTTGTTTAGAATCCTCTGTCTGTGTGTATATTCTGTGGAACCGTGATAATTGTCATTTGAAATAAACTTTTGTGTCCAATTGGTTGTGTAGAGTGAATATGGGTCCGTTGAATGTGGTTGTGTCCAAGAAATTAACCAAATTGTGATGACTTATGGATTTACATTTTATACAGCAATTATGCTTGTTAAGATGTACAAAAACATTACAAATTCCTCCTCCTCAAATATAAATAAATAAATCAAGTTTTTAATTGCTTGGATGTCGTCTTGTGTATCAATCTTAGTATAAAGGCTGTCCACATCAATTGTGAATAGAAAAGAGCGGACCTTGTGTGTAAAGTCCGGATCCTGGCATTGGACTCTGTTCTGAGCTGGTGTGTTTGGATTGTTGTTTGACTTACGGATGGGCTGCTGATACCGCCACGGTCGGTAGTTATTCCAGCCTTTATTGCGGATGATGTACGGGCGCTGGTTAGATGATGAGCCGGCGGTCACACGCGGGCGTCCTCCGTCATACCAGCCGGTGCGCATCTGGCCGCGCGGCGCTGCTACAAAAGTCTTCGGGGACTGTTGGATAACCACGGCGGGACTGCTGGTCAGCTCTGGTCAATTGTGAATGTTTGTGAAAGACAACATTGTTTATTTTGACCACCGTATGTAGTTACTGTGAAAAATGTAACAAGTGTTCATCTTGTCTCATTTTGTGCTTGTCTCGCTCATATAGCGTCATTTTGCCAGGAAAATCAAAGGAAAGTCAATATTGAAGATTCATTTCTTTTTCTGTGTCAAACTGTCTTAGAATGACAATCCCACTTTAGAAACATCAATTGTGCATGTTTTTGAAGGACAACGTGATGTATTTTGACTTGGTTACTGTGAAAAATGCAACACGTCTCATTTTGTGCTTGTCTCGCTCGTACAGTTTGAGATTGACAGTGAAATCAGATGAATGTCACTATTTAAAACTCAGCTGTTGTTATGTGTCAAACTGTCTTGGAATGACAATTCCCCTCCCCAGGGCCGTGGACCATTTTGGTTTACACTCCAGGGTCAGGGCATGTACTGGATCCCAGTCAGGGGAGACAAATGCTGGAAAACATGTCGGTCAGTATTCTTTTGTTCTACAATATTGTATTTCTGACATGCAATCTGTACATGTATTGTCAGGCTTGTTTCTCCCACATATCTTTTGCCACATTATTTACAAATCACCATATACACACATTTTTGAAAGAAATATTCCCCTGTCTGGCGCTTTTAAACCCCTCTTATTCGCGCAAGTCGTCTAGCAATCCTTGTCGTTCGAAATAATTCCAAAAATGGCCCTGGAGTGCCCTCTGCTGGATAAAGCCGAGAACAGCACTTTGGTGGCTTGTTTAAAATCCTCTGTCTGTGTGTATATTCTGTGGAACCGTGATAATTGTCATTTGAAATAAACTTTTATGTCCAATTGGTTGTGTAGAGTGAATATGGGTCCGTTGAATGTGGTTGTGTCCAAGAAATTAACCAAATTGTGATGACCTACGGATTTACATTTTATACAGCGATTATGCTTGTTAAGATGTACAAAAACATTACAAATTCCTCCTCCTCAAATATAAATAAATAAATCAAGTTTTTAATTGCTTGGATGTCATCTTGTGTATCAATCTTAGTATAAAGGCTGTCCACATCAATTGTGAATAGAAAAGAGCGGACCTTGTGTGTAAAGTCCGGATCCTGGCATTGGACTCTGTTCTGAGCTGGTGTGTTTAGATTGTTGTTTGACTTACGGATGGGCTGCTGATACCGCCACGGTCGGTAGTTATTCCAGCCTTTATTGCGGATGATGTACGGGCGCTGGTTAGATGATGAGCCGGCGGTCACACGCGGGCGTCCTCCGTCATACCAGCCGGTGCGCATCTGGCCGCGCGGCGCTGCTACAAAAGTCTTCGGGGACTGTTGGATAACCACGGCGGGACTGCTGGTCAGCTCTGGTCAATTGTGAATGTTTGTGAAAGACAACATTGTTTATTTTGACCACCGTATGTAGTTACTGTGAAAAATGTAACAAGTGTTCATCTTGTCTCATTTTGTGCTTGTCTCGCTCATATAGTGTCATTTTGCCAGGAAAATCAAAGGAAAGTCAATATTTAAGATTCATTTCTTTTTCTGTGTCAAACTGTCTTAGAATGACAATCCCACTTTAGAAACATCAATTGTGCATGTTTTTGAAGGACAACATGATTTATTTTGACTTGGTGTTGAGTTACTGTGAAAAATGCAACACGTCTCATTTTGTGCTTGTCTCGCTCGTACAGTTTGAGATTGACAGTGAAATCAGATGAATGTCACTATTTAAAACTCAGCTGTTGTTATGCGTCAAACTGTCTTCGAATGACAATTCCCCTCCCCACCCTCTGCTCTCCTCCTCGACACTTTCATTAAGGCCGTGTGGATATGCTGTTCCTGATTAATTAACCCAATCTCTCTCAGCTCTTCTTCTCTGGGCCGTGGACCATTTTGGTTTACACTCCAGGGTCAGGGCATGTACTGGATCCCAGTCAGGGGAGACAAATGCTGGAAAACATGCCGGTCAGTATTCTTTTGTTCTACAATATTGTATTTATGACATGCAATCTGTACATGTATTGTCAGGCTTGTTTCTCCCACATATCTTTTGCCACATTATTTACAAATCACCATATACACACATTTTTGAAAGAAATATTCACCTGTCTGGCGCTTTTAAACCCCTCTTATTCGCGCAAGTCGTCTAGCAATCCTTGTCGTTCGAAATAATTCCAAAAATGGCCCTGGAGTGCCCTCTGCTGGATAAAGCCGAGAACAGCACTTTGGTGGCTTGTTTAAAATCCTCTGTCTGTGTGTATATTCTGTGGAACCGTGATAATTGTCATTTGAAATAAACTTTTGTGTCCAACTGGTTGTGTAGAGTGAATATGGGTCCGTTGAATGTGCTTGTGTCCAAGAAATTAACCAAATTGTGATGACTTATGGATTTACATTTTATACAGCGATTATGCTTGTTAAGATGTACAAAAACATTACAAATTCCTCCTCCTCAAATATAAATAAATAAATCAAGTTTTTAATTGCTTGGATGTCGTCTTGTGTATCAATCTTAGTATAAAGGCTGTCCACATCAATTGTGAATAGAAAAGAGCGGACCTTGTGTGTAAAGTCCGGATCCTGGCATTGGACTCTGTTCTGAGCTGGTGTGTTTGGATTGTTGTTTGACTTACGGATGGGCTGCTGATACCGCCACGGTCGGTAGTTATTCCAGCCTTTATTGCGGATGATGTACGGGCGCTGGTTAGATGATGAGCCGGCGGTCACACGCGGGCGTCCTCCGTCATACCAGCCGGTGCGCATCTGGCCGCGCGGCGCTGCTACAAAAGTCTTCGGGGACTGTTGGATAACCACGGCGGGACTGCTGGTCAGCTCTGGTCAATTGTGAATGTTTGTGAAAGACAACATTGTTTATTTTGACCACCGTATGTAGTTACTGTGAAAAATGTAACAAGTGTTCATCTTGTCTCATTTTGTGCTTGTCTCGCTCATATAGCGTCATTTTGCCAGGAAAATCAAAGGAAAGTCAATATTTAAGATTCATTTCTTTTTCTGTGTCAAACTGTCTTAGAATGACAATCCCACTTTAGAAACATCAATTGTGCATGTTTTTGAAGGACAACGTGATGTATTTTGACTTGGTTACTGTGAAAAATGCAACACGTCTCATTTTGTGCTTGTCTCGCTCGTACAGTTTGAGATTGACAGTGAAATCAGATGAATGTCACTATTTAAAACTCAGCTGTTGTTATGTGTCAAACTGTCTTGGAATGACAATTCCCCTCCCCAGGGCCGTGGACCATTTTGGTTTACACTCCAGGGTCAGGGCATGTACTGGATCCCAGTCAGGGGAGACAAATGCTGGAAAACATGCCGGTCAGTATTCTTTTGTTCTACAATATTGTATTTATGACATGCAATCTGTACATGTATTGTCAGGCTTGTTTCTCCCACATATCTTTTGCCACATTATTTACAAATCACCATATACACACATTTTTGAAAGAAATATTCCCCTGTCTGGCGCTTTTAAACCCCTCTTATTCGCGCAAGTCGTCTAGCAATCCTTGTCGTTCGAAATAATTCCAAAAATGGCCCTGGAGTGCCCTCTGCTGGATAAAGCCGAGAACAGCACTTTGGTGGCTTGTTTAAAATCCTCTGTCTGTGTGTATATTCTGTGGAACCGTGATAATTGTCATTTGAAATAAACTTTTGTGTCCAATTGGTTGTGTAGAGTGAATATGGGTCCGTTGAATGTGGTTGTGTCCAAGAAATTAACCAAATTGTGATGACCTACGGATTTACATTTTATACAGCGATTATGCTTGTTAAGATGTACAAAAACATTACAAATTCCTCCTCCTCAAATATAAATAAATAAATCAAGTTTTTAATTGCTTGGATGTCATCTTGTGTATCAATCTTAGTATAAAGGCTGTCCACATCAATTGTGAATAGAAAAGAGCGGACCTTGTGTGTAAAGTCCGGATCCTGGCATTGGACTCTGTTCTGAGCTGGTGTGTTTAGATTGTTGTTTGACTTACGGATGGGCTGCTGATACCGCCACGGTCGGTAGTTATTCCAGCCTTTATTGCGGATGATGTACGGGCGCTGGTTAGATGATGAGCCGGCGGTCACACGCGGGCGTCCTCCGTCATACCAGCCGGTGCGCATCTGGCCGCGCGGCGCTGCTACAAAAGTCTTCGGGGACTGTTGGATAACCACGGCGGGACTGCTGGTCAGCTCTGGTCAATTGTGAATGTTTGTGAAAGACAACATTGTTTATTTTGACCACCGTATGTAGTTACTGTGAAAAATGTAACAAGTGTTCATCTTGTCTCATTTTGTGCTTGTCTCGCTCATATAGTGTCATTTTGCCAGGAAAATCAAAGGAAAGTCAATATTTAAGATTCATTTCTTTTTCTGTGTCAAACTGTCTTAGAATGACAATCCCACTTTAGAAACATCAATTGTGCATGTTTTTGAAGGACAACATGATTTATTTTGACTTGGTGTTGAGTTACTGTGAAAAATGCAACACGTCTCATTTTGTGCTTGTCTCGCTCGTACAGTTTGAGATTGACAGTGAAATCAGATGAATGTCACTATTTAAAACTCAGCTGTTGTTATGCGTCAAACTGTCTTCGAATGACAATTCCCCTCCCCACCCTCTGCTCTCCTCCTCGACACTTTCATTAAGGCCGTGTGGATATGCTGTTCCTGATTAATTAACCCAATCTCTCTCAGCTCTTCTTCTCTGGGCCGTGGACCATTTTGGTTTACACTCCAGGGTCAGGGCATGTACTGGATCCCAGTCAGGGGAGACAAATGCTGGAAAACATGCCGGTCAGTATTCTTTTGTTCTACAATATTGTATTTATGACATGCAATCTGTACATGTATTGTCAGGCTTGTTTCTCCCACATATCTTTTGCCACATTATTTACAAATCACCATATACACACATTTTTGAAAGAAATATTCACCTGTCTGGCGCTTTTAAACCCCTCTTATTCGCGCAAGTCGTCTAGCAATCCTTGTCGTTCGAAATAATTCCAAATATGGCCCTGGAGTGCCCTCTGCTGGATAAAGCCGAGAACAGCACTTTGGTGGCTTGTTTAAAATCCTCTGTCTGTGTGTATATTCTGTGGAACCGGGATAATTGTCATTTGAAATAAACTTTTTTGTCCAATTGGTTGTGTAGAGTGAATATGGGTCCGTTGAATGTGGTTGTGTCCAAGAAATTAACCAAATTGTGATGACTTATGGATTTACATTTTATACAGCGATTATGCTTGTTAAGATGTACAAAAACATTACAAATTCCTCCTCCTCAAATATAAATAAATAAATCAAGTTTTTAATTGCTTGGATGTCGTCTTGTGTATCAATCTTAGTATAAAGGCTGTCCACATCAATTGTGAATAGAAAAGAGCGGACCTTGTGTGTAAAGTCCGGATCCTGGCATTGGACTCTGTTCTGAGCTGGTGTGTTTGGATTGTTGTTTGACTTACGGATGGGCTGCTGATACCGCCACGGTCGGTAGTTATTCCAGCCTTTATTGCGGATGATGTACGGGCGCTGGTTAGATGATGAGCCGGCGGTCACACGCGGGCGTCCTCCGTCATACCAGCCGGTGCGCATCTGGCCGCGCGGCGCTGCTACAAAAGTCTTCGGGGACTGTTGGATAACCACGGCGGGACTGCTGGTCAGCTCTGGTCAATTGTGAATGTTTGTGAAAGACAACATTGTTTATTTTGACCACCGTATGTAGTTACTGTGAAAAATGTAACAAGTGTTCATCTTGTCTCATTTTGTGCTTGTCTCGCTCATATAGCGTCATTTTGCCAGGAAAATCAAAGGAAAGTCAATATTTAAGATCATTTCTTTTTCTGTGTCAAACTGTCTTAGAATGACAATCCCACTTTAGAAACATCAATTGTGCATGTTTTTGAAGGACAACATGATTTATTTTGACTTGGTGTTGAGTTACTGTGAAAAATGCAACACGTCTCATTTTGTGCTTGTCTCGCTCGTACAGTTTGAGATTGACAGTGAAATCAGATGAATGTCACTATTTAAAACTCAGCTGTTGCTATGTGTCAAACTGTCTTCGAATGACAATTCCCCTCCCCAGGGCCGTGGACCATTTTGGTTTACACTCCAGGGTCAGGGCATGTACTGGATCCCAGTCAGGGGAGACAAATGCTGGAAAACATGCCGGTCAGTATTCTTTTGTTCTACAATATTGTATTTATGACATGCAATCTGTACATGTATTGTCAGGCTTGTTTCTCCCACATATCTTTTGCCACATTATTTACAAATCACCATATACACACATTTTTGAAAGAAATATTCCCCTGTCTGGCGCTTTTAAACCCCTCTTATTCGCGCAAGTCGTCTAGCAATCCTTGTCGTTCGAAATAATTCCAAAAATGGCCCTGGAGTGCCCTCTGCTGGATAAAGCCGAGAACAGCACTTTGGTGGCTTGTTTAAAATCCTCTGTCTGTGTGTATATTCTGTGGAACCGGGATAATTGTCATTTGAAATAAACTTTTTTGTCCAATTGGTTGTGTAGAGTGAATATGGGTCCGTTGAATGTGGTTGTGTCCAAGAAATTAACCAAATTGTGATGACTTATGGATTTACATTTTATACAGCGATTATGCTTGTTAAGATGTACAAAAACATTACAAATTCCTCCTCCTCAAATATAAATAAATAAATAAATAAATCAAGTTTTTAATTGCTTGGATGTCGTCTTGTGTATCAATCTTAGTATAAAGGCTGTCCACATCAATTGTGAATAGAAAAGAGCGGACCTTGTGTGTAAAGTCCGGATCCTGGCATTGGACTCTGTTCTGAGCTGGTGTGTTTGGATTGTTGTTTGACTTACGGATGGGCTGCTGATACCGCCACGGTCGGTAGTTATTCCAGCCTTTATTGCGGATGATGTATGGGCGCTGGTTAGATGATGAGCCGGCGGTCACACGCGGGCGTCCTCCGTCATACCAGCCGGTGCGCATGTGGCCGCGCGGTGCTGCTACAAAAGTCTTCGGGGACTGTTGGATAACCACGGCGGGACTGCTGGTCAGCTCTGGTCAATTGTGAATGTTTGTGAAAGACAACATTGTTTATTTTGACCACCGTATGTAGTTACTGTGAAAAATGTAACAAGTGTTCATCTTGTCTCATTTTGTGCTTGTCTCGCTCATATAGCGTCATTTTGCCAGGAAAATCAAAGGAAAGTCAATATTTAAGATCATTTCTTTTTCTGTGTCAAACTGTCTTAGAATGACAATCCCACTTTAGAAACATCAATTGTGCATGTTTTTGAAGGACAACATGATTTATTTTGACTTGGTGTTGAGTTACTGTGAAAAATGCAACACGTCTCATTTTGTGCTTGTCTCGCTCGTACAGTTTGAGATTCACAGTGAAATCAGATGAATGTCACTATTTAAAACTCAGCTGTTGCTATGTGTCAAACTGTCTTCGAATGACAATTCCCCTCCCCAGGGCCGTGGACCATTTTGGTTTACACTCCAGGGTCAGGGCATGTACTGGATCCCAGTCAGGGGAGACAAATGCTGGAAAACATGTCGGTCAGTATTCTTTTGTTCTACAATATTGTATTTATGACATGCAATCTGTACATGTATTGTCAGGCTTGTTTCTCCCACATATCTTTTGCCACATTATTTACAAATCACCATATACACACATTTTTGAAAGAAATATTCCCCTGTCTGGCGCTTTTAAACCCCTCTTATTCGCGCAACTCGTCTAGCAATCCTTGTCGTTCGAAACAATTCCAAATATGGCCCTGGAGTGCCCTCTGCTGGATAAAGCCGAGAACAGCACTTTGGTGGCTTGTTTAAAATCCTCTGTCTGTGTGTATATTCTGTGGAACCGGGATAATTGTCATTTGAAATAAACTTTTTTGTCCAATTGGTTGTGTAGAGTGAATATGGGTCCGTTGAATGTGGTTGTGTCCAAGAAATTAACCAAATTGTGATGACTTATGGATTTACATTTTATACAGCGATTATGCTTGTTAAGATGTACAAAAACATTACAAATTCCTCCTCCTCAAATATAAATAAATAAATAAATAAATCAAGTTTTTAATTGCTTGGATGTCGTCTTGTGTATCAATCTTAGTATAAAGGCTGTCCACATCAATTGTGAATAGAAAAGAGCGGACCTTGTGTGTAAAGTCCGGATCCTGGCATTGGACTCTGTTCTGAGCTGGTGTGTTTGGATTGTTGTTTGACTTACGGATGGGCTGCTGATACCGCCACGGTCGGTAGTTATTCCAGCCTTTATTGCGGATGATGTACGGGCGCTGGTTAGATGATGAGCCGGCGGTCACACGCGGGCGTCCTCCGTCATACCAGCCGGTGCGCATGTGGCCGCGCGGCGCTGCTACAAAAGTCTTCGGGGACTGTTGGATAACCACGGCGGGACTGCTGGTCAGCTCTGGTCAATTGTGAATGTTTGTGAAAGACAACATTGTTTATTTTGACCACCGTATGTAGTTACTGTGAAAAATGTAACAAGTGTTCATCTTGTCTCATTTTGTGCTTGTCTCGCTCATATAGCGTCATTTTGCCAGGAAAATCAAAGGAAAGTCAATATTTAAGATCATTTCTTTTTCTGTGTCAAACTGTCTTAGAATGACAATCCCACTTTAGAAACATCAATTGTGCATGTTTTTGAAGGACAACATGATTTATTTTGACTTGGTGTTGAGTTACTGTGAAAAATGCAACACGTCTCATTTTGTGCTTGTCTCGCTCGTACAGTTTGAGATTGACAGTGAAATCAGATGAATGTCACTATTTAAAACTCAGCTGTTGTTATGTGTCAAACTGTCTTCGAATGACAATTCCCCTCCCCACCCTCTGCTCTCCTCCTCGACACTTTCATTAAGGCCGTGTGGATATGCTGTTCCTGATTAATTAACCCAATCTCTCTCAGCTCTTCTTCTCTGGGCCGTGGACCATTTTGGTTTACACTCCAGGGTCAGGGCATGTACTGGATCCCAGTCAGGGGAGACAAATGCTGGAAAACATGCCGGTCAGTATTCTTTTGTTCTACAATATTGTATTTATGACATGCAATCTGTACATGTATTGTCAGGCTTGTTTCTCCCACATATCTTTTGCCACATTGTTTACAAATCACCATATACACACATTTTTGAAAGAAATATTCCCCTGTCTGGCGCTTTTAAACCCCTCTTATTCGCGCAAGTCGTCTAGCAATCCTTGTCGTTCGAAATCATTCCAAATATGGCCCTGGAGTGCCCTCTGCTGGATAAAGCCGAGAACAGCACTTTGGTGGCTTGTTTAAAATCCTCTGTCTGTGTGTATATTCTGTGGAACCGTGATAATTGTCATTTGAAATAAACTTTTGTGTCCAATTGGTTGTGTAGAGTGAATATGGGTCCGTTGAATGTGGTTGTGTCGAAGAAATTAACCAAATTGTGATGACTTATGGATTTACATTTTATACAGCGATTATGCTTGTTAAGATGTACAAAAACATTACAAATTCCTTCTTCTCAAATATAAATAAATAAATAAATAAATCAAGTTTTTAATTGCTTGGATGTCGTCTTGTGTATCAATCTTAGTATAAAGGCTGTCCACATCAATTGTGAATAGAAAAGAGCGGACCTTGTGTGTAAAGTCCGGATCCTGGCATTGGACTCTGTTCTGAGCTGGTGTGTTTGGATTGTTGTTTGACTTACGGATGGGCTGCTGATACCGCCACGGTCGGTAGTTATTCCAGCCTTTATTGCGGATGATGTACGGGCGCTGGTTAGATGATGAGCCGGCGGTCACACGCGGGCGTCCTCCGTCATACCAGCTGGTGCGCATCTGGCCGCGCGGCGCTGCTACAAAAGTCTTCGGGGACTGTTGGATAACCACGGCGGGACTGCTGGTCAGCTCTGGTCAATTGTGAATGTTTGTGAAAGACAACATTGTTTATTTTGACCACCGTATGTAGTTACAGTGAAAAATGTAACAAGTCTTCATCTTGTCTCATTTTGTGCTTGTCTCGCTCATATAGCGTCATTTTGCCAGGAAAATCAAAGGAAAGTCAATATTTAAGATTCATTTCTTTTTCTGTGTCAAACTGTCTTAGAATGACAATCCCACTTTGGAAACATCAATTGTGCATGTTTTTGAAGGACAACGTGATTTATTTTGACTTGGTTACTGTGAAAAATGCAACACGTCTCATTTTGTGCTTGTCTCGCTCGTACAGTTTGAGATTGACAGTGAAATCAGATGAATGTCACTATTTAAAACTCAGCTGTTGTTATGTGTCAAACTGTCTTCGAATGACAATTCCCCTCCCCAGGGCCGTGGACCATTTTGGTTTACACTCCAGGGTCAGGGCATGTACTGGATCCCAGTCAGGGGAGACAAATGCTGGAAAACATGCCGGTCAGTATTCTTTTGTTCTACAATATTGTATTTATGACATGCAATCTGTACATGTATTGTCAGGCTTGTTTCTCCCACATATCTTTTGCCACATTATTTACAAATCACCATATACACACATTTTTGAAAGAAATATTCACCTGTCTGGCGCTTTTAAACCCCTCTTATTCGCGCAAGTCGTCTAGCAATCCTTGTCGTTCGAAATAATTCCAAAAATGGCCCTGGAGTGCCCTCTGCTGGATAAAGCCGAGAACAGCACTTTGGTGGCTTGTTTAAAATCCTCTGTCTGTGTGTATATTCTGTGGAACCGTGATAATTGTCATTTGAAATAAACTTTTGTGTCCAACTGGTTGTGTAGAGTGAATATGGGTCCGTTGAATGTGGTTGTGTCCAAGAAATTAACCAAATTGTGATGACTTATGGATTTACATTTTATACAGCGATTATGCTTGTTAAGATGTACAAAAACATTACAAATTCCTCCTCCTCAAATATAAATAAATAAATCCAGTTTTTAATTGCTTGGATGTCGTCTTGTGTATCAATCTTAGTATAAAGGCTGTCCACATCAATTGTGAATAGAAAAGAGCGGACCTTGTGTGTAAAGTCCGGATCCTGGCATTGGACTCTGTTCTGAGCTGGCGTGTTTGGATTGTTGTTTGACTTACGGATGGGCTGCTGATACCGCCACGGTCGGTAGTTATTCCAGCCGTTATTGCGGATGATGTACGGGCGCTGGTTAGATGATGAGCCGGCGGTCACACGCGGGCGTCCTCCGTCATACCAGCCGGTGCGCATCTGGCCGCGCGGCGTTGCTACAAAAGTCTTCGGGGACTGTTGGATAACCACGGCGGGACTGCTGGTCAGCTCTGGTCAATTGTGAATGTTTGTGAAAGACAACATTGTTTATTTTGACCACCGTATGTAGTTACTGTGAAAAATGTAACAAGTGTTCATCTTGTCTCATTTTGTGCTTGTCTCGCTCATATAGCGTCATTTTGCCAGGAAAATCAAAGGAAAGTCAATATTTAAGATTCATTTCTTTTTCTGTGTCAAACTGTCTTAGAATGACAATCCCACTTTAGAAACATCAATTGTGCATGTTTTTGAAGGACAACATGATTTATTTTGACTTGGTGTTGAGTTACTGTGAAAAATGCAACACGTCTCATTTTGTGCTTGTCTCGCTCGTACAGTTTGAGATTGACAGTGAAATCAGATGAATGTCACTATTTAAAACTCAGCTGTTGTTACGTGTCAAACTGTCTTCGAATGACAATTCCCCTCCCCACCCTCTGCTCTCCTCCTCGACACTTTCATTAAGGCCGTGTGGATATGCTGTTCCTGATTAATTAACCCAATCTCTCTCAGCTCTTCTTCTCTGGGCCGTGGACCATTTTGGTTTACACTCCAGGGTCAGGGCATGTACTGGATCCCAGTCAGGGGAGACAAATGCTGGAAAACATGCCGGTCAGTATTCTTTTGTTCTACAATATTGTATTTATGACATGCAATCTGTACATGTATTGTCAGGCTTGTTTCTCCCACATATCATTTGCCACATTGTTTACAAATCACCATATACACACATTTTTGAAAGAAATATTCCCCTGTCTGGCGCTTTTAAACCCCTCTTATTCGCGCAAGTCGTCTAGCAATCCTTGTCGTTCGAAATCATTCCAAATATGGCCCTGGAGTGCCCTCTGCTGGATGAAGCCGAGAACAGCACTTTGGTTGCTTGTTTAAAATCCTCTGTCTGTGTGTATATTCTGTGGAACCGTGATAATTGTCATTTGAAATAAACTTTTGTGTCCAATTGGTTGTGTAGAGTGAATATGGGTCCGTTGAATGTGGTTGTGTCCAAGAAATTAACCAAATTGTGATGACTTATGGATTTACATTTTATACAGCGATTATGCTTGTTAAGATGTACAAAAACATTACAAATTCCTTCTTCTCAAATATAAATAAATAAATAAATAAATCAAGTTTTTAATTGCTTGGATGTCGTCTTGTGTATCAATCTTAGTATAAAGGCTGTCCACATCAATTGTGAATAGAAAAGAGCGGACCTTGTGTGTAAAGTCCGGATCCTGGCATTGGACTCTGTTCTGAGCTGGTGTGTTTGGATTGTTGTTTGACTTACGGATGGGCTGCTGATACCGCCACGGTCGGTAGTTATTCCAGCCTTTATTGCGGATGATGTACGGGCGCTGGTTAGATGATGAGCCGGCGGTCACACGCGGGCGTCCTCCGTCATACCAGCTGGTGCGCATCTGGCCGCGCGGCGCTGCTACAAAAGTCTTCGGGGACTGTTGGATAACCACGGCGGGACTGCTGGTCAGCTCTGGTCAATTGTGAATGTTTGTGAAAGACAACATTGTTTATTTTGACCACCGTATGTAGTTACAGTGAAAAATGTAACAAGTCTTCATCTTGTCTCATTTTGTGCTTGTCTCGCTCATATAGCGTCATTTTGCCAGGAAAATCAAAGGAAAGTCAATATTTAAGATTCATTTCTTTTTCTGTGTCAAACTGTCTTAGAATGACAATCCCACTTTGGAAACATCAATTGTGCAAGTTTTTGAAGGACAACGTGATTTATTTTGACTTGGTTACTGTGAAAAATGCAACACGTCTCATTTTGTGCTTGTCTCGCTCGTACAGTTTGAGATTGACAGTGAAATCAGATGAATGTCACTATTTAAAACTCAGCTGTTGTTATGTGTCAAACTGTCTTCGAATGACATTTCCCCTCCCCACCCTCTGCTCTCCTCCTCGACACTTTCATTAAGGCCGTGTGGATATGCTGTTCCTGATTAATTAACCCAATCTCTCTCAGCTCTTCTTCTCTGGGCCGTGGACCATTTTGGTTTACACTCCAGGGTCAGGGCATGTACTGGATCCCAGTCAGGGGAGACAAATGCTGGAAAACATGCCGGTCAGTATTCTTTTGTTCTACAATATTGTATTTATGACATGCAATCTGTACATGTATTGTCAGGCTTGTTTCTCCCACATATCTTTTGCCACATTATTTACAAATCACCATATACACACATTTTTGAAAGAAATATTCCCCTGTCTGGCGCTTTTAAACCCCTCTTATTCGCGCAAGTCGTCTAGCAATCCTTGTCGTTCGAAATAATTCCAAAAATGGCCCTGGAGTGCCCTCTGCTGGATAAAGCCGAGAACAGCACTTTGGTGGCTTGTTTAGAATCCTCTGTCTGTGTGTATATTCTGTGGAACCGTGATAATTGTCATTTGAAATAAACTTTTGTGTCCAACTGGTTGTGTAGAGTGAATATGGGTCCGTTGAATGTGCTTGTGTCCAAGAAATTAACCAAATTGTGATGACTTATGGATTTACATTTTATACAGCGATTATGCTTGTTAAGATGTACAAAAACATTACAAATTCCTCCTCCTCAAATATGAATAAATAAATCCAGTTTTTAATTGCTTGGATGTCGTCTTGTGTATCAATCTTAGTATAAAGGCTGTCCACATCAATTGTGAATAGAAAAGAGCGAACCTTGTGTGTAAAGTCCGGATCCTGGCATTGGACTCTGTTCTGAGCTGGCGTGTTTGGATTGTTGTTTGACTTACGGATGGGCTGCTGATACCGCCACGGTCGGTAGTTATTCCAGCCGTTATTGCGGATGATGTACGGGCGCTGGTTAGATGATGAGCCGGCGGTCACACGCGGGCGTCCTCCGTCATACCAGCCGGTGCGCATCTGGCCGCGCGGCGTTGCTACAAAAGTCTTCGGGGACTGTTGGATAACCACGGCGGGACTGCTGGTCAGCTCTGGTCAATTGTGAATGTTTGTGAAAGACAACATTGTTTATTTTGACCACCGTATGTAGTTACTGTGAAAAATGTAACAAGTGTTCATCTTGTCTCATTTTGTGCTTGTCTCGCTCATATAGCGTCATTTTGCCAGGAAAATCAAAGGAAAGTCAATATTTAAGATTCATTTCTTTTTCTGTGTCAAACTGTCTTAGAATGACAATCCCACTTTAGAAACATCAATTGTGCATGTTTTTGAAGGACAACATGATTTATTTTGACTTGGTGTTGAGTTACTGTGAAAAATGCAACACGTCTCATTTTGTGCTTGTCTCGCTCGTACAGTTTGAGATTGACAGTGAAATCAGATGAATGTCACTATTTAAAACTCAGCTGTTGTTATGTGTCAAACTGTCTTCGAATGACATTTCCCCTCCCCACCCTCTGCTCTCCTCCTCGACACTTTCATTAAGGCCGTGTGGATATGCTGTTCCTGATTAATTAACCCAATCTCTCTCAGCTCTTCTTCTCTGGGCCGTGGACCATTTTGGTTTACACTCCAGGGTCAGGGCATGTACTGGATCCCAGTCAGGGGAGACAAATGCTGGAAAACATGCCGGTCAGTATTCTTTTGTTCTACAATATTGTATTTATGACATGCAATCTGTACATGTATTGTCAGGCTTGTTTCTCCCACATATCTTTTGCCACATTATTTACAAATCACCATATACACACATTTTTGAAAGAAATATTCCCCTGTCTGGCGCTTTTAAACCCCTCTTATTCGCGCAAGTCGTCTAGCAATCCTTGTCGTTCGAAATAATTCCAAATATGGCCCTGGAGTGCCCTCTGCTGGATAAAGCCGAGAACAGCACTTTGGTGGCTTGTTTAGAATCCTCTGTCTGTGTGTATATTCTGTGGAACCGTGATAATTGTCATTTGAAATAAACTTTTGTGTCCAATTGGTTGTGTAGAGTGAATATGGGTCCGTTGAATGTGGTTGTGTCCAAGAAATTAACCAAATTGTGATGACTTATGGATTTACATTTTATACAGCGATTATGCTTGTTAAGATGTACAAAAACATTACAAATTCCTCCTCCTCAAATATAAATAAATAAATCCAGTTTTTAATTGCTTGGATGTCGTCTTGTGTATCAATCTTAGTATAAAGGCTGTCCACATCAATTGTGAATAGAAAAGAGCGGACCTTGTGTGTAAAGTCCGGATCCTGGCATTGGACTCTGTTCTGAGCTGGCGTGTTTGGATTGTTGTTTGACTTACGGATGGGCTGCTGATACCGCCACGGTCGGTAGTTATTCCAGCCGTTATTGCGGATGATGTACGGGCGCTGGTTAGATGATGAGCCGGCGGTCACACGCGGGCGTCCTCCGTCATACCAGCCGGTGCGCATCTGGCCGCGCGGCGTTGCTACAAAAGTCTTCGGGGACTGTTGGATAACCACGGCGGGACTGCTGGTCAGCTCTGGTCAATTGTGAATGTTTGTGAAAGACAACATTGTTTATTTTGACCACCGTATGTAGTTACTGTGAAAAATGTAACAAGTGTTCATCTTGTCTCATTTTGTGCTTGTCTCGCTCATATAGCGTCATTTTGCCAGGAAAATCAAAGGAAAGTCAATATTTAAGATTCATTTCTTTTTCTGTGTCAAACTGTCTTAGAATGACAATCCCACTTTAGAAACATCAATTGTGCATGTTTTTGAAGGACAACATGATTTATTTTGACTTGGTGTTGAGTTACTGTGAAAAATGCAACACGTCTCATTTTGTGCTTGTCTCGCTCGTACAGTTTGAGATTGACAGTGAAATCAGATGAATGTCACTATTTAAAACTCAGCTGTTGTTACGTGTCAAACTGTCTTCGAATGACAATTCCCCTCCCCACCCTCTGCTCTCCTCCTCGACACTTTCATTAAGGCCGTGTGGATATGCTGTTCCTGATTAATTAACCCAATCTCTCTCAGCTCTTCTTCTCTGGGCCGTGGACCATTTTGGTTTACACTCCAGGGTCAGGGCATGTACTGGATCCCAGTCAGGGGAGACAAATGCTGGAAAACATGCCGGTCAGTATTCTTTTGTTCTACAATATTGTATTTATGACATGCAATCTGTACATGTATTGTCAGGCTTGTTTCTCCCACATATCATTTGCCACATTGTTTACAAATCACCATATACACACATTTTTGAAAGAAATATTCCCCTGTCTGGCGCTTTTAAACCCCTCTTATTCGCGCAAGTCGTCTAGCAATCCTTGTCGTTCGAAATCATTCCAAATATGGCCCTGGAGTGCCCTCTGCTGGATGAAGCCGAGAACAGCACTTTGGTTGCTTGTTTAAAATCCTCTGTCTGTGTGTATATTCTGTGGAACCGTGATAATTGTCATTTGAAATAAACTTTTGTGTCCAATTGGTTGTGTAGAGTGAATATGGGTCCGTTGAATGTGGTTGTGTCCAAGAAATTAACCAAATTGTGATGACTTATGGATTTACATTTTATACAGCGATTATGCTTGTTAAGATGTACAAAAACATTACAAATTCCTTCTTCTCAAATATAAATAAATAAATAAATAAATCAAGTTTTTAATTGCTTGGATGTCGTCTTGTGTATCAATCTTAGTATAAAGGCTGTCCACATCAATTGTGAATAGAAAAGAGCGGACCTTGTGTGTAAAGTCCGGATCCTGGCATTGGACTCTGTTCTGAGCTGGTGTGTTTGGATTGTTGTTTGACTTACGGATGGGCTGCTGATACCGCCACGGTCGGTAGTTATTCCAGCCTTTATTGCGGATGATGTACGGGCGCTGGTTAGATGATGAGCCGGCGGTCACACGCGGGCGTCCTCCGTCATACCAGCTGGTGCGCATCTGGCCGCGCGGCGCTGCTACAAAAGTCTTCGGGGACTGTTGGATAACCACGGCGGGACTGCTGGTCAGCTCTGGTCAATTGTGAATGTTTGTGAAAGACAACATTGTTTATTTTGACCACCGTATGTAGTTACAGTGAAAAATGTAACAAGTCTTCATCTTGTCTCATTTTGTGCTTGTCTCGCTCATATAGCGTCATTTTGCCAGGAAAATCAAAGGAAAGTCAATATTTAAGATTCATTTCTTTTTCTGTGTCAAACTGTCTTAGAATGACAATCCCACTTTGGAAACATCAATTGTGCAAGTTTTTGAAGGACAACGTGATTTATTTTGACTTGGTTACTGTGAAAAATGCAACACGTCTCATTTTGTGCTTGTCTCGCTCGTACAGTTTGAGATTGACAGTGAAATCAGATGAATGTCACTATTTAAAACTCAGCTGTTGTTATGTGTCAAACTGTCTTCGAATGACATTTCCCCTCCCCACCCTCTGCTCTCCTCCTCGACACTTTCATTAAGGCCGTGTGGATATGCTGTTCCTGATTAATTAACCCAATCTCTCTCAGCTCTTCTTCTCTGGGCCGTGGACCATTTTGGTTTACACTCCAGGGTCAGGGCATGTACTGGATCCCAGTCAGGGGAGACAAATGCTGGAAAACATGCCGGTCAGTATTCTTTTGTTCTACAATATTGTATTTATGACATGCAATCTGTACATGTATTGTCAGGCTTGTTTCTCCCACATATCTTTTGCCACATTATTTACAAATCACCATATACACACATTTTTGAAAGAAATATTCCCCTGTCTGGCGCTTTTAAACCCCTCTTATTCGCGCAAGTCGTCTAGCAATCCTTGTCGTTCGAAATAATTCCAAAAATGGCCCTGGAGTGCCCTCTGCTGGATAAAGCCGAGAACAGCACTTTGGTGGCTTGTTTAGAATCCTCTGTCTGTGTGTATATTCTGTGGAACCGTGATAATTGTCATTTGAAATAAACTTTTGTGTCCAACTGGTTGTGTAGAGTGAATATGGGTCCGTTGAATGTGCTTGTGTCCAAGAAATTAACCAAATTGTGATGACTTATGGATTTACATTTTATACAGCGATTATGCTTGTTAAGATGTACAAAAACATTACAAATTCCTCCTCCTCAAATATAAATAAATAAATCAAGTTTTTAATTGCTTGGATGTCGTCTTGTGTATCAATCTTAGTATAAAGGCTGTCCACATCAATTGTGAATAGAAAAGAGCGAACCTTGTGTGTAAAGTCCGGATCCTGGCATTGGACTCTGTTCTGAGCTGGCGTGTTTGGATTGTTGTTTGACTTACGGATGGGCTGCTGATACCGCCACGGTCGGTAGTTATTCCAGCCGTTATTGCGGATGATGTACGGGCGCTGGTTAGATGATGAGCCGGCGGTCACACGCGGGCGTCCTCCGTCATACCAGCCGGTGCGCATCTGGCCGCGCGGCGTTGCTACAAAAGTCTTCGGGGACTGTTGGATAACCACGGCGGGACTGCTGGTCAGCTCTGGTCAATTGTGAATGTTTGTGAAAGACAACATTGTTTATTTTGACCACCGTATGTAGTTACTGTGAAAAATGTAACAAGTGTTCATCTTGTCTCATTTTGTGCTTGTCTCGCTCATATAGCGTCATTTTGCCAGGAAAATCAAAGGAAAGTCAATATTTAAGATTCATTTCTTTTTCTGTGTCAAACTGTCTTAGAATGACAATCCCACTTTAGAAACATCAATTGTGCATGTTTTTGAAGGACAACATGATTTATTTTGACTTGGTGTTGAGTTACTGTGAAAAATGCAACACGTCTCATTTTGTGCTTGTCTCGCTCGTACAGTTTGAGATTGACAGTGAAATCAGATGAATGTCACTATTTAAAACTCAGCTGTTGTTATGTGTCAAACTGTCTTCGAATGACATTTCCCCTCCCCACCCTCTGCTCTCCTCCTCGACACTTTCATTAAGGCCGTGTGGATATGCTGTTCCTGATTAATTAACCCAATCTCTCTCAGCTCTTCTTCTCTGGGCCGTGGACCATTTTGGTTTACACTCCAGGGTCAGGGCATGTACTGGATCCCAGTCAGGGGAGACAAATGCTGGAAAACATGCCGGTCAGTATTCTTTTGTTCTACAATATTGTATTTATGACATGCAATCTGTACATGTATTGTCAGGCTTGTTTCTCCCACATATCTTTTGCCACATTATTTACAAATCACCATATACACACATTTTTGAAAGAAATATTCCCCTGTCTGGCGCTTTTAAACCCCTCTTATTCGCGCAAGTCGTCTAGCAATCCTTGTCGTTCGAAATAATTCCAAATATGGCCCTGGAGTGCCCTCTGCTGGATAAAGCCGAGAACAGCACTTTGGTGGCTTGTTTAGAATCCTCTGTCTGTGTGTATATTCTGTGGAACCGTGATAATTGTCATTTGAAATAAACTTTTGTGTCCAATTGGTTGTGTAGAGTGAATATGGGTCCGTTGAATGTGGTTGTGTCCAAGAAATTAACCAAATTGTGATGACTTATGGATTTACATTTGATACAGCAATTATGCTTGTTAAGATGTACAAAAACATTACAAATTCCTCCTCCTCAAATATAAATAAATAAATCAAGTTTTTAATTGCTTGGATGTCGTCTTGTGTATCAATCTTAGTATAAAGGCTGTCCACATCAATTGTGAATAGAAAAGAGCGGACCTTGTGTGTAAAGTCCGGATCCTGGCATTGGACTCTGTTCTGAGCTGGTGTGTTTGGATTGTTGTTTGACTTACGGATGGGCTGCTGATACCGCCACGGTCGGTAGTTATTCCAGCCTTTATTGCGGATGATGTACGGGCGCTGGTTAGATGATGAGCCGGCGGTCACACGCGGGCGTCCTCCGTCATACCAGCCGGTGCGCATCTGGCCGCGCGGCGCTGCTACAAAAGTCTTCGGGGACTGTTGGATAACCACGGCGGGACTGCTGGTCAGCTCTGGTCAATTGTGAATGTTTGTGAAAGACAACATTGTTTATTTTGACCACCGTATGTAGTTACTGTGAAAAATGTAACAAGTGTTCATCTTGTCTCATTTTGTGCTTGTCTCGCTCATATAGCGTCATTTTGCCAGGAAAATCAAAGGAAAGTCAATATTTAAGATTCATTTCTTTTTCTGTGTCAAACTGTCTTAGAATGACAATCCCACTTTAGAAACATCAATTGTGCATGTTTTTGAAGGACAACATGATTTATTTTGACTTGGTGTTGAGTTACTGTGAAAAATGCAACACGTCTCATTTTGTGCTTGTCTCGCTCGTACAGTTTGAGATTGACAGTGAAATCAGATGAATGTCACTATTTAAAACTCAGCTGTTGTTATGTGTCAAACTGTCTTCGAATGACAATTCCCCTCCCCACCCTCTGCTCTCCTCCTCGACACTTTCATTAAGGCCGTGTGGATATGCTGTTCCTGATTAATTAACCCAATCTCTCTCAGCTCTTCTTCTCTGGGCCGTGGACCATTTTGGTTTACACTCCAGGGTCAGGGCATGTACTGGATCCCAGTCAGGGGAGACAAATGCTGGAAAACATGCCGGTCAGTATTCTTTTGTTCTACAATATTGTATTTATGACATGCAATCTGTACATGTATTGTCAGGCTTGTTTCTCCCACATATCTTTTGCCACATTATTTACAAATCACCATATACACACATTTTTGAAAGAAATATTCACCTGTCTGGCGCTTTTAAACCCCTCTTATTCGCGCAAGTGGTCTAGCAATCCTTGTCGTTCGAAATAATTCCAAAAATGGCCCTGGAGTGCCCTCTGCTGGATAAAGCCGAGAACAGCACTTTGGTGGCTTGTTTAAAATCCTCTGTCTGTGTGTATATTCTGTGGAACCGTGATAATTGTCATTTGAAATAAACTTTTGTGTCCAATTGGTTGTGTAGAGTGAATATGGGTCCGTTGAATGTGCTTGTGTCCAAGAAATTAACCAAATTGTGATGACTTATGGATTTACATTTTATACAGCGATTATGCTTGTTAAGATGTACAAAAACATTACAAATTCCTCCTCCTCAAATATAAATAAATAAATCCAGTTTTTAATTGCTTGGATGTCGTCTTGTGTATCAATCTTAGTATAAAGGCTGTCCACATCAATTGTGAATAGAAAAGAGCGGACCTTGTGTGTAAAGTCCGGATCCTGGCATTGGACTCTGTTCTGAGCTGGTGTGTTTGGATTGTTGTTTGACTTACGGATGGGCTGCTGATACCGCCACGGTCGGTAGTTATTCCAGCCTTTATTGCGGATGATGTACGGGCGCTGGTTAGATGATGAGCCGGCGGTCACACGCGGGCGTCCTCCGTCATACCAGCTGGTGCGCATCTGGCCGCGCGGCGCTGCTACAAAAGTCTTCGGGGACTGTTGGATAACCACGGCGGGACTGCTGGTCAGCTCTGGTCAATTGTGAATGTTTGTGAAAGACAACATTGTTTATTTTGACCACCGTATGTAGTTACAGTGAAAAATGTAACAAGTCTTCATCTTGTCTCATTTTGTGCTTGTCTCGCTCATATAGCGTCATTTTGCCAGGAAAATCAAAGGAAAGTCAATATTTAAGATTCATTTCTTTTTCTGTGTCAAACTGTCTTAGAATGACAATCCCACTTTGGAAACATCAATTGTGCATGTTTTTGAAGGACAACGTGATTTATTTTGACTTGGTTACTGTGAAAAATGCAACACGTCTCATTTTGTGCTTGTCTCGCTCGTACAGTTTGAGATTGACAGTGAAATCAGATGAATGTCACTATTTAAAACTCAGCTGTTGTTATGTGTCAAACTGTCTTGGAATGACAATTCCCCTCCCCAGGGCCGTGGACCATTTTGGTTTACACTCCAGGGTCAGGGCATGTACTGGATCCCAGTCAGGGGAGACAAATGCTGGAAAACATGCCGGTCAGTATTCTTTTGTTCTACAATATTGTATTTATGACATGCAATCTGTACATGTATTGTCAGGCTTGTTTCTCCCACATATCTTTTGCCACATTATTTACAAATCACCATATACACACATTTTTGAAAGAAATATTCACCTGTCTGGCGCTTTTAAACCCCTCTTATTCGCGCAAGTCGTCTAGCAATCCTTGTCGTTCGAAATAATTCCAAAAATGGCCCTGGAGTGCCCTCTGCTGGATAAAGCCGAGAACAGCACTTTGGTGGCTTGTTTAAAATCCTCTGTCTGTGTGTATATTCTGTGGAACCGTGATAATTGTCATTTGAAATAAACTTTTGTGTCCAACTGGTTGTGTAGAGTGAATATGGGTCCGTTGAATGTGCTTGTGTCCAAGAAATTAACCAAATTGTGATGACTTATGGATTTACATTTTATACAGCGATTATGCTTGTTAAGATGTACAAAAACATTACAAATTCCTCCTCCTCAAATATAAATAAATAAATCCAGTTTTTAATTGCTTGGATGTCGTCTTGTGTATCAATCTTAGTATAAAGGCTGTCCACATCAATTGTGAATAGAAAAGAGCGGACCTTGTGTGTAAAGTCCGGATCCTGGCACTGGACTCTGTTCTGAGCTGGCGTGTTTGGATTGTTGTTTGACTTACGGATGGGCTGCTGATACCGCCACGGTCGGTAGTTATTCCAGCCGTTATTGCGGATGATGTACGGGCGCTGGTTAGATGATGAGCCGGCGGTCACACGCGGGCGTCCTCCGTCATACCAGCCGGTGCGCATCTGGCCGCGCGGCGTTGCTACAAAAGTCTTCGGGGACTGTTGGATAACCACGGCGGGACTGCTGGTCAGCTCTGGTCAATTGTGAATGTTTGTGAAAGACAACATTGTTTATTTTGACCACCGTATGTAGTTACTGTGAAAAATGTAACAAGTGTTCATCTTGTCTCATTTTGTGCTTGTCTCGCTCATATAGCGTCATTTTGCCAGGAAAATCAAAGGAAAGTCAATATTTAAGATTCATTTCTTTTTCTGTGTCAAACTGTCTTAGAATGACAATCCCACTTTAGAAACATCAATTGTGCATGTTTTTGAAGGACAACATGATTTATTTTGACTTGGTGTTGAGTTACTGTGAAAAATGCAACACGTCTCATTTTGTGCTTGTCTCGCTCGTACAGTTTGAGATTGACAGTGAAATCAGATGAATGTCACTATTTAAAACTCAGCTGTTGTTATGTGTCAAACTGTCTTCGAATGACAATTCCCCTCCCCACCCTCTGCTCTCCTCCTCGACACTTTCATTAAGGCCGTGTGGATATGCTGTTCCTGATTAATTAACCCAATCTCTCTCAGCTCTTCTTCTCTGGGCCGTGGACCATTTTGGTTTACACTCCAGGGTCAGGGCATGTACTGGATCCCAGTCAGGGGAGACAAATGCTGGAAAACATGCCGGTCAGTATTCTTTTGTTCTACAATATTGTATTTATGACATGCAATCTGTACATGTATTGTCAGGCTTGTTTCTCCCACATATCATTTGCCACATTGTTTACAAATCACCATATACACACATTTTTGAAAGAAATATTCCCCTGTCTGGCGCTTTTAAACCCCTCTTATTCGCGCAAGTCGTCTAGCAATCCTTGTCGTTCGAAATCATTCCAAATATGGCCCTGGAGTGCCCTCTGCTGGATAAAGCCGAGAACAGCACTTTGGTGGCTTGTTTAAAATCCTCTGTCTGTGTGTATATTCTGTGGAACCGTGATAATTGTCATTTGAAATAAACTTTTGTGTCCAATTGGTTGTGTAGAGTGAATATGGGTCCGTTGAATGTGGTTGTGTCCAAGAAATTAACCAAATTGTGATGACTTATGGATTTACATTTTATACAGCGATTATGCTTGTTAAGATGTACAAAAACATTACAAATTCCTTCTTCTCAAATATAAATAAATAAATAAATAAATCAAGTTTTTAATTGCTTGGATGTCGTCTTGTGTATCAATCTTAGTATAAAGGCTGTCCACATCAATTGTGAATAGAAAAGAGCGGACCTTGTGTGTAAAGTCCGGATCCTGGCATTGGACTCTGTTCTGAGCTGGTGTGTTTGGATTGTTGTTTGACTTACGGATGGGCTGCTGATACCGCCACGGTCGGTAGTTATTCCAGCCTTTATTGCGGATGATGTACGGGCGCTGGTTAGATGATGAGCCGGCGGTCACACGCGGGCGTCCTCCGTCATACCAGCTGGTGCGCATCTGGCCGCGCGGCGCTGCTACAAAAGTCTTCGGGGACTGTTGGATAACCACGGCGGGACTGCTGGTCAGCTCTGGTCAATTGTGAATGTTTGTGAAAGACAACATTGTTTATTTTGACCACCGTATGTAGTTACAGTGAAAAATGTAACAAGTCTTCATCTTGTCTCATTTTGTGCTTGTCTCGCTCATATAGCGTCATTTTGCCAGGAAAATCAAAGGAAAGTCAATATTTAAGATTCATTTCTTTTTCTGTGTCAAACTGTCTTAGAATGACAATCCCACTTTGGAAACATCAATTGTGCATGTTTTTGAAGGACAACGTGATTTATTTTGACTTGGTTACTGTGAAAAATGCAACACGTCTCATTTTGTGCTTGTCTCGCTCGTACAGTTTGAGATTGACAGTGAAATCAGATGAATGTCACTATTTAAAACTCAGCTGTTGTTATGTGTCAAACTGTCTTCGAATGACATTTCCCCTCCCCACCCTCTGCTCTCCTCCTCGACACTTTCATTAAGGCCGTGTGGATATGCTGTTCCTGATTAATTAACCCAATCTCTCTCAGCTCTTCTTCTCTGGGCCGTGGACCATTTTGGTTTACACTCCAGGGTCAGGGCATGTACTGGATCCCAGTCAGGGGAGACAAATGCTGGAAAACATGCCGGTCAGTATTCTTTTGTTCTACAATATTGTATTTATGACATGCAATCTGTACATGTATTGTCAGGCTTGTTTCTCCCACATATCTTTTGCCACATTATTTACAAATCACCATATACACACATTTTTGAAAGAAATATTCCCCTGTCTGGCGCTTTTAAACCCCTCTTATTCGCGCAAGTCGTCTAGCAATCCTTGTCGTTCGAAATAATTCCAAAAATGGCCCTGGAGTGCCCTCTGCTGGATAAAGCCGAGAACAGCACTTTGGTGGCTTGTTTAGAATCCTCTGTCTGTGTGTATATTCTGTGGAACCGTGATAATTGTCATTTGAAATAAACTTTTGTGTCCAACTGGTTGTGTAGAGTGAATATGGGTCCGTTGAATGTGCTTGTGTCCAAGAAATTAACCAAATTGTGATGACTTATGGATTTACATTTTATACAGCGATTATGCTTGTTAAGATGTACAAAAACATTACAAATTCCTCCTCCTCAAATATGAATAAATAAATCCAGTTTTTAATTGCTTGGATGTCGTCTTGTGTATCAATCTTAGTATAAAGGCTGTCCACATCAATTGTGAATAGAAAAGAGCGAACCTTGTGTGTAAAGTCCGGATCCTGGCATTGGACTCTGTTCTGAGCTGGCGTGTTTGGATTGTTGTTTGACTTACGGATGGGCTGCTGATACCGCCACGGTCGGTAGTTATTCCAGCCGTTATTGCGGATGATGTACGGGCGCTGGTTAGATGATGAGCCGGCGGTCACACGCGGGCGTCCTCCGTCATACCAGCCGGTGCGCATCTGGCCGCGCGGCGTTGCTACAAAAGTCTTCGGGGACTGTTGGATAACCACGGCGGGACTGCTGGTCAGCTCTGGTCAATTGTGAATGTTTGTGAAAGACAACATTGTTTATTTTGACCACCGTATGTAGTTACTGTGAAAAATGTAACAAGTGTTCATCTTGTCTCATTTTGTGCTTGTCTCGCTCATATAGCGTCATTTTGCCAGGAAAATCAAAGGAAAGTCAATATTTAAGATTCATTTCTTTTTCTGTGTCAAACTGTCTTAGAATGACAATCCCACTTTAGAAACATCAATTGTGCATGTTTTTGAAGGACAACATGATTTATTTTGACTTGGTGTTGAGTTACTGTGAAAAATGCAACACGTCTCATTTTGTGCTTGTCTCGCTCGTACAGTTTGAGATTGACAGTGAAATCAGATGAATGTCACTATTTAAAACTCAGCTGTTGTTATGTGTCAAACTGTCTTCGAATGACATTTCCCCTCCCCACCCTCTGCTCTCCTCCTCGACACTTTCATTAAGGCCGTGTGGATATGCTGTTCCTGATTAATTAACCCAATCTCTCTCAGCTCTTCTTCTCTGGGCCGTGGACCATTTTGGTTTACACTCCAGGGTCAGGGCATGTACTGGATCCCAGTCAGGGGAGACAAATGCTGGAAAACATGCCGGTCAGTATTCTTTTGTTCTACAATATTGTATTTATGACATGCAATCTGTACATGTATTGTCAGGCTTGTTTCTCCCACATATCTTTTGCCACATTATTTACAAATCACCATATACACACATTTTTGAAAGAAATATTCCCCTGTCTGGCGCTTTTAAACCCCTCTTATTCGCGCAAGTCGTCTAGCAATCCTTGTCGTTCGAAATAATTCCAAATATGGCCCTGGAGTGCCCTCTGCTGGATAAAGCCGAGAACAGCACTTTGGTGGCTTGTTTAGAATCCTCTGTCTGTGTGTATATTCTGTGGAACCGTGATAATTGTCATTTGAAATAAACTTTTGTGTCCAATTGGTTGTGTAGAGTGAATATGGGTCCGTTGAATGTGGTTGTGTCCAAGAAATTAACCAAATTGTGATGACTTATGGATTTACATTTGATACAGCAATTATGCTTGTTAAGATGTACAAAAACATTACAAATTCCTCCTCCTCAAATATAAATAAATAAATCAAGTTTTTAATTGCTTGGATGTCGTCTTGTGTATCAATCTTAGTATAAAGGCTGTCCACATCAATTGTGAATAGAAAAGAGCGGACCTTGTGTGTAAAGTCCGGATCCTGGCATTGGACTCTGTTCTGAGCTGGTGTGTTTGGATTGTTGTTTGACTTACGGATGGGCTGCTGATACCGCCACGGTCGGTAGTTATTCCAGCCTTTATTGCGGATGATGTACGGGCGCTGGTTAGATGATGAGCCGGCGGTCACACGCGGGCGTCCTCCGTCATACCAGCCGGTGCGCATCTGGCCGCGCGGCGCTGCTACAAAAGTCTTCGGGGACTGTTGGATAACCACGGCGGGACTGCTGGTCAGCTCTGGTCAATTGTGAATGTTTGTGAAAGACAACATTGTTTATTTTGACCACCGTATGTAGTTACTGTGAAAAATGTAACAAGTGTTCATCTTGTCTCATTTTGTGCTTGTCTCGCTCATATAGCGTCATTTTGCCAGGAAAATCAAAGGAAAGTCAATATTTAAGATTCATTTCTTTTTCTGTGTCAAACTGTCTTAGAATGACAATCCCACTTTAGAAACATCAATTGTGCATGTTTTTGAAGGACAACATGATTTATTTTGACTTGGTGTTGAGTTACTGTGAAAAATGCAACACGTCTCATTTTGTGCTTGTCTCGCTCGTACAGTTTGAGATTGACAGTGAAATCACATGAATGTCACTATTTAAAACTCAGCTGTTGTTATGTGTCAAACTGTCTTCGAATGACAATTCCCCTCCCCACCCTCTGCTCTCCTCCTCGACACTTTCATTAAGGCCGTGTGGATATGCTGTTCCTGATTAATTAACCCAATCTCTCTCAGCTCTTCTTCTCTGGGCCGTGGACCATTTTGGTTTACACTCCAGGGTCAGGGCATGTACTGGATCCCAGTCAGGGGAGACAAATGCTGGAAAACATGCCGGTCAGTATTCTTTTGTTCTACAATATTGTATTTATGACATGCAATCTGTACATGTATTGTCAGGCTTGTTTCTCCCACATATCTTTTGCCACATTATTTACAAATCACCATATACACACATTTTTGAAAGAAATATTCACCTGTCTGGCGCTTTTAAACCCCTCTTATTCGCGCAAGTGGTCTAGCAATCCTTGTCGTTCGAAATAATTCCAAAAATGGCCCTGGAGTGCCCTCTGCTGGATAAAGCCGAGAACAGCACTTTGGTGGCTTGTTTAAAATCCTCTGTCTGTGTGTATATTCTGTGGAACCGTGATAATTGTCATTTGAAATAAACTTTTGTGTCCAATTGGTTGTGTAGAGTGAATATGGGTCCGTTGAATGTGCTTGTGTCCAAGAAATTAACCAAATTGTGATGACTTATGGATTTACATTTTATACAGCGATTATGCTTGTTAAGATGTACAAAAACATTACAAATTCCTCCTCCTCAAATATAAATAAATAAATCCAGTTTTTAATTGCTTGGATGTCGTCTTGTGTATCAATCTTAGTATAAAGGCTGTCCACATCAATTGTGAATAGAAAAGAGCGGACCTTGTGTGTAAAGTCCGGATCCTGGCATTGGACTCTGTTCTGAGCTGGTGTGTTTGGATTGTTGTTTGACTTACGGATGGGCTGCTGATACCGCCACGGTCGGTAGTTATTCCAGCCTTTATTGCGGATGATGTACGGGCGCTGGTTAGATGATGAGCCGGCGGTCACACGCGGGCGTCCTCCGTCATACCAGCTGGTGCGCATCTGGCCGCGCGGCGCTGCTACAAAAGTCTTCGGGGACTGTTGGATAACCACGGCGGGACTGCTGGTCAGCTCTGGTCAATTGTGAATGTTTGTGAAAGACAACATTGTTTATTTTGACCACCGTATGTAGTTACAGTGAAAAATGTAACAAGTCTTCATCTTGTCTCATTTTGTGCTTGTCTCGCTCATATAGCGTCATTTTGCCAGGAAAATCAAAGGAAAGTCAATATTTAAGATTCATTTCTTTTTCTGTGTCAAACTGTCTTAGAATGACAATCCCACTTTGGAAACATCAATTGTGCATGTTTTTGAAGGACAACGTGATTTATTTTGACTTGGTTACTGTGAAAAATGCAACACGTCTCATTTTGTGCTTGTCTCGCTCGTACAGTTTGAGATTGACAGTGAAATCAGATGAATGTCACTATTTAAAACTCAGCTGTTGTTATGTGTCAAACTGTCTTGGAATGACAATTCCCCTCCCCAGGGCCGTGGACCATTTTGGTTTACACTCCAGGGTCAGGGCATGTACTGGATCCCAGTCAGGGGAGACAAATGCTGGAAAACATGCCGGTCAGTATTCTTTTGTTCTACAATATTGTATTTATGACATGCAATCTGTACATGTATTGTCAGGCTTGTTTCTCCCACATATCTTTTGCCACATTATTTACAAATCACCATATACACACATTTTTGAAAGAAATATTCACCTGTCTGGCGCTTTTAAACCCCTCTTATTCGCGCAAGTCGTCTAGCAATCCTTGTCGTTCGAAATAATTCCAAAAATGGCCCTGGAGTGCCCTCTGCTGGATAAAGCCGAGAACAGCACTTTGGTGGCTTGTTTAAAATCCTCTGTCTGTGTGTATATTCTGTGGAACCGTGATAATTGTCATTTGAAATAAACTTTTGTGTCCAACTGGTTGTGTAGAGTGAATATGGGTCCGTTGAATGTGCTTGTGTCCAAGAAATTAACCAAATTGTGATGACTTATGGATTTACATTTTATACAGCGATTATGCTTGTTAAGATGTACAAAAACATTACAAATTCCTCCTCCTCAAATATAAATAAATAAATCCAGTTTTTAATTGCTTGGATGTCGTCTTGTGTATCAATCTTAGTATAAAGGCTGTCCACATCAATTGTGAATAGAAAAGAGCGGACCTTGTGTGTAAAGTCCGGATCCTGGCACTGGACTCTGTTCTGAGCTGGCGTGTTTGGATTGTTGTTTGACTTACGGATGGGCTGCTGATACCGCCACGGTCGGTAGTTATTCCAGCCGTTATTGCGGATGATGTACGGGCGCTGGTTAGATGATGAGCCGGCGGTCACACGCGGGCGTCCTCCGTCATACCAGCCGGTGCGCATCTGGCCGCGCGGCGTTGCTACAAAAGTCTTCGGGGACTGTTGGATAACCACGGCGGGACTGCTGGTCAGCTCTGGTCAATTGTGAATGTTTGTGAAAGACAACATTGTTTATTTTGACCACCGTATGTAGTTACTGTGAAAAATGTAACAAGTGTTCATCTTGTCTCATTTTGTGCTTGTCTCGCTCATATAGCGTCATTTTGCCAGGAAAATCAAAGGAAAGTCAATATTTAAGATTCATTTCTTTTTCTGTGTCAAACTGTCTTAGAATGACAATCCCACTTTAGAAACATCAATTGTGCATGTTTTTGAAGGACAACATGATTTATTTTGACTTGGTGTTGAGTTACTGTGAAAAATGCAACACGTCTCATTTTGTGCTTGTCTCGCTCGTACAGTTTGAGATTGACAGTGAAATCAGATGAATGTCACTATTTAAAACTCAGCTGTTGTTATGTGTCAAACTGTCTTCGAATGACAATTCCCCTCCCCACCCTCTGCTCTCCTCCTCGACACTTTCATTAAGGCCGTGTGGATATGCTGTTCCTGATTAATTAACCCAATCTCTCTCAGCTCTTCTTCTCTGGGCCGTGGACCATTTTGGTTTACACTCCAGGGTCAGGGCATGTACTGGATCCCAGTCAGGGGAGACAAATGCTGGAAAACATGCCGGTCAGTATTCTTTTGTTCTACAATATTGTATTTATGACATGCAATCTGTACATGTATTGTCAGGCTTGTTTCTCCCACATATCATTTGCCACATTGTTTACAAATCACCATATACACACATTTTTGAAAGAAATATTCCCCTGTCTGGCGCTTTTAAACCCCTCTTATTCGCGCAAGTCGTCTAGCAATCCTTGTCGTTCGAAATCATTCCAAATATGGCCCTGGAGTGCCCTCTGCTGGATAAAGCCGAGAACAGCACTTTGGTGGCTTGTTTAAAATCCTCTGTCTGTGTGTATATTCTGTGGAACCGTGATAATTGTCATTTGAAATAAACTTTTGTGTCCAATTGGTTGTGTAGAGTGAATATGGGTCCGTTGAATGTGGTTGTGTCCAAGAAATTAACCAAATTGTGATGACTTATGGATTTACATTTTATACAGCGATTATGCTTGTTAAGATGTACAAAAACATTACAAATTCCTTCTTCTCAAATATAAATAAATAAATAAATAAATCAAGTTTTTAATTGCTTGGATGTCGTCTTGTGTATCAATCTTAGTATAAAGGCTGTCCACATCAATTGTGAATAGAAAAGAGCGGACCTTGTGTGTAAAGTCCGGATCCTGGCATTGGACTCTGTTCTGAGCTGGTGTGTTTGGATTGTTGTTTGACTTACGGATGGGCTGCTGATACCGCCACGGTCGGTAGTTATTCCAGCCTTTATTGCGGATGATGTACGGGCGCTGGTTAGATGATGAGCCGGCGGTCACACGCGGGCGTCCTCCGTCATACCAGCTGGTGCGCATCTGGCCGCGCGGCGCTGCTACAAAAGTCTTCGGGGACTGTTGGATAACCACGGCGGGACTGCTGGTCAGCTCTGGTCAATTGTGAATGTTTGTGAAAGACAACATTGTTTATTTTGACCACCGTATGTAGTTACAGTGAAAAATGTAACAAGTCTTCATCTTGTCTCATTTTGTGCTTGTCTCGCTCATATAGCGTCATTTTGCCAGGAAAATCAAAGGAAAGTCAATATTTAAGATTCATTTCTTTTTCTGTGTCAAACTGTCTTAGAATGACAATCCCACTTTGGAAACATCAATTGTGCATGTTTTTGAAGGACAACGTGATTTATTTTGACTTGGTTACTGTGAAAAATGCAACACGTCTCATTTTGTGCTTGTCTCGCTCGTACAGTTTGAGATTGACAGTGAAATCAGATGAATGTCACTATTTAAAACTCAGCTGTTGTTATGTGTCAAACTGTCTTCGAATGACATTTCCCCTCCCCACCCTCTGCTCTCCTCCTCGACACTTTCATTAAGGCCGTGTGGATATGCTGTTCCTGATTAATTAACCCAATCTCTCTCAGCTCTTCTTCTCTGGGCCGTGGACCATTTTGGTTTACACTCCAGGGTCAGGGCATGTACTGGATCCCAGTCAGGGGAGACAAATGCTGGAAAACATGCCGGTCAGTATTCTTTTGTTCTACAATATTGTATTTATGACATGCAATCTGTACATGTATTGTCAGGCTTGTTTCTCCCACATATCTTTTGCCACATTATTTACAAATCACCATATACACACATTTTTGAAAGAAATATTCCCCTGTCTGGCGCTTTTAAACCCCTCTTATTCGCGCAAGTCGTCTAGCAATCCTTGTCGTTCGAAATAATTCCAAAAATGGCCCTGGAGTGCCCTCTGCTGGATAAAGCCGAGAACAGCACTTTGGTGGCTTGTTTAGAATCCTCTGTCTGTGTGTATATTCTGTGGAACCGTGATAATTGTCATTTGAAATAAACTTTTGTGTCCAACTGGTTGTGTAGAGTGAATATGGGTCCGTTGAATGTGCTTGTGTCCAAGAAATTAACCAAATTGTGATGACTTATGGATTTACATTTTATACAGCGATTATGCTTGTTAAGATGTACAAAAACATTACAAATTCCTCCTCCTCAAATATGAATAAATAAATCCAGTTTTTAATTGCTTGGATGTCGTCTTGTGTATCAATCTTAGTATAAAGGCTGTCCACATCAATTGTGAATAGAAAAGAGCGAACCTTGTGTGTAAAGTCCGGATCCTGGCATTGGACTCTGTTCTGAGCTGGCGTGTTTGGATTGTTGTTTGACTTACGGATGGGCTGCTGATACCGCCACGGTCGGTAGTTATTCCAGCCGTTATTGCGGATGATGTACGGGCGCTGGTTAGATGATGAGCCGGCGGTCACACGCGGGCGTCCTCCGTCATACCAGCCGGTGCGCATCTGGCCGCGCGGCGTTGCTACAAAAGTCTTCGGGGACTGTTGGATAACCACGGCGGGACTGCTGGTCAGCTCTGGTCAATTGTGAATGTTTGTGAAAGACAACATTGTTTATTTTGACCACCGTATGTAGTTACTGTGAAAAATGTAACAAGTGTTCATCTTGTCTCATTTTGTGCTTGTCTCGCTCATATAGCGTCATTTTGCCAGGAAAATCAAAGGAAAGTCAATATTTAAGATTCATTTCTTTTTCTGTGTCAAACTGTCTTAGAATGACAATCCCACTTTAGAAACATCAATTGTGCATGTTTTTGAAGGACAACATGATTTATTTTGACTTGGTGTTGAGTTACTGTGAAAAATGCAACACGTCTCATTTTGTGCTTGTCTCGCTCGTACAGTTTGAGATTGACAGTGAAATCAGATGAATGTCACTATTTAAAACTCAGCTGTTGTTATGTGTCAAACTGTCTTCGAATGACATTTCCCCTCCCCACCCTCTGCTCTCCTCCTCGACACTTTCATTAAGGCCGTGTGGATATGCTGTTCCTGATTAATTAACCCAATCTCTCTCAGCTCTTCTTCTCTGGGCCGTGGACCATTTTGGTTTACACTCCAGGGTCAGGGCATGTACTGGATCCCAGTCAGGGGAGACAAATGCTGGAAAACATGCCGGTCAGTATTCTTTTGTTCTACAATATTGTATTTATGACATGCAATCTGTACATGTATTGTCAGGCTTGTTTCTCCCACATATCTTTTGCCACATTATTTACAAATCACCATATACACACATTTTTGAAAGAAATATTCCCCTGTCTGGCGCTTTTAAACCCCTCTTATTCGCGCAAGTCGTCTAGCAATCCTTGTCGTTCGAAATAATTCCAAATATGGCCCTGGAGTGCCCTCTGCTGGATAAAGCCGAGAACAGCACTTTGGTGGCTTGTTTAGAATCCTCTGTCTGTGTGTATATTCTGTGGAACCGTGATAATTGTCATTTGAAATAAACTTTTGTGTCCAATTGGTTGTGTAGAGTGAATATGGGTCCGTTGAATGTGGTTGTGTCCAAGAAATTAACCAAATTGTGATGACTTATGGATTTACATTTGATACAGCAATTATGCTTGTTAAGATGTACAAAAACATTACAAATTCCTCCTCCTCAAATATAAATAAATAAATCAAGTTTTTAATTGCTTGGATGTCGTCTTGTGTATCAATCTTAGTATAAAGGCTGTCCACATCAATTGTGAATAGAAAAGAGCGGACCTTGTGTGTAAAGTCCGGATCCTGGCATTGGACTCTGTTCTGAGCTGGTGTGTTTGGATTGTTGTTTGACTTACGGATGGGCTGCTGATACCGCCACGGTCGGTAGTTATTCCAGCCTTTATTGCGGATGATGTACGGGCGCTGGTTAGATGATGAGCCGGCGGTCACACGCGGGCGTCCTCCGTCATACCAGCCGGTGCGCATCTGGCCGCGCGGCGCTGCTACAAAAGTCTTCGGGGACTGTTGGATAACCACGGCGGGACTGCTGGTCAGCTCTGGTCAATTGTGAATGTTTGTGAAAGACAACATTGTTTATTTTGACCACCGTATGTAGTTACTGTGAAAAATGTAACAAGTGTTCATCTTGTCTCATTTTGTGCTTGTCTCGCTCATATAGCGTCATTTTGCCAGGAAAATCAAAGGAAAGTCAATATTTAAGATTCATTTCTTTTTCTGTGTCAAACTGTCTTAGAATGACAATCCCACTTTAGAAACATCAATTGTGCATGTTTTTGAAGGACAACATGATTTATTTTGACTTGGTGTTGAGTTACTGTGAAAAATGCAACACGTCTCATTTTGTGCTTGTCTCGCTCGTACAGTTTGAGATTGACAGTGAAATCAGATGAATGTCACTATTTAAAACTCAGCTGTTGTTATGTGTCAAACTGTCTTCGAATGACAATTCCCCTCCCCACCCTCTGCTCTCCTCCTCGACACTTTCATTAAGGCCGTGTGGATATGCTGTTCCTGATTAATTAACCCAATCTCTCTCAGCTCTTCTTCTCTGGGCCGTGGACCATTTTGGTTTACACTCCAGGGTCAGGGCATGTACTGGATCCCAGTCAGGGGAGACAAATGCTGGAAAACATGCCGGTCAGTATTCTTTTGTTCTACAATATTGTATTTATGACATGCAATCTGTACATGTATTGTCAGGCTTGTTTCTCCCACATATCTTTTGCCACATTATTTACAAATCACCATATACACACATTTTTGAAAGAAATATTCACCTGTCTGGCGCTTTTAAACCCCTCTTATTCGCGCAAGTGGTCTAGCAATCCTTGTCGTTCGAAATAATTCCAAAAATGGCCCTGGAGTGCCCTCTGCTGGATAAAGCCGAGAACAGCACTTTGGTGGCTTGTTTAAAATCCTCTGTCTGTGTGTATATTCTGTGGAACCGTGATAATTGTCATTTGAAATAAACTTTTGTGTCCAATTGGTTGTGTAGAGTGAATATGGGTCCGTTGAATGTGCTTGTGTCCAAGAAATTAACCAAATTGTGATGACTTATGGATTTACATTTTATACAGCGATTATGCTTGTTAAGATGTACAAAAACATTACAAATTCCTCCTCCTCAAATATAAATAAATAAATCCAGTTTTTAATTGCTTGGATGTCGTCTTGTGTATCAATCTTAGTATAAAGGCTGTCCACATCAATTGTGAATAGAAAAGAGCGGACCTTGTGTGTAAAGTCCGGATCCTGGCATTGGACTCTGTTCTGAGCTGGTGTGTTTGGATTGTTGTTTGACTTACGGATGGGCTGCTGATACCGCCACGGTCGGTAGTTATTCCAGCCTTTATTGCGGATGATGTACGGGCGCTGGTTAGATGATGAGCCGGCGGTCACACACGGGCGTCCTCCGTCATACCAGCCGGTGCGCATCTGGCCGCGCGGCGCTGCTACAAAAGTCTTCGGGGACTGTTGGATAACCACGGCGGGACTGCTGGTCAGCTCTGGTCAATTGTGAATGTTTGTGAAAGACAACATTGTTTATTTTGACCACCGTATGTAGTTACTGTGAAAAATGTAACAAGTGTTCATCTTGTCTCATTTTGTGCTTGTCTCGCTCATATAGCGTCATTTTGCCAGGAAAATCAAAGGAAAGTCAATATTTAAGATTGATTTCTTTTTCTGTGTCAAACTGTCTTAGAATGACAATCCCACTTTAGAAACATCAATTGTGCATGTTTTTGAAGGACAACATGATTTATTTTGACTTGGTGTTGAGTTACTGTGAAAAATGCAACACGTCTCATTTTGTGCTTGTCTCGCTCGTACAGTTTGAGATTGACAGTGAAATCAGATGAATGTCACTATTTAAAACTCAGCTGTTGTTATGTGTCAAACTGTCTTGGAATGACAATTCCCCTCCCCACCCTCTGCTCTCCTCCTCGACACTTTCATTAAGGCCGTGTGGATATGCTGTTCCTGATTAATTAACCCAATCTCTCTCAGCTCTTCTTCTCTGGGCCGTGGACCATTTTGGTTTACACTCCAGGGTCAGGGCATGTACTGGATCCCAGTCAGGGGAGACAAATGCTGGAAAACATGCCGGTCAGTATTCTTTTGTTCTACAATATTGTATTTATGACATGCAATCTGTACATGTATTGTCAGGCTTGTTTCTCCCACATATCTTTTGCCACATTATTTACAAATCACCATATACACACATTTTTGAAAGAAATATTCCCCTGTCTGGCGCTTTTAAACCCCTCTTATTCGCGCAAGTCGTCTAGCAATCCTTGTCGTTCGAAATAATTCCAAATATGGCCCTGGAGTGCCCTCTGCTGGATAAAGCCGAGAACAGCACTTTGGTGGCTTGTTTAGAATCCTCTGTCTGTGTGTATATTCTGTGGAACCGTGATAATTGTCATTTGAAATAAACTTTTGTGTCCAATTGGTTGTGTAGAGTGAATATGGGTCTGTTGAATGTGGTTGTGTCCAAGAAATTAACCAAATTGTGATGACTTATGGATTTACATTTGATACAGCAATTATGCTTGTTAAGATGTACAAAAACATTACAAATTCCTCCTCCTCAAATATAAATAAATAAATCAAGTTTTTAATTGCTTGGATGTCGTCTTGTGTATCAATCTTAGTATAAAGGCTGTCCACATCAATTGTGAATAGAAAAGAGCGGACCTTGTGTGTAAAGTCCGGATCCTGGCATTGGACTCTGTTCTGAGCTGGTGTGTTTGGATTGTTGTTTGACTTACGGATGGGCTGCTGATACCGCCACGGTCGGTAGTTATTCCAGCCTTTATTGCGGATGATGTACGGGCGCTGGTTAGATGATGAGCCGGCGGTCACACGCGGGCGTCCTCCGTCATACCAGCCGGTGCGCATCTGGCCGCACGGCGCTGCTACAAAAGTCTTCGGGGACTGTTGGATAACCACGGCGGGACTGCTGGTCAGCTCTGGTCAATTGTGAATGTTTGTGAAAGACAACATTGTTTATTTTGACCACCGTATGTAGTTACTGTGAAAAATGTAACAAGTGTTCATCTTGTCTCATTTTGTGCTTGTCTCGCTCATATAGCGTCATTTTGCCAGGAAAATCAAAGGAAAGTCAATATTTAAGATTCATTTCTTTTTCTGTGTCAAACTGTCTTAGAATGACAATCCCACTTTAGAAACATCAATTGTGCATGTTTTTGAAGGACAACATGATTTATTTTGACTTGGTGTTGAGTTACTGTGAAAAATGCAACACGTCTCATTTTGTGCTTGTCTCGCTCGTACAGTTTGAGATTGACAGTGAAATCAGATGAATGTCACTATTTAAAACTCAGCTGTTGTTATGTGTCAAACTGTCTTCGAATGACAATTCCCCTCCCCACCCTCTGCTCTCCTCCTCGACACTTTCATTAAGGCCGTGTGGATATGCTGTTCCTGATTAATTAACCCAATCTCTCTCAGCTCTTCTTCTCTGGGCCGTGGACCATTTTGGTTTACACTCCAGGGTCAGGGCATGTACTGGATCCCAGTCAGGGGAGACAAATGCTGGAAAACATGCCGGTCAGTATTCTTTTGTTCTACAATATTGTATTTATGACATGCAATCTGTACATGTATTGTCAGGCTTGTTTCTCCCACATATCATTTGCCACATTGTTTACAAATCACCATATACACACATTTTTGAAAGAAATATTCCCCTGTCTGGCGCTTTTAAACCCCTCTTATTCGCGCAAGTCGTCTAGCAATCCTTGTCGTTCGAAATCATTCCAAATATGGCCCTGGAGTGCCCTCTGCTGGATGAAGCCGAGAACAGCACTTTGGTTGCTTGTTTAAAATCCTCTGTCTGTGTGTATATTCTGTGGAACCGTGATAATTGTCATTTGAAATAAACTTTTGTGTCCAATTGGTTGTGTAGAGTGAATATGGGTCCGTTGAATGTGGTTGTGTCCAAGAAATTAACCAAATTGTGATGACTTATGGATTTACATTTTATACAGCGATTATGCTTGTTAAGATGTACAAAAACATTACAAATTCCTTCTTCTCAAATATAAATAAATAAATAAATAAATCAAGTTTTTAATTGCTTGGATGTCGTCTTGTGTATCAATCTTAGTATAAAGGCTGTCCACATCAATTGTGAATAGAAAAGAGCGGACCTTGTGTGTAAAGTCCGGATCCTGGCATTGGACTCTGTTCTGAGCTGGTGTGTTTGGATTGTTGTTTGACTTACGGATGGGCTGCTGATACCGCCACGGTCGGTAGTTATTCCAGCCTTTATTGCGGATGATGTACGGGCGCTGGTTAGATGATGAGCCGGCGGTCACACGCGGGCGTCCTCCGTCATACCAGCTGGTGCGCATCTGGCCGCGCGGCGCTGCTACAAAAGTCTTCGGGGACTGTTGGATAACCACGGCGGGACTGCTGGTCAGCTCTGGTCAATTGTGAATGTTTGTGAAAGACAACATTGTTTATTTTGACCACCGTATGTAGTTACAGTGAAAAATGTAACAAGTCTTCATCTTGTCTCATTTTGTGCTTGTCTCGCTCATATAGCGTCATTTTGCCAGGAAAATCAAAGGAAAGTCAATATTTAAGATTCATTTCTTTTTCTGTGTCAAACTGTCTTAGAATGACAATCCCACTTTGGAAACATCAATTGTGCATGTTTTTGAAGGACAACGTGATTTATTTTGACTTGGTTACTGTGAAAAATGCAACACGTCTCATTTTGTGCTTGTCTCGCTCGTACAGTTTGAGATTGACAGTGAAATCAGATGAATGTCACTATTTAAAACTCAGCTGTTGTTATGTGTCAAACTGTCTTCGAATGACATTTCCCCTCCCCACCCTCTGCTCTCCTCCTCGACACTTTCATTAAGGCCGTGTGGATATGCTGTTCCTGATTAATTAACCCAATCTCTCTCAGCTCTTCTTCTCTGGGCCGTGGACCATTTTGGTTTACACTCCAGGGTCAGGGCATGTACTGGATCCCAGTCAGGGGAGACAAATGCTGGAAAACATGCCGGTCAGTATTCTTTTGTTCTACAATATTGTATTTATGACATGCAATCTGTACATGTATTGTCAGGCTTGTTTCTCCCACATATCTTTTGCCACATTATTTACAAATCACCATATACACACATTTTTGAAAGAAATATTCCCCTGTCTGGCGCTTTTAAACCCCTCTTATTCGCGCAAGTCGTCTAGCAATCCTTGTCGTTCGAAATAATTCCAAAAATGGCCCTGGAGTGCCCTCTGCTGGATAAAGCCGAGAACAGCACTTTGGTGGCTTGTTTAGAATCCTCTGTCTGTGTGTATATTCTGTGGAACCGTGATAATTGTCATTTGAAATAAACTTTTGTGTCCAACTGGTTGTGTAGAGTGAATATGGGTCCGTTGAATGTGCTTGTGTCCAAGAAATTAACCAAATTGTGATGACTTATGGATTTACATTTTATACAGCGATTATGCTTGTTAAGATGTACAAAAACATTACAAATTCCTCCTCCTCAAATATGAATAAATAAATCCAGTTTTTAATTGCTTGGATGTCGTCTTGTGTATCAATCTTAGTATAAAGGCTGTCCACATCAATTGTGAATAGAAAAGAGCGAACCTTGTGTGTAAAGTCCGGATCCTGGCATTGGACTCTGTTCTGAGCTGGCGTGTTTGGATTGTTGTTTGACTTACGGATGGGCTGCTGATACCGCCACGGTCGGTAGTTATTCCAGCCGTTATTGCGGATGATGTACGGGCGCTGGTTAGATGATGAGCCGGCGGTCACACGCGGGCGTCCTCCGTCATACCAGCCGGTGCGCATCTGGCCGCGCGGCGTTGCTACAAAAGTCTTCGGGGACTGTTGGATAACCACGGCGGGACTGCTGGTCAGCTCTGGTCAATTGTGAATGTTTGTGAAAGACAACATTGTTTATTTTGACCACCGTATGTAGTTACTGTGAAAAATGTAACAAGTGTTCATCTTGTCTCATTTTGTGCTTGTCTCGCTCATATAGCGTCATTTTGCCAGGAAAATCAAAGGAAAGTCAATATTTAAGATTCATTTCTTTTTCTGTGTCAAACTGTCTTAGAATGACAATCCCACTTTAGAAACATCAATTGTGCATGTTTTTGAAGGACAACATGATTTATTTTGACTTGGTGTTGAGTTACTGTGAAAAATGCAACACGTCTCATTTTGTGCTTGTCTCGCTCGTACAGTTTGAGATTGACAGTGAAATCAGATGAATGTCACTATTTAAAACTCAGCTGTTGTTATGTGTCAAACTGTCTTCGAATGACATTTCCCCTCCCCACCCTCTGCTCTCCTCCTCGACACTTTCATTAAGGCCGTGTGGATATGCTGTTCCTGATTAATTAACCCAATCTCTCTCAGCTCTTCTTCTCTGGGCCGTGGACCATTTTGGTTTACACTCCAGGGTCAGGGCATGTACTGGATCCCAGTCAGGGGAGACAAATGCTGGAAAACATGCCGGTCAGTATTCTTTTGTTCTACAATATTGTATTTATGACATGCAATCTGTACATGTATTGTCAGGCTTGTTTCTCCCACATATCTTTTGCCACATTATTTACAAATCACCATATACACACATTTTTGAAAGAAATATTCCCCTGTCTGGCGCTTTTAAACCCCTCTTATTCGCGCAAGTCGTCTAGCAATCCTTGTCGTTCGAAATAATTCCAAATATGGCCCTGGAGTGCCCTCTGCTGGATAAAGCCGAGAACAGCACTTTGGTGGCTTGTTTAGAATCCTCTGTCTGTGTGTATATTCTGTGGAACCGTGATAATTGTCATTTGAAATAAACTTTTGTGTCCAATTGGTTGTGTAGAGTGAATATGGGTCTGTTGAATGTGGTTGTGTCCAAGAAATTAACCAAATTGTGATGACTTATGGATTTACATTTGATACAGCAATTATGCTTGTTAAGATGTACAAAAACATTACAAATTCCTCCTCCTCAAATATAAATAAATAAATCAAGTTTTTAATTGCTTGGATGTCGTCTTGTGTATCAATCTTAGTATAAAGGCTGTCCACATCAATTGTGAATAGAAAAGAGCGGACCTTGTGTGTAAAGTCCGGATCCTGGCATTGGACTCTGTTCTGAGCTGGTGTGTTTGGATTGTTGTTTGACTTACGGATGGGCTGCTGATACCGCCACGGTCGGTAGTTATTCCAGCCTTTATTGCGGATGATGTACGGGCGCTGGTTAGATGATGAGCCGGCGGTCACACGCGGGCGTCCTCCGTCATACCAGCCGGTGCGCATCTGGCCGCACGGCGCTGCTACAAAAGTCTTCGGGGACTGTTGGATAACCACGGCGGGACTGCTGGTCAGCTCTGGTCAATTGTGAATGTTTGTGAAAGACAACATTGTTTATTTTGACCACCGTATGTAGTTACTGTGAAAAATGTAACAAGTGTTCATCTTGTCTCATTTTGTGCTTGTCTCGCTCATATAGCGTCATTTTGCCAGGAAAATCAAAGGAAAGTCAATATTTAAGATTCATTTCTTTTTCTGTGTCAAACTGTCTTAGAATGACAATCCCACTTTAGAAACATCAATTGTGCATGTTTTTGAAGGACAACATGATTTATTTTGACTTGGTGTTGAGTTACTGTGAAAAATGCAACACGTCTCATTTTGTGCTTGTCTCGCTCGTACAGTTTGAGATTGACAGTGAAATCAGATGAATGTCACTATTTAAAACTCAGCTGTTGTTATGTGTCAAACTGTCTTCGAATGACAATTCCCCTCCCCACCCTCTGCTCTCCTCCTCGACACTTTCATTAAGGCCGTGTGGATATGCTGTTCCTGATTAATTAACCCAATCTCTCTCAGCTCTTCTTCTCTGGGCCGTGGACCATTTTGGTTTACACTCCAGGGTCAGGGCATGTACTGGATCCCAGTCAGGGGAGACAAATGCTGGAAAACATGCCGGTCAGTATTCTTTTGTTCTACAATATTGTATTTATGACATGCAATCTGTACATGTATTGTCAGGCTTGTTTCTCCCACATATCATTTGCCACATTGTTTACAAATCACCATATACACACATTTTTGAAAGAAATATTCCCCTGTCTGGCGCTTTTAAACCCCTCTTATTCGCGCAAGTCGTCTAGCAATCCTTGTCGTTCGAAATCATTCCAAATATGGCCCTGGAGTGCCCTCTGCTGGATGAAGCCGAGAACAGCACTTTGGTTGCTTGTTTAAAATCCTCTGTCTGTGTGTATATTCTGTGGAACCGTGATAATTGTCATTTGAAATAAACTTTTGTGTCCAATTGGTTGTGTAGAGTGAATATGGGTCCGTTGAATGTGGTTGTGTCCAAGAAATTAACCAAATTGTGATGACTTATGGATTTACATTTTATACAGCGATTATGCTTGTTAAGATGTACAAAAACATTACAAATTCCTTCTTCTCAAATATAAATAAATAAATAAATAAATCAAGTTTTTAATTGCTTGGATGTCGTCTTGTGTATCAATCTTAGTATAAAGGCTGTCCACATCAATTGTGAATAGAAAAGAGCGGACCTTGTGTGTAAAGTCCGGATCCTGGCATTGGACTCTGTTCTGAGCTGGTGTGTTTGGATTGTTGTTTGACTTACGGATGGGCTGCTGATACCGCCACGGTCGGTAGTTATTCCAGCCTTTATTGCGGATGATGTACGGGCGCTGGTTAGATGATGAGCCGGCGGTCACACGCGGGCGTCCTCCGTCATACCAGCTGGTGCGCATCTGGCCGCGCGGCGCTGCTACAAAAGTCTTCGGGGACTGTTGGATAACCACGGCGGGACTGCTGGTCAGCTCTGGTCAATTGTGAATGTTTGTGAAAGACAACATTGTTTATTTTGACCACCGTATGTAGTTACAGTGAAAAATGTAACAAGTCTTCATCTTGTCTCATTTTGTGCTTGTCTCGCTCATATAGCGTCATTTTGCCAGGAAAATCAAAGGAAAGTCAATATTTAAGATTCATTTCTTTTTCTGTGTCAAACTGTCTTAGAATGACAATCCCACTTTGGAAACATCAATTGTGCATGTTTTTGAAGGACAACGTGATTTATTTTGACTTGGTTACTGTGAAAAATGCAACACGTCTCATTTTGTGCTTGTCTCGCTCGTACAGTTTGAGATTGACAGTGAAATCAGATGAATGTCACTATTTAAAACTCAGCTGTTGTTATGTGTCAAACTGTCTTCGAATGACATTTCCCCTCCCCACCCTCTGCTCTCCTCCTCGACACTTTCATTAAGGCCGTGTGGATATGCTGTTCCTGATTAATTAACCCAATCTCTCTCAGCTCTTCTTCTCTGGGCCGTGGACCATTTTGGTTTACACTCCAGGGTCAGGGCATGTACTGGATCCCAGTCAGGGGAGACAAATGCTGGAAAACATGCCGGTCAGTATTCTTTTGTTCTACAATATTGTATTTATGACATGCAATCTGTACATGTATTGTCAGGCTTGTTTCTCCCACATATCTTTTGCCACATTATTTACAAATCACCATATACACACATTTTTGAAAGAAATATTCCCCTGTCTGGCGCTTTTAAACCCCTCTTATTCGCGCAAGTCGTCTAGCAATCCTTGTCGTTCGAAATAATTCCAAAAATGGCCCTGGAGTGCCCTCTGCTGGATAAAGCCGAGAACAGCACTTTGGTGGCTTGTTTAGAATCCTCTGTCTGTGTGTATATTCTGTGGAACCGTGATAATTGTCATTTGAAATAAACTTTTGTGTCCAACTGGTTGTGTAGAGTGAATATGGGTCCGTTGAATGTGCTTGTGTCCAAGAAATTAACCAAATTGTGATGACTTATGGATTTACATTTTATACAGCGATTATGCTTGTTAAGATGTACAAAAACATTACAAATTCCTCCTCCTCAAATATGAATAAATAAATCCAGTTTTTAATTGCTTGGATGTCGTCTTGTGTATCAATCTTAGTATAAAGGCTGTCCACATCAATTGTGAATAGAAAAGAGCGAACCTTGTGTGTAAAGTCCGGATCCTGGCATTGGACTCTGTTCTGAGCTGGCGTGTTTGGATTGTTGTTTGACTTACGGATGGGCTGCTGATACCGCCACGGTCGGTAGTTATTCCAGCCGTTATTGCGGATGATGTACGGGCGCTGGTTAGATGATGAGCCGGCGGTCACACGCGGGCGTCCTCCGTCATACCAGCCGGTGCGCATCTGGCCGCGCGGCGTTGCTACAAAAGTCTTCGGGGACTGTTGGATAACCACGGCGGGACTGCTGGTCAGCTCTGGTCAATTGTGAATGTTTGTGAAAGACAACATTGTTTATTTTGACCACCGTATGTAGTTACTGTGAAAAATGTAACAAGTGTTCATCTTGTCTCATTTTGTGCTTGTCTCGCTCATATAGCGTCATTTTGCCAGGAAAATCAAAGGAAAGTCAATATTTAAGATTCATTTCTTTTTCTGTGTCAAACTGTCTTAGAATGACAATCCCACTTTAGAAACATCAATTGTGCATGTTTTTGAAGGACAACATGATTTATTTTGACTTGGTGTTGAGTTACTGTGAAAAATGCAACACGTCTCATTTTGTGCTTGTCTCGCTCGTACAGTTTGAGATTGACAGTGAAATCAGATGAATGTCACTATTTAAAACTCAGCTGTTGTTATGTGTCAAACTGTCTTCGAATGACATTTCCCCTCCCCACCCTCTGCTCTCCTCCTCGACACTTTCATTAAGGCCGTGTGGATATGCTGTTCCTGATTAATTAACCCAATCTCTCTCAGCTCTTCTTCTCTGGGCCGTGGACCATTTTGGTTTACACTCCAGGGTCAGGGCATGTACTGGATCCCAGTCAGGGGAGACAAATGCTGGAAAACATGCCGGTCAGTATTCTTTTGTTCTACAATATTGTATTTATGACATGCAATCTGTACATGTATTGTCAGGCTTGTTTCTCCCACATATCTTTTGCCACATTATTTACAAATCACCATATACACACATTTTTGAAAGAAATATTCCCCTGTCTGGCGCTTTTAAACCCCTCTTATTCGCGCAAGTCGTCTAGCAATCCTTGTCGTTCGAAATAATTCCAAATATGGCCCTGGAGTGCCCTCTGCTGGATAAAGCCGAGAACAGCACTTTGGTGGCTTGTTTAGAATCCTCTGTCTGTGTGTATATTCTGTGGAACCGTGATAATTGTCATTTGAAATAAACTTTTGTGTCCAATTGGTTGTGTAGAGTGAATATGGGTCCGTTGAATGTGGTTGTGTCCAAGAAATTAACCAAATTGTGATGACTTATGGATTTACATTTGATACAGCAATTATGCTTGTTAAGATGTACAAAAACATTACAAATTCCTCCTCCTCAAATATAAATAAATAAATCAAGTTTTTAATTGCTTGGATGTCGTCTTGTGTATCAATCTTAGTATAAAGGCTGTCCACATCAATTGTGAATAGAAAAGAGCGGACCTTGTGTGTAAAGTCCGGATCCTGGCATTGGACTCTGTTCTGAGCTGGTGTGTTTGGATTGTTGTTTGACTTACGGATGGGCTGCTGATACCGCCACGGTCGGTAGTTATTCCAGCCTTTATTGCGGATGATGTACGGGCGCTGGTTAGATGATGAGCCGGCGGTCACACGCGGGCGTCCTCCGTCATACCAGCCGGTGCGCATCTGGCCGCGCGGCGCTGCTACAAAAGTCTTCGGGGACTGTTGGATAACCACGGCGGGACTGCTGGTCAGCTCTGGTCAATTGTGAATGTTTGTGAAAGACAACATTGTTTATTTTGACCACCGTATGTAGTTACTGTGAAAAATGTAACAAGTGTTCATCTTGTCTCATTTTGTGCTTGTCTCGCTCATATAGCGTCATTTTGCCAGGAAAATCAAAGGAAAGTCAATATTTAAGATTCATTTCTTTTTCTGTGTCAAACTGTCTTAGAATGACAATCCCACTTTAGAAACATCAATTGTGCATGTTTTTGAAGGACAACATGATTTATTTTGACTTGGTGTTGAGTTACTGTGAAAAATGCAACACGTCTCATTTTGTGCTTGTCTCGCTCGTACAGTTTGAGATTGACAGTGAAATCAGATGAATGTCACTATTTAAAACTCAGCTGTTGTTATGTGTCAAACTGTCTTCGAATGACAATTCCCCTCCCCACCCTCTGCTCTCCTCCTCGACACTTTCATTAAGGCCGTGTGGATATGCTGTTCCTGATTAATTAACCCAATCTCTCTCAGCTCTTCTTCTCTGGGCCGTGGACCATTTTGGTTTACACTCCAGGGTCAGGGCATGTACTGGATCCCAGTCAGGGGAGACAAATGCTGGAAAACATGCCGGTCAGTATTCTTTTGTTCTACAATATTGTATTTATGACATGCAATCTGTACATGTATTGTCAGGCTTGTTTCTCCCACATATCTTTTGCCACATTATTTACAAATCACCATATACACACATTTTTGAAAGAAATATTCACCTGTCTGGCGCTTTTAAACCCCTCTTATTCGCGCAAGTGGTCTAGCAATCCTTGTCGTTCGAAATAATTCCAAAAATGGCCCTGGAGTGCCCTCTGCTGGATAAAGCCGAGAACAGCACTTTGGTGGCTTGTTTAAAATCCTCTGTCTGTGTGTATATTCTGTGGAACCGTGATAATTGTCATTTGAAATAAACTTTTGTGTCCAATTGGTTGTGTAGAGTGAATATGGGTCCGTTGAATGTGCTTGTGTCCAAGAAATTAACCAAATTGTGATGACTTATGGATTTACATTTTATACAGCGATTATGCTTGTTAAGATGTACAAAAACATTACAAATTCCTCCTCCTCAAATATAAATAAATAAATCCAGTTTTTAATTGCTTGGATGTCGTCTTGTGTATCAATCTTAGTATAAAGGCTGTCCACATCAATTGTGAATAGAAAAGAGCGGACCTTGTGTGTAAAGTCCGGATCCTGGCATTGGACTCTGTTCTGAGCTGGCGTGTTTGGATTGTTGTTTGACTTACGGATGGGCTGCTGATACCGCCACGGTCGGTAGTTATTCCAGCCGTTATTGCGGATGATGTACGGGCGCTGGTTAGATGATGAGCCGGCGGTCACACGCGGGCGTCCTCCGTCATACCAGCCGGTGCGCATCTGGCCGCGCGGCGTTGCTACAAAAGTCTTCGGGGACTGTTGGATAACCACGGCGGGACTGCTGGTCAGCTCTGGTCAATTGTGAATGTTTGTGAAAGACAACATTGTTTATTTTGACCACCGTATGTAGTTACTGTGAAAAATGTAACAAGTGTTCATCTTGTCTCATTTTGTGCTTGTCTCGCTCATATAGCGTCATTTTGCCAGGAAAATCAAAGGAAAGTCAATATTTAAGATTCATTTCTTTTTCTGTGTCAAACTGTCTTAGAATGACAATCCCACTTTAGAAACATCAATTGTGCATGTTTTTGAAGGACAACATGATTTATTTTGACTTGGTGTTGAGTTACTGTGAAAAATGCAACACGTCTCATTTTGTGCTTGTCTCGCTCGTACAGTTTGAGATTGACAGTGAAATCAGATGAATGTCACTATTTAAAACTCAGCTGTTGTTACGTGTCAAACTGTCTTCGAATGACAATTCCCCTCCCCACCCTCTGCTCTCCTCCTCGACACTTTCATTAAGGCCGTGTGGATATGCTGTTCCTGATTAATTAACCCAATCTCTCTCAGCTCTTCTTCTCTGGGCCGTGGACCATTTTGGTTTACACTCCAGGGTCAGGGCATGTACTGGATCCCAGTCAGGGGAGACAAATGCTGGAAAACATGCCGGTCAGTATTCTTTTGTTCTACAATATTGTATTTATGACATGCAATCTGTACATGTATTGTCAGGCTTGTTTCTCCCACATATCATTTGCCACATTGTTTACAAATCACCATATACACACATTTTTGAAAGAAATATTCCCCTGTCTGGCGCTTTTAAACCCCTCTTATTCGCGCAAGTCGTCTAGCAATCCTTGTCGTTCGAAATCATTCCAAATATGGCCCTGGAGTGCCCTCTGCTGGATGAAGCCGAGAACAGCACTTTGGTTGCTTGTTTAAAATCCTCTGTCTGTGTGTATATTCTGTGGAACCGTGATAATTGTCATTTGAAATAAACTTTTGTGTCCAATTGGTTGTGTAGAGTGAATATGGGTCCGTTGAATGTGGTTGTGTCCAAGAAATTAACCAAATTGTGATGACTTATGGATTTACATTTTATACAGCGATTATGCTTGTTAAGATGTACAAAAACATTACAAATTCCTTCTTCTCAAATATAAATAAATAAATAAATAAATCAAGTTTTTAATTGCTTGGATGTCGTCTTGTGTATCAATCTTAGTATAAAGGCTGTCCACATCAATTGTGAATAGAAAAGAGCGGACCTTGTGTGTAAAGTCCGGATCCTGGCATTGGACTCTGTTCTGAGCTGGTGTGTTTGGATTGTTGTTTGACTTACGGATGGGCTGCTGATACCGCCACGGTCGGTAGTTATTCCAGCCTTTATTGCGGATGATGTACGGGCGCTGGTTAGATGATGAGCCGGCGGTCACACGCGGGCGTCCTCCGTCATACCAGCTGGTGCGCATCTGGCCGCGCGGCGCTGCTACAAAAGTCTTCGGGGACTGTTGGATAACCACGGCGGGACTGCTGGTCAGCTCTGGTCAATTGTGAATGTTTGTGAAAGACAACATTGTTTATTTTGACCACCGTATGTAGTTACAGTGAAAAATGTAACAAGTCTTCATCTTGTCTCATTTTGTGCTTGTCTCGCTCATATAGCGTCATTTTGCCAGGAAAATCAAAGGAAAGTCAATATTTAAGATTCATTTCTTTTTCTGTGTCAAACTGTCTTAGAATGACAATCCCACTTTGGAAACATCAATTGTGCAAGTTTTTGAAGGACAACGTGATTTATTTTGACTTGGTTACTGTGAAAAATGCAACACGTCTCATTTTGTGCTTGTCTCGCTCGTACAGTTTGAGATTGACAGTGAAATCAGATGAATGTCACTATTTAAAACTCAGCTGTTGTTATGTGTCAAACTGTCTTCGAATGACATTTCCCCTCCCCACCCTCTGCTCTCCTCCTCGACACTTTCATTAAGGCCGTGTGGATATGCTGTTCCTGATTAATTAACCCAATCTCTCTCAGCTCTTCTTCTCTGGGCCGTGGACCATTTTGGTTTACACTCCAGGGTCAGGGCATGTACTGGATCCCAGTCAGGGGAGACAAATGCTGGAAAACATGCCGGTCAGTATTCTTTTGTTCTACAATATTGTATTTATGACATGCAATCTGTACATGTATTGTCAGGCTTGTTTCTCCCACATATCTTTTGCCACATTATTTACAAATCACCATATACACACATTTTTGAAAGAAATATTCCCCTGTCTGGCGCTTTTAAACCCCTCTTATTCGCGCAAGTCGTCTAGCAATCCTTGTCGTTCGAAATAATTCCAAAAATGGCCCTGGAGTGCCCTCTGCTGGATAAAGCCGAGAACAGCACTTTGGTGGCTTGTTTAGAATCCTCTGTCTGTGTGTATATTCTGTGGAACCGTGATAATTGTCATTTGAAATAAACTTTTGTGTCCAACTGGTTGTGTAGAGTGAATATGGGTCCGTTGAATGTGCTTGTGTCCAAGAAATTAACCAAATTGTGATGACTTATGGATTTACATTTTATACAGCGATTATGCTTGTTAAGATGTACAAAAACATTACAAATTCCTCCTCCTCAAATATGAATAAATAAATCCAGTTTTTAATTGCTTGGATGTCGTCTTGTGTATCAATCTTAGTATAAAGGCTGTCCACATCAATTGTGAATAGAAAAGAGCGAACCTTGTGTGTAAAGTCCGGATCCTGGCATTGGACTCTGTTCTGAGCTGGCGTGTTTGGATTGTTGTTTGACTTACGGATGGGCTGCTGATACCGCCACGGTCGGTAGTTATTCCAGCCGTTATTGCGGATGATGTACGGGCGCTGGTTAGATGATGAGCCGGCGGTCACACGCGGGCGTCCTCCGTCATACCAGCCGGTGCGCATCTGGCCGCGCGGCGTTGCTACAAAAGTCTTCGGGGACTGTTGGATAACCACGGCGGGACTGCTGGTCAGCTCTGGTCAATTGTGAATGTTTGTGAAAGACAACATTGTTTATTTTGACCACCGTATGTAGTTACTGTGAAAAATGTAACAAGTGTTCATCTTGTCTCATTTTGTGCTTGTCTCGCTCATATAGCGTCATTTTGCCAGGAAAATCAAAGGAAAGTCAATATTTAAGATTCATTTCTTTTTCTGTGTCAAACTGTCTTAGAATGACAATCCCACTTTAGAAACATCAATTGTGCATGTTTTTGAAGGACAACATGATTTATTTTGACTTGGTGTTGAGTTACTGTGAAAAATGCAACACGTCTCATTTTGTGCTTGTCTCGCTCGTACAGTTTGAGATTGACAGTGAAATCAGATGAATGTCACTATTTAAAACTCAGCTGTTGTTATGTGTCAAACTGTCTTCGAATGACATTTCCCCTCCCCACCCTCTGCTCTCCTCCTCGACACTTTCATTAAGGCCGTGTGGATATGCTGTTCCTGATTAATTAACCCAATCTCTCTCAGCTCTTCTTCTCTGGGCCGTGGACCATTTTGGTTTACACTCCAGGGTCAGGGCATGTACTGGATCCCAGTCAGGGGAGACAAATGCTGGAAAACATGCCGGTCAGTATTCTTTTGTTCTACAATATTGTATTTATGACATGCAATCTGTACATGTATTGTCAGGCTTGTTTCTCCCACATATCTTTTGCCACATTATTTACAAATCACCATATACACACATTTTTGAAAGAAATATTCCCCTGTCTGGCGCTTTTAAACCCCTCTTATTCGCGCAAGTCGTCTAGCAATCCTTGTCGTTCGAAATAATTCCAAATATGGCCCTGGAGTGCCCTCTGCTGGATAAAGCCGAGAACAGCACTTTGGTGGCTTGTTTAGAATCCTCTGTCTGTGTGTATATTCTGTGGAACCGTGATAATTGTCATTTGAAATAAACTTTTGTGTCCAATTGGTTGTGTAGAGTGAATATGGGTCCGTTGAATGTGGTTGTGTCCAAGAAATTAACCAAATTGTGATGACTTATGGATTTACATTTGATACAGCAATTATGCTTGTTAAGATGTACAAAAACATTACAAATTCCTCCTCCTCAAATATAAATAAATAAATCAAGTTTTTAATTGCTTGGATGTCGTCTTGTGTATCAATCTTAGTATAAAGGCTGTCCACATCAATTGTGAATAGAAAAGAGCGGACCTTGTGTGTAAAGTCCGGATCCTGGCATTGGACTCTGTTCTGAGCTGGTGTGTTTGGATTGTTGTTTGACTTACGGATGGGCTGCTGATACCGCCACGGTCGGTAGTTATTCCAGCCTTTATTGCGGATGATGTACGGGCGCTGGTTAGATGATGAGCCGGCGGTCACACGCGGGCGTCCTCCGTCATACCAGCCGGTGCGCATCTGGCCGTGCGGCGCTGCTACAAAAGTCTTCGGGGACTGTTGGATAACCACGGCGGGACTGCTGGTCAGCTCTGGTCAATTGTGAATGTTTGTGAAAGACAACATTGTTTATTTTGACCACCGTATGTAGTTACTGTGAAAAATGTAACAAGTGTTCATCTTGTCTCATTTTGTGCTTGTCTCGCTCATATAGCGTCATTTTGCCAGGAAAATCAAAGGAAAGTCAATATTTAAGATTCATTTCTTTTTCTGTGTCAAACTGTCTTAGAATGACAATCCCACTTTAGAAACATCAATTGTGCATGTTTTTGAAGGACAACATGATTTATTTTGACTTGGTGTTGAGTTACTGTGAAAAATGCAACACGTCTCATTTTGTGCTTGTCTCGCTCGTACAGTTTGAGATTGACAGTGAAATCAGATGAATGTCACTATTTAAAACTCAGCTGTTGTTATGTGTCAAACTGTCTTCGAATGACAATTCCCCTCCCCACCCTCTGCTCTCCTCCTCGACACTTTCATTAAGGCCGTGTGGATATGCTGTTCCTGATTAATTAACCCAATCTCTCTCAGCTCTTCTTCTCTGGGCCGTGGACCATTTTGGTTTACACTCCAGGGTCAGGGCATGTACTGGATCCCAGTCAGGGGAGACAAATGCTGGAAAACATGCCGGTCAGTATTCTTTTGTTCTACAATATTGTATTTATGACATGCAATCTGTACATGTATTGTCAGGCTTGTTTCTCCCACATATCTTTTGCCACATTATTTACAAATCACCATATACACACATTTTTGAAAGAAATATTCACCTGTCTGGCGCTTTTAAACCCCTCTTATTCGCGCAAGTGGTCTAGCAATCCTTGTCGTTCGAAATAATTCCAAAAATGGCCCTGGAGTGCCCTCTGCTGGATAAAGCCGAGAACAGCACTTTGGTGGCTTGTTTAAAATCCTCTGTCTGTGTGTATATTCTGTGGAACCGTGATAATTGTCATTTGAAATAAACTTTTGTGTCCAATTGGTTGTGTAGAGTGAATATGGGTCCGTTGAATGTGCTTGTGTCCAAGAAATTAACCAAATTGTGATGACTTATGGATTTACATTTTATACAGCGATTATGCTTGTTAAGATGTACAAAAACATTACAAATTCCTCCTCCTCAAATATAAATAAATAAATCCAGTTTTTAATTGCTTGGATGTCGTCTTGTGTATCAATCTTAGTATAAAGGCTGTCCACATCAATTGTGAATAGAAAAGAGCGGACCTTGTGTGTAAAGTCCGGATCCTGGCATTGGACTCTGTTCTGAGCTGGTGTGTTTGGATTGTTGTTTGACTTACGGATGGGCTGCTGATACCGCCACGGTCGGTAGTTATTCCAGCCTTTATTGCGGATGATGTACGGGCGCTGGTTAGATGATGAGCCGGCGGTCACACGCGGGCGTCCTCCGTCATACCAGCTGGTGCGCATCTGGCCGCGCGGCGCTGCTACAAAAGTCTTCGGGGACTGTTGGATAACCACGGCGGGACTGCTGGTCAGCTCTGGTCAATTGTGAATGTTTGTGAAAGACAACATTGTTTATTTTGACCACCGTATGTAGTTACAGTGAAAAATGTAACAAGTCTTCATCTTGTCTCATTTTGTGCTTGTCTCGCTCATATAGCGTCATTTTGCCAGGAAAATCAAAGGAAAGTCAATATTTAAGATTCATTTCTTTTTCTGTGTCAAACTGTCTTAGAATGACAATCCCACTTTGGAAACATCAATTGTGCATGTTTTTGAAGGACAACGTGATTTATTTTGACTTGGTTACTGTGAAAAATGCAACACGTCTCATTTTGTGCTTGTCTCGCTCGTACAGTTTGAGATTGACAGTGAAATCAGATGAATGTCACTATTTAAAACTCAGCTGTTGTTATGTGTCAAACTGTCTTGGAATGACAATTCCCCTCCCCAGGGCCGTGGACCATTTTGGTTTACACTCCAGGGTCAGGGCATGTACTGGATCCCAGTCAGGGGAGACAAATGCTGGAAAACATGCCGGTCAGTATTCTTTTGTTCTACAATATTGTATTTATGACATGCAATCTGTACATGTATTGTCAGGCTTGTTTCTCCCACATATCTTTTGCCACATTATTTACAAATCACCATATACACACATTTTTGAAAGAAATATTCACCTGTCTGGCGCTTTTAAACCCCTCTTATTCGCGCAAGTCGTCTAGCAATCCTTGTCGTTCGAAATAATTCCAAAAATGGCCCTGGAGTGCCCTCTGCTGGATAAAGCCGAGAACAGCACTTTGGTGGCTTGTTTAAAATCCTCTGTCTGTGTGTATATTCTGTGGAACCGTGATAATTGTCATTTGAAATAAACTTTTGTGTCCAACTGGTTGTGTAGAGTGAATATGGGTCCGTTGAATGTGCTTGTGTCCAAGAAATTAACCAAATTGTGATGACTTATGGATTTACATTTTATACAGCGATTATGCTTGTTAAGATGTACAAAAACATTACAAATTCCTCCTCCTCAAATATAAATAAATAAATCCAGTTTTTAATTGCTTGGATGTCGTCTTGTGTATCAATCTTAGTATAAAGGCTGTCCACATCAATTGTGAATAGAAAAGAGCGGACCTTGTGTGTAAAGTCCGGATCCTGGCACTGGACTCTGTTCTGAGCTGGCGTGTTTGGATTGTTGTTTGACTTACGGATGGGCTGCTGATACCGCCACGGTCGGTAGTTATTCCAGCCGTTATTGCGGATGATGTACGGGCGCTGGTTAGATGATGAGCCGGCGGTCACACGCGGGCGTCCTCCGTCATACCAGCCGGTGCGCATCTGGCCGCGCGGCGTTGCTACAAAAGTCTTCGGGGACTGTTGGATAACCACGGCGGGACTGCTGGTCAGCTCTGGTCAATTGTGAATGTTTGTGAAAGACAACATTGTTTATTTTGACCACCGTATGTAGTTACTGTGAAAAATGTAACAAGTGTTCATCTTGTCTCATTTTGTGCTTGTCTCGCTCATATAGCGTCATTTTGCCAGGAAAATCAAAGGAAAGTCAATATTTAAGATTCATTTCTTTTTCTGTGTCAAACTGTCTTAGAATGACAATCCCACTTTAGAAACATCAATTGTGCATGTTTTTGAAGGACAACATGATTTATTTTGACTTGGTGTTGAGTTACTGTGAAAAATGCAACACGTCTCATTTTGTGCTTGTCTCGCTCGTACAGTTTGAGATTGACAGTGAAATCAGATGAATGTCACTATTTAAAACTCAGCTGTTGTTATGTGTCAAACTGTCTTCGAATGACAATTCCCCTCCCCACCCTCTGCTCTCCTCCTCGACACTTTCATTAAGGCCGTGTGGATATGCTGTTCCTGATTAATTAACCCAATCTCTCTCAGCTCTTCTTCTCTGGGCCGTGGACCATTTTGGTTTACACTCCAGGGTCAGGGCATGTACTGGATCCCAGTCAGGGGAGACAAATGCTGGAAAACATGCCGGTCAGTATTCTTTTGTTCTACAATATTGTATTTATGACATGCAATCTGTACATGTATTGTCAGGCTTGTTTCTCCCACATATCTTTTGCCACATTATTTACAAATCACCATATACACACATTTTTGAAAGAAATATTCCCCTGTCTGGCGCTTTTAAACCCCTCTTATTCGCGCAAGTCGTCTAGCAATCCTTGTCGTTCGAAATAATTCCAAATATGGCCCTGGAGTGCCCTCTGCTGGATAAAGCCGAGAACAGCACTTTGGTGGCTTGTTTAGAATCCTCTGTCTGTGTGTATATTCTGTGGAACCGTGATAATTGTCATTTGAAATAAACTTTTGTGTCCAATTGGTTGTGTAGAGTGAATATGGGTCCGTTGAATGTGGTTGTGTCCAAGAAATTAACCAAATTGTGATGACTTATGGATTTACATTTGATACAGCAATTATGCTTGTTAAGATGTACAAAAACATTACAAATTCCTCCTCCTCAAATATAAATAAATAAATCAAGTTTTTAATTGCTTGGATGTCGTCTTGTGTATCAATCTTAGTATAAAGGCTGTCCACATCAATTGTGAATAGAAAAGAGCGGACCTTGTGTGTAAAGTCCGGATCCTGGCATTGGACTCTGTTCTGAGCTGGTGTGTTTGGATTGTTGTTTGACTTACGGATGGGCTGCTGATACCGCCACGGTCGGTAGTTATTCCAGCCTTTATTGCGGATGATGTACGGGCGCTGGTTAGATGATGAGCCGGCGGTCACACGCGGGCGTCCTCCGTCATACCAGCCGGTGCGCATCTGGCCGCGCGGCGCTGCTACAAAAGTCTTCGGGGACTGTTGGATAACCACGGCGGGACTGCTGGTCAGCTCTGGTCAATTGTGAATGTTTGTGAAAGACAACATTGTTTATTTTGACCACCGTATGTAGTTACTGTGAAAAATGTAACAAGTGTTCATCTTGTCTCATTTTGTGCTTGTCTCGCTCATATAGCGTCATTTTGCCAGGAAAATCAAAGGAAAGTCAATATTTAAGATTCATTTCTTTTTCTGTGTCAAACTGTCTTAGAATGACAATCCCACTTTAGAAACATCAATTGTGCATGTTTTTGAAGGACAACATGATTTATTTTGACTTGGTGTTGAGTTACTGTGAAAAATGCAACACGTCTCATTTTGTGCTTGTCTCGCTCGTACAGTTTGAGATTGACAGTGAAATCAGATGAATGTCACTATTTAAAACTCAGCTGTTGTTATGTGTCAAACTGTCTTCGAATGACAATTCCCCTCCCCACCCTCTGCTCTCCTCCTCGACACTTTCATTAAGGCCGTGTGGATATGCTGTTCCTGATTAATTAACCCAATCTCTCTCAGCTCTTCTTCTCTGGGCCGTGGACCATTTTGGTTTACACTCCAGGGTCAGGGCATGTACTGGATCCCAGTCAGGGGAGACAAATGCTGGAAAACATGCCGGTCAGTATTCTTTTGTTCTACAATATTGTATTTATGACATGCAATCTGTACATGTATTGTCAGGCTTGTTTCTCCCACATATCTTTTGCCACATTATTTACAAATCACCATATACACACATTTTTGAAAGAAATATTCACCTGTCTGGCGCTTTTAAACCCCTCTTATTCGCGCAAGTGGTCTAGCAATCCTTGTCGTTCGAAATAATTCCAAAAATGGCCCTGGAGTGCCCTCTGCTGGATAAAGCCGAGAACAGCACTTTGGTGGCTTGTTTAAAATCCTCTGTCTGTGTGTATATTCTGTGGAACCGTGATAATTGTCATTTGAAATAAACTTTTGTGTCCAATTGGTTGTGTAGAGTGAATATGGGTCCGTTGAATGTGCTTGTGTCCAAGAAATTAACCAAATTGTGATGACTTATGGATTTACATTTTATACAGCGATTATGCTTGTTAAGATGTACAAAAACATTACAAATTCCTCCTCCTCAAATATAAATAAATAAATCCAGTTTTTAATTGCTTGGATGTCGTCTTGTGTATCAATCTTAGTATAAAGGCTGTCCACATCAATTGTGAATAGAAAAGAGCGGACCTTGTGTGTAAAGTCCGGATCCTGGCATTGGACTCTGTTCTGAGCTGGTGTGTTTGGATTGTTGTTTGACTTACGGATGGGCTGCTGATACCGCCACGGTCGGTAGTTATTCCAGCCTTTATTGCGGATGATGTACGGGCGCTGGTTAGATGATGAGCCGGCGGTCACACGCGGGCGTCCTCCGTCATACCAGCTGGTGCGCATCTGGCCGCGCGGCGCTGCTACAAAAGTCTTCGGGGACTGTTGGATAACCACGGCGGGACTGCTGGTCAGCTCTGGTCAATTGTGAATGTTTGTGAAAGACAACATTGTTTATTTTGACCACCGTATGTAGTTACAGTGAAAAATGTAACAAGTCTTCATCTTGTCTCATTTTGTGCTTGTCTCGCTCATATAGCGTCATTTTGCCAGGAAAATCAAAGGAAAGTCAATATTTAAGATTCATTTCTTTTTCTGTGTCAAACTGTCTTAGAATGACAATCCCACTTTGGAAACATCAATTGTGCATGTTTTTGAAGGACAACGTGATTTATTTTGACTTGGTTACTGTGAAAAATGCAACACGTCTCATTTTGTGCTTGTCTCGCTCGTACAGTTTGAGATTGACAGTGAAATCAGATGAATGTCACTATTTAAAACTCAGCTGTTGTTATGTGTCAAACTGTCTTGGAATGACAATTCCCCTCCCCAGGGCCGTGGACCATTTTGGTTTACACTCCAGGGTCAGGGCATGTACTGGATCCCAGTCAGGGGAGACAAATGCTGGAAAACATGCCGGTCAGTATTCTTTTGTTCTACAATATTGTATTTATGACATGCAATCTGTACATGTATTGTCAGGCTTGTTTCTCCCACATATCTTTTGCCACATTATTTACAAATCACCATATACACACATTTTTGAAAGAAATATTCACCTGTCTGGCGCTTTTAAACCCCTCTTATTCGCGCAAGTCGTCTAGCAATCCTTGTCGTTCGAAATAATTCCAAAAATGGCCCTGGAGTGCCCTCTGCTGGATAAAGCCGAGAACAGCACTTTGGTGGCTTGTTTAAAATCCTCTGTCTGTGTGTATATTCTGTGGAACCGTGATAATTGTCATTTGAAATAAACTTTTGTGTCCAACTGGTTGTGTAGAGTGAATATGGGTCCGTTGAATGTGCTTGTGTCCAAGAAATTAACCAAATTGTGATGACTTATGGATTTACATTTTATACAGCGATTATGCTTGTTAAGATGTACAAAAACATTACAAATTCCTCCTCCTCAAATATAAATAAATAAATCCAGTTTTTAATTGCTTGGATGTCGTCTTGTGTATCAATCTTAGTATAAAGGCTGTCCACATCAATTGTGAATAGAAAAGAGCGGACCTTGTGTGTAAAGTCCGGATCCTGGCACTGGACTCTGTTCTGAGCTGGCGTGTTTGGATTGTTGTTTGACTTACGGATGGGCTGCTGATACCGCCACGGTCGGTAGTTATTCCAGCCGTTATTGCGGATGATGTACGGGCGCTGGTTAGATGATGAGCCGGCGGTCACACGCGGGCGTCCTCCGTCATACCAGCCGGTGCGCATCTGGCCGCGCGGCGTTGCTACAAAAGTCTTCGGGGACTGTTGGATAACCACGGCGGGACTGCTGGTCAGCTCTGGTCAATTGTGAATGTTTGTGAAAGACAACATTGTTTATTTTGACCACCGTATGTAGTTACTGTGAAAAATGTAACAAGTGTTCATCTTGTCTCATTTTGTGCTTGTCTCGCTCATATAGCGTCATTTTGCCAGGAAAATCAAAGGAAAGTCAATATTTAAGATTCATTTCTTTTTCTGTGTCAAACTGTCTTAGAATGACAATCCCACTTTAGAAACATCAATTGTGCATGTTTTTGAAGGACAACATGATTTATTTTGACTTGGTGTTGAGTTACTGTGAAAAATGCAACACGTCTCATTTTGTGCTTGTCTCGCTCGTACAGTTTGAGATTGACAGTGAAATCAGATGAATGTCACTATTTAAAACTCAGCTGTTGTTATGTGTCAAACTGTCTTCGAATGACAATTCCCCTCCCCACCCTCTGCTCTCCTCCTCGACACTTTCATTAAGGCCGTGTGGATATGCTGTTCCTGATTAATTAACCCAATCTCTCTCAGCTCTTCTTCTCTGGGCCGTGGACCATTTTGGTTTACACTCCAGGGTCAGGGCATGTACTGGATCCCAGTCAGGGGAGACAAATGCTGGAAAACATGCCGGTCAGTATTCTTTTGTTCTACAATATTGTATTTATGACATGCAATCTGTACATGTATTGTCAGGCTTGTTTCTCCCACATATCATTTGCCACATTGTTTACAAATCACCATATACACACATTTTTGAAAGAAATATTCCCCTGTCTGGCGCTTTTAAACCCCTCTTATTCGCGCAAGTCGTCTAGCAATCCTTGTCGTTCGAAATCATTCCAAATATGGCCCTGGAGTGCCCTCTGCTGGATAAAGCCGAGAACAGCACTTTGGTGGCTTGTTTAAAATCCTCTGTCTGTGTGTATATTCTGTGGAACCGTGATAATTGTCATTTGAAATAAACTTTTGTGTCCAATTGGTTGTGTAGAGTGAATATGGGTCCGTTGAATGTGGTTGTGTCCAAGAAATTAACCAAATTGTGATGACTTATGGATTTACATTTTATACAGCGATTATGCTTGTTAAGATGTACAAAAACATTACAAATTCCTTCTTCTCAAATATAAATAAATAAATAAATAAATCAAGTTTTTAATTGCTTGGATGTCGTCTTGTGTATCAATCTTAGTATAAAGGCTGTCCACATCAATTGTGAATAGAAAAGAGCGGACCTTGTGTGTAAAGTCCGGATCCTGGCATTGGACTCTGTTCTGAGCTGGTGTGTTTGGATTGTTGTTTGACTTACGGATGGGCTGCTGATACCGCCACGGTCGGTAGTTATTCCAGCCTTTATTGCGGATGATGTACGGGCGCTGGTTAGATGATGAGCCGGCGGTCACACGCGGGCGTCCTCCGTCATACCAGCTGGTGCGCATCTGGCCGCGCGGCGCTGCTACAAAAGTCTTCGGGGACTGTTGGATAACCACGGCGGGACTGCTGGTCAGCTCTGGTCAATTGTGAATGTTTGTGAAAGACAACATTGTTTATTTTGACCACCGTATGTAGTTACAGTGAAAAATGTAACAAGTCTTCATCTTGTCTCATTTTGTGCTTGTCTCGCTCATATAGCGTCATTTTGCCAGGAAAATCAAAGGAAAGTCAATATTTAAGATTCATTTCTTTTTCTGTGTCAAACTGTCTTAGAATGACAATCCCACTTTGGAAACATCAATTGTGCATGTTTTTGAAGGACAACGTGATTTATTTTGACTTGGTTACTGTGAAAAATGCAACACGTCTCATTTTGTGCTTGTCTCGCTCGTACAGTTTGAGATTGACAGTGAAATCAGATGAATGTCACTATTTAAAACTCAGCTGTTGTTATGTGTCAAACTGTCTTCGAATGACATTTCCCCTCCCCACCCTCTGCTCTCCTCCTCGACACTTTCATTAAGGCCGTGTGGATATGCTGTTCCTGATTAATTAACCCAATCTCTCTCAGCTCTTCTTCTCTGGGCCGTGGACCATTTTGGTTTACACTCCAGGGTCAGGGCATGTACTGGATCCCAGTCAGGGGAGACAAATGCTGGAAAACATGCCGGTCAGTATTCTTTTGTTCTACAATATTGTATTTATGACATGCAATCTGTACATGTATTGTCAGGCTTGTTTCTCCCACATATCTTTTGCCACATTATTTACAAATCACCATATACACACATTTTTGAAAGAAATATTCCCCTGTCTGGCGCTTTTAAACCCCTCTTATTCGCGCAAGTCGTCTAGCAATCCTTGTCGTTCGAAATAATTCCAAAAATGGCCCTGGAGTGCCCTCTGCTGGATAAAGCCGAGAACAGCACTTTGGTGGCTTGTTTAGAATCCTCTGTCTGTGTGTATATTCTGTGGAACCGTGATAATTGTCATTTGAAATAAACTTTTGTGTCCAACTGGTTGTGTAGAGTGAATATGGGTCCGTTGAATGTGCTTGTGTCCAAGAAATTAACCAAATTGTGATGACTTATGGATTTACATTTTATACAGCGATTATGCTTGTTAAGATGTACAAAAACATTACAAATTCCTCCTCCTCAAATATGAATAAATAAATCCAGTTTTTAATTGCTTGGATGTCGTCTTGTGTATCAATCTTAGTATAAAGGCTGTCCACATCAATTGTGAATAGAAAAGAGCGAACCTTGTGTGTAAAGTCCGGATCCTGGCATTGGACTCTGTTCTGAGCTGGCGTGTTTGGATTGTTGTTTGACTTACGGATGGGCTGCTGATACCGCCACGGTCGGTAGTTATTCCAGCCGTTATTGCGGATGATGTACGGGCGCTGGTTAGATGATGAGCCGGCGGTCACACGCGGGCGTCCTCCGTCATACCAGCCGGTGCGCATCTGGCCGCGCGGCGTTGCTACAAAAGTCTTCGGGGACTGTTGGATAACCACGGCGGGACTGCTGGTCAGCTCTGGTCAATTGTGAATGTTTGTGAAAGACAACATTGTTTATTTTGACCACCGTATGTAGTTACTGTGAAAAATGTAACAAGTGTTCATCTTGTCTCATTTTGTGCTTGTCTCGCTCATATAGCGTCATTTTGCCAGGAAAATCAAAGGAAAGTCAATATTTAAGATTCATTTCTTTTTCTGTGTCAAACTGTCTTAGAATGACAATCCCACTTTAGAAACATCAATTGTGCATGTTTTTGAAGGACAACATGATTTATTTTGACTTGGTGTTGAGTTACTGTGAAAAATGCAACACGTCTCATTTTGTGCTTGTCTCGCTCGTACAGTTTGAGATTGACAGTGAAATCAGATGAATGTCACTATTTAAAACTCAGCTGTTGTTATGTGTCAAACTGTCTTCGAATGACATTTCCCCTCCCCACCCTCTGCTCTCCTCCTCGACACTTTCATTAAGGCCGTGTGGATATGCTGTTCCTGATTAATTAACCCAATCTCTCTCAGCTCTTCTTCTCTGGGCCGTGGACCATTTTGGTTTACACTCCAGGGTCAGGGCATGTACTGGATCCCAGTCAGGGGAGACAAATGCTGGAAAACATGCCGGTCAGTATTCTTTTGTTCTACAATATTGTATTTATGACATGCAATCTGTACATGTATTGTCAGGCTTGTTTCTCCCACATATCTTTTGCCACATTATTTACAAATCACCATATACACACATTTTTGAAAGAAATATTCCCCTGTCTGGCGCTTTTAAACCCCTCTTATTCGCGCAAGTCGTCTAGCAATCCTTGTCGTTCGAAATAATTCCAAATATGGCCCTGGAGTGCCCTCTGCTGGATAAAGCCGAGAACAGCACTTTGGTGGCTTGTTTAGAATCCTCTGTCTGTGTGTATATTCTGTGGAACCGTGATAATTGTCATTTGAAATAAACTTTTGTGTCCAATTGGTTGTGTAGAGTGAATATGGGTCCGTTGAATGTGGTTGTGTCCAAGAAATTAACCAAATTGTGATGACTTATGGATTTACATTTGATACAGCAATTATGCTTGTTAAGATGTACAAAAACATTACAAATTCCTCCTCCTCAAATATAAATAAATAAATCAAGTTTTTAATTGCTTGGATGTCGTCTTGTGTATCAATCTTAGTATAAAGGCTGTCCACATCAATTGTGAATAGAAAAGAGCGGACCTTGTGTGTAAAGTCCGGATCCTGGCATTGGACTCTGTTCTGAGCTGGTGTGTTTGGATTGTTGTTTGACTTACGGATGGGCTGCTGATACCGCCACGGTCGGTAGTTATTCCAGCCTTTATTGCGGATGATGTACGGGCGCTGGTTAGATGATGAGCCGGCGGTCACACGCGGGCGTCCTCCGTCATACCAGCCGGTGCGCATCTGGCCGCGCGGCGCTGCTACAAAAGTCTTCGGGGACTGTTGGATAACCACGGCGGGACTGCTGGTCAGCTCTGGTCAATTGTGAATGTTTGTGAAAGACAACATTGTTTATTTTGACCACCGTATGTAGTTACTGTGAAAAATGTAACAAGTGTTCATCTTGTCTCATTTTGTGCTTGTCTCGCTCATATAGCGTCATTTTGCCAGGAAAATCAAAGGAAAGTCAATATTTAAGATTCATTTCTTTTTCTGTGTCAAACTGTCTTAGAATGACAATCCCACTTTAGAAACATCAATTGTGCATGTTTTTGAAGGACAACATGATTTATTTTGACTTGGTGTTGAGTTACTGTGAAAAATGCAACACGTCTCATTTTGTGCTTGTCTCGCTCGTACAGTTTGAGATTGACAGTGAAATCACATGAATGTCACTATTTAAAACTCAGCTGTTGTTATGTGTCAAACTGTCTTCGAATGACAATTCCCCTCCCCACCCTCTGCTCTCCTCCTCGACACTTTCATTAAGGCCGTGTGGATATGCTGTTCCTGATTAATTAACCCAATCTCTCTCAGCTCTTCTTCTCTGGGCCGTGGACCATTTTGGTTTACACTCCAGGGTCAGGGCATGTACTGGATCCCAGTCAGGGGAGACAAATGCTGGAAAACATGCCGGTCAGTATTCTTTTGTTCTACAATATTGTATTTATGACATGCAATCTGTACATGTATTGTCAGGCTTGTTTCTCCCACATATCATTTGCCACATTGTTTACAAATCACCATATACACACATTTTTGAAAGAAATATTCCCCTGTCTGGCGCTTTTAAACCCCTCTTATTCGCGCAAGTCGTCTAGCAATCCTTGTCGTTCGAAATCATTCCAAATATGGCCCTGGAGTGCCCTCTGCTGGATAAAGCCGAGAACAGCACTTTGGTGGCTTGTTTAAAATCCTCTGTCTGTGTGTATATTCTGTGGAACCGTGATAATTGTCATTTGAAATAAACTTTTGTGTCCAATTGGTTGTGTAGAGTGAATATGGGTCCGTTGAATGTGGTTGTGTCCAAGAAATTAACCAAATTGTGATGACTTATGGATTTACATTTTATACAGCGATTATGCTTGTTAAGATGTACAAAAACATTACAAATTCCTTCTTCTCAAATATAAATAAATAAATAAATAAATCAAGTTTTTAATTGCTTGGATGTCGTCTTGTGTATCAATCTTAGTATAAAGGCTGTCCACATCAATTGTGAATAGAAAAGAGCGGACCTTGTGTGTAAAGTCCGGATCCTGGCATTGGACTCTGTTCTGAGCTGGTGTGTTTGGATTGTTGTTTGACTTACGGATGGGCTGCTGATACCGCCACGGTCGGTAGTTATTCCAGCCTTTATTGCGGATGATGTACGGGCGCTGGTTAGATGATGAGCCGGCGGTCACACGCGGGCGTCCTCCGTCATACCAGCTGGTGCGCATCTGGCCGCGCGGCGCTGCTACAAAAGTCTTCGGGGACTGTTGGATAACCACGGCGGGACTGCTGGTCAGCTCTGGTCAATTGTGAATGTTTGTGAAAGACAACATTGTTTATTTTGACCACCGTATGTAGTTACAGTGAAAAATGTAACAAGTCTTCATCTTGTCTCATTTTGTGCTTGTCTCGCTCATATAGCGTCATTTTGCCAGGAAAATCAAAGGAAAGTCAATATTTAAGATTCATTTCTTTTTCTGTGTCAAACTGTCTTAGAATGACAATCCCACTTTGGAAACATCAATTGTGCATGTTTTTGAAGGACAACGTGATTTATTTTGACTTGGTTACTGTGAAAAATGCAACACGTCTCATTTTGTGCTTGTCTCGCTCGTACAGTTTGAGATTGACAGTGAAATCAGATGAATGTCACTATTTAAAACTCAGCTGTTGTTATGTGTCAAACTGTCTTCGAATGACATTTCCCCTCCCCACCCTCTGCTCTCCTCCTCGACACTTTCATTAAGGCCGTGTGGATATGCTGTTCCTGATTAATTAACCCAATCTCTCTCAGCTCTTCTTCTCTGGGCCGTGGACCATTTTGGTTTACACTCCAGGGTCAGGGCATGTACTGGATCCCAGTCAGGGGAGACAAATGCTGGAAAACATGCCGGTCAGTATTCTTTTGTTCTACAATATTGTATTTATGACATGCAATCTGTACATGTATTGTCAGGCTTGTTTCTCCCACATATCTTTTGCCACATTATTTACAAATCACCATATACACACATTTTTGAAAGAAATATTCCCCTGTCTGGCGCTTTTAAACCCCTCTTATTCGCGCAAGTCGTCTAGCAATCCTTGTCGTTCGAAATAATTCCAAAAATGGCCCTGGAGTGCCCTCTGCTGGATAAAGCCGAGAACAGCACTTTGGTGGCTTGTTTAGAATCCTCTGTCTGTGTGTATATTCTGTGGAACCGTGATAATTGTCATTTGAAATAAACTTTTGTGTCCAACTGGTTGTGTAGAGTGAATATGGGTCCGTTGAATGTGCTTGTGTCCAAGAAATTAACCAAATTGTGATGACTTATGGATTTACATTTTATACAGCGATTATGCTTGTTAAGATGTACAAAAACATTACAAATTCCTCCTCCTCAAATATGAATAAATAAATCCAGTTTTTAATTGCTTGGATGTCGTCTTGTGTATCAATCTTAGTATAAAGGCTGTCCACATCAATTGTGAATAGAAAAGAGCGAACCTTGTGTGTAAAGTCCGGATCCTGGCATTGGACTCTGTTCTGAGCTGGCGTGTTTGGATTGTTGTTTGACTTACGGATGGGCTGCTGATACCGCCACGGTCGGTAGTTATTCCAGCCGTTATTGCGGATGATGTACGGGCGCTGGTTAGATGATGAGCCGGCGGTCACACGCGGGCGTCCTCCGTCATACCAGCCGGTGCGCATCTGGCCGCGCGGCGTTGCTACAAAAGTCTTCGGGGACTGTTGGATAACCACGGCGGGACTGCTGGTCAGCTCTGGTCAATTGTGAATGTTTGTGAAAGACAACATTGTTTATTTTGACCACCGTATGTAGTTACTGTGAAAAATGTAACAAGTGTTCATCTTGTCTCATTTTGTGCTTGTCTCGCTCATATAGCGTCATTTTGCCAGGAAAATCAAAGGAAAGTCAATATTTAAGATTCATTTCTTTTTCTGTGTCAAACTGTCTTAGAATGACAATCCCACTTTAGAAACATCAATTGTGCATGTTTTTGAAGGACAACATGATTTATTTTGACTTGGTGTTGAGTTACTGTGAAAAATGCAACACGTCTCATTTTGTGCTTGTCTCGCTCGTACAGTTTGAGATTGACAGTGAAATCAGATGAATGTCACTATTTAAAACTCAGCTGTTGTTATGTGTCAAACTGTCTTCGAATGACATTTCCCCTCCCCACCCTCTGCTCTCCTCCTCGACACTTTCATTAAGGCCGTGTGGATATGCTGTTCCTGATTAATTAACCCAATCTCTCTCAGCTCTTCTTCTCTGGGCCGTGGACCATTTTGGTTTACACTCCAGGGTCAGGGCATGTACTGGATCCCAGTCAGGGGAGACAAATGCTGGAAAACATGCCGGTCAGTATTCTTTTGTTCTACAATATTGTATTTATGACATGCAATCTGTACATGTATTGTCAGGCTTGTTTCTCCCACATATCTTTTGCCACATTATTTACAAATCACCATATACACACATTTTTGAAAGAAATATTCCCCTGTCTGGCGCTTTTAAACCCCTCTTATTCGCGCAAGTCGTCTAGCAATCCTTGTCGTTCGAAATAATTCCAAATATGGCCCTGGAGTGCCCTCTGCTGGATAAAGCCGAGAACAGCACTTTGGTGGCTTGTTTAGAATCCTCTGTCTGTGTGTATATTCTGTGGAACCGTGATAATTGTCATTTGAAATAAACTTTTGTGTCCAATTGGTTGTGTAGAGTGAATATGGGTCCGTTGAATGTGGTTGTGTCCAAGAAATTAACCAAATTGTGATGACTTATGGATTTACATTTGATACAGCAATTATGCTTGTTAAGATGTACAAAAACATTACAAATTCCTCCTCCTCAAATATAAATAAATAAATCAAGTTTTTAATTGCTTGGATGTCGTCTTGTGTATCAATCTTAGTATAAAGGCTGTCCACATCAATTGTGAATAGAAAAGAGCGGACCTTGTGTGTAAAGTCCGGATCCTGGCATTGGACTCTGTTCTGAGCTGGTGTGTTTGGATTGTTGTTTGACTTACGGATGGGCTGCTGATACCGCCACGGTCGGTAGTTATTCCAGCCTTTATTGCGGATGATGTACGGGCGCTGGTTAGATGATGAGCCGGCGGTCACACGCGGGCGTCCTCCGTCATACCAGCCGGTGCGCATCTGGCCGCGCGGCGCTGCTACAAAAGTCTTCGGGGACTGTTGGATAACCACGGCGGGACTGCTGGTCAGCTCTGGTCAATTGTGAATGTTTGTGAAAGACAACATTGTTTATTTTGACCACCGTATGTAGTTACTGTGAAAAATGTAACAAGTGTTCATCTTGTCTCATTTTGTGCTTGTCTCGCTCATATAGCGTCATTTTGCCAGGAAAATCAAAGGAAAGTCAATATTTAAGATTCATTTCTTTTTCTGTGTCAAACTGTCTTAGAATGACAATCCCACTTTAGAAACATCAATTGTGCATGTTTTTGAAGGACAACATGATTTATTTTGACTTGGTGTTGAGTTACTGTGAAAAATGCAACACGTCTCATTTTGTGCTTGTCTCGCTCGTACAGTTTGAGATTGACAGTGAAATCACATGAATGTCACTATTTAAAACTCAGCTGTTGTTATGTGTCAAACTGTCTTCGAATGACAATTCCCCTCCCCACCCTCTGCTCTCCTCCTCGACACTTTCATTAAGGCCGTGTGGATATGCTGTTCCTGATTAATTAACCCAATCTCTCTCAGCTCTTCTTCTCTGGGCCGTGGACCATTTTGGTTTACACTCCAGGGTCAGGGCATGTACTGGATCCCAGTCAGGGGAGACAAATGCTGGAAAACATGCCGGTCAGTATTCTTTTGTTCTACAATATTGTATTTATGACATGCAATCTGTACATGTATTGTCAGGCTTGTTTCTCCCACATATCTTTTGCCACATTATTTACAAATCACCATATACACACATTTTTGAAAGAAATATTCACCTGTCTGGCGCTTTTAAACCCCTCTTATTCGCGCAAGTGGTCTAGCAATCCTTGTCGTTCGAAATAATTCCAAAAATGGCCCTGGAGTGCCCTCTGCTGGATAAAGCCGAGAACAGCACTTTGGTGGCTTGTTTAAAATCCTCTGTCTGTGTGTATATTCTGTGGAACCGTGATAATTGTCATTTGAAATAAACTTTTGTGTCCAATTGGTTGTGTAGAGTGAATATGGGTCCGTTGAATGTGCTTGTGTCCAAGAAATTAACCAAATTGTGATGACTTATGGATTTACATTTTATACAGCGATTATGCTTGTTAAGATGTACAAAAACATTACAAATTCCTCCTCCTCAAATATAAATAAATAAATCCAGTTTTTAATTGCTTGGATGTCGTCTTGTGTATCAATCTTAGTATAAAGGCTGTCCACATCAATTGTGAATAGAAAAGAGCGGACCTTGTGTGTAAAGTCCGGATCCTGGCATTGGACTCTGTTCTGAGCTGGTGTGTTTGGATTGTTGTTTGACTTACGGATGGGCTGCTGATACCGCCACGGTCGGTAGTTATTCCAGCCTTTATTGCGGATGATGTACGGGCGCTGGTTAGATGATGAGCCGGCGGTCACACACGGGCGTCCTCCGTCATACCAGCCGGTGCGCATCTGGCCGCGCGGCGCTGCTACAAAAGTCTTCGGGGACTGTTGGATAACCACGGCGGGACTGCTGGTCAGCTCTGGTCAATTGTGAATGTTTGTGAAAGACAACATTGTTTATTTTGACCACCGTATGTAGTTACTGTGAAAAATGTAACAAGTGTTCATCTTGTCTCATTTTGTGCTTGTCTCGCTCATATAGCGTCATTTTGCCAGGAAAATCAAAGGAAAGTCAATATTTAAGATTGATTTCTTTTTCTGTGTCAAACTGTCTTAGAATGACAATCCCACTTTAGAAACATCAATTGTGCATGTTTTTGAAGGACAACATGATTTATTTTGACTTGGTGTTGAGTTACTGTGAAAAATGCAACACGTCTCATTTTGTGCTTGTCTCGCTCGTACAGTTTGAGATTGACAGTGAAATCAGATGAATGTCACTATTTAAAACTCAGCTGTTGTTATGTGTCAAACTGTCTTGGAATGACAATTCCCCTCCCCACCCTCTGCTCTCCTCCTCGACACTTTCATTAAGGCCGTGTGGATATGCTGTTCCTGATTAATTAACCCAATCTCTCTCAGCTCTTCTTCTCTGGGCCGTGGACCATTTTGGTTTACACTCCAGGGTCAGGGCATGTACTGGATCCCAGTCAGGGGAGACAAATGCTGGAAAACATGCCGGTCAGTATTCTTTTGTTCTACAATATTGTATTTATGACATGCAATCTGTACATGTATTGTCAGGCTTGTTTCTCCCACATATCTTTTGCCACATTATTTACAAATCACCATATACACACATTTTTGAAAGAAATATTCACCTGTCTGGCGCTTTTAAACCCCTCTTATTCGCGCAAGTGGTCTAGCAATCCTTGTCGTTCGAAATAATTCCAAAAATGGCCCTGGAGTGCCCTCTGCTGGATAAAGCCGAGAACAGCACTTTGGTGGCTTGTTTAAAATCCTCTGTCTGTGTGTATATTCTGTGGAACCGTGATAATTGTCATTTGAAATAAACTTTTGTGTCCAATTGGTTGTGTAGAGTGAATATGGGTCCGTTGAATGTGCTTGTGTCCAAGAAATTAACCAAATTGTGATGACTTATGGATTTACATTTTATACAGCGATTATGCTTGTTAAGATGTACAAAAACATTACAAATTCCTCCTCCTCAAATATAAATAAATAAATCCAGTTTTTAATTGCTTGGATGTCGTCTTGTGTATCAATCTTAGTATAAAGGCTGTCCACATCAATTGTGAATAGAAAAGAGCGGACCTTGTGTGTAAAGTCCGGATCCTGGCATTGGACTCTGTTCTGAGCTGGTGTGTTTGGATTGTTGTTTGACTTACGGATGGGCTGCTGATACCGCCACGGTCGGTAGTTATTCCAGCCTTTATTGCGGATGATGTACGGGCGCTGGTTAGATGATGAGCCGGCGGTCACACACGGGCGTCCTCCGTCATACCAGCCGGTGCGCATCTGGCCGCGCGGCGCTGCTACAAAAGTCTTCGGGGACTGTTGGATAACCACGGCGGGACTGCTGGTCAGCTCTGGTCAATTGTGAATGTTTGTGAAAGACAACATTGTTTATTTTGACCACCGTATGTAGTTACTGTGAAAAATGTAACAAGTGTTCATCTTGTCTCATTTTGTGCTTGTCTCGCTCATATAGCGTCATTTTGCCAGGAAAATCAAAGGAAAGTCAATATTTAAGATTGATTTCTTTTTCTGTGTCAAACTGTCTTAGAATGACAATCCCACTTTAGAAACATCAATTGTGCATGTTTTTGAAGGACAACATGATTTATTTTGACTTGGTGTTGAGTTACTGTGAAAAATGCAACACGTCTCATTTTGTGCTTGTCTCGCTCGTACAGTTTGAGATTGACAGTGAAATCAGATGAATGTCACTATTTAAAACTCAGCTGTTGTTATGTGTCAAACTGTCTTGGAATGACAATTCCCCTCCCCACCCTCTGCTCTCCTCCTCGACACTTTCATTAAGGCCGTGTGGATATGCTGTTCCTGATTAATTAACCCAATCTCTCTCAGCTCTTCTTCTCTGGGCCGTGGACCATTTTGGTTTACACTCCAGGGTCAGGGCATGTACTGGATCCCAGTCAGGGGAGACAAATGCTGGAAAACATGCCGGTCAGTATTCTTTTGTTCTACAATATTGTATTTATGACATGCAATCTGTACATGTATTGTCAGGCTTGTTTCTCCCACATATCTTTTGCCACATTATTTACAAATCACCATATACACACATTTTTGAAAGAAATATTCACCTGTCTGGCGCTTTTAAACCCCTCTTATTCGCGCAAGTGGTCTAGCAATCCTTGTCGTTCGAAATAATTCCAAAAATGGCCCTGGAGTGCCCTCTGCTGGATAAAGCCGAGAACAGCACTTTGGTGGCTTGTTTAAAATCCTCTGTCTGTGTGTATATTCTGTGGAACCGTGATAATTGTCATTTGAAATAAACTTTTGTGTCCAATTGGTTGTGTAGAGTGAATATGGGTCCGTTGAATGTGCTTGTGTCCAAGAAATTAACCAAATTGTGATGACTTATGGATTTACATTTTATACAGCGATTATGCTTGTTAAGATGTACAAAAACATTACAAATTCCTCCTCCTCAAATATAAATAAATAAATCCAGTTTTTAATTGCTTGGATGTCGTCTTGTGTATCAATCTTAGTATAAAGGCTGTCCACATCAATTGTGAATAGAAAAGAGCGGACCTTGTGTGTAAAGTCCGGATCCTGGCATTGGACTCTGTTCTGAGCTGGTGTGTTTGGATTGTTGTTTGACTTACGGATGGGCTGCTGATACCGCCACGGTCGGTAGTTATTCCAGCCTTTATTGCGGATGATGTACGGGCGCTGGTTAGATGATGAGCCGGCGGTCACACACGGGCGTCCTCCGTCATACCAGCCGGTGCGCATCTGGCCGCGCGGCGCTGCTACAAAAGTCTTCGGGGACTGTTGGATAACCACGGCGGGACTGCTGGTCAGCTCTGGTCAATTGTGAATGTTTGTGAAAGACAACATTGTTTATTTTGACCACCGTATGTAGTTACTGTGAAAAATGTAACAAGTGTTCATCTTGTCTCATTTTGTGCTTGTCTCGCTCATATAGCGTCATTTTGCCAGGAAAATCAAAGGAAAGTCAATATTTAAGATTGATTTCTTTTTCTGTGTCAAACTGTCTTAGAATGACAATCCCACTTTAGAAACATCAATTGTGCATGTTTTTGAAGGACAACATGATTTATTTTGACTTGGTGTTGAGTTACTGTGAAAAATGCAACACGTCTCATTTTGTGCTTGTCTCGCTCGTACAGTTTGAGATTGACAGTGAAATCAGATGAATGTCACTATTTAAAACTCAGCTGTTGTTATGTGTCAAACTGTCTTGGAATGACAATTCCCCTCCCCACCCTCTGCTCTCCTCCTCGACACTTTCATTAAGGCCGTGTGGATATGCTGTTCCTGATTAATTAACCCAATCTCTCTCAGCTCTTCTTCTCTGGGCCGTGGACCATTTTGGTTTACACTCCAGGGTCAGGGCATGTACTGGATCCCAGTCAGGGGAGACAAATGCTGGAAAACATGCCGGTCAGTATTCTTTTGTTCTACAATATTGTATTTATGACATGCAATCTGTACATGTATTGTCAGGCTTGTTTCTCCCACATATCTTTTGCCACATTATTTACAAATCACCATATACACACATTTTTGAAAGAAATATTCCCCTGTCTGGCGCTTTTAAACCCCTCTTATTCGCGCAAGTCGTCTAGCAATCCTTGTCGTTCGAAATAATTCCAAATATGGCCCTGGAGTGCCCTCTGCTGGATAAAGCCGAGAACAGCACTTTGGTGGCTTGTTTAGAATCCTCTGTCTGTGTGTATATTCTGTGGAACCGTGATAATTGTCATTTGAAATAAACTTTTGTGTCCAATTGGTTGTGTAGAGTGAATATGGGTCTGTTGAATGTGGTTGTGTCCAAGAAATTAACCAAATTGTGATGACTTATGGATTTACATTTGATACAGCAATTATGCTTGTTAAGATGTACAAAAACATTACAAATTCCTCCTCCTCAAATATAAATAAATAAATCAAGTTTTTAATTGCTTGGATGTCGTCTTGTGTATCAATCTTAGTATAAAGGCTGTCCACATCAATTGTGAATAGAAAAGAGCGGACCTTGTGTGTAAAGTCCGGATCCTGGCATTGGACTCTGTTCTGAGCTGGTGTGTTTGGATTGTTGTTTGACTTACGGATGGGCTGCTGATACCGCCACGGTCGGTAGTTATTCCAGCCTTTATTGCGGATGATGTACGGGCGCTGGTTAGATGATGAGCCGGCGGTCACACGCGGGCGTCCTCCGTCATACCAGCCGGTGCGCATCTGGCCGCACGGCGCTGCTACAAAAGTCTTCGGGGACTGTTGGATAACCACGGCGGGACTGCTGGTCAGCTCTGGTCAATTGTGAATGTTTGTGAAAGACAACATTGTTTATTTTGACCACCGTATGTAGTTACTGTGAAAAATGTAACAAGTGTTCATCTTGTCTCATTTTGTGCTTGTCTCGCTCATATAGCGTCATTTTGCCAGGAAAATCAAAGGAAAGTCAATATTTAAGATTCATTTCTTTTTCTGTGTCAAACTGTCTTAGAATGACAATCCCACTTTAGAAACATCAATTGTGCATGTTTTTGAAGGACAACATGATTTATTTTGACTTGGTGTTGAGTTACTGTGAAAAATGCAACACGTCTCATTTTGTGCTTGTCTCGCTCGTACAGTTTGAGATTGACAGTGAAATCAGATGAATGTCACTATTTAAAACTCAGCTGTTGTTATGTGTCAAACTGTCTTCGAATGACAATTCCCCTCCCCACCCTCTGCTCTCCTCCTCGACACTTTCATTAAGGCCGTGTGGATATGCTGTTCCTGATTAATTAACCCAATCTCTCTCAGCTCTTCTTCTCTGGGCCATGGACCATTTTGGTTTACACTCCAGGGTCAGGGCATGTACTGGATCCCAGTCAGGGGAGACAAATGCTGGAAAACATGCCGGTCAGTATTCTTTTGTTCTACAATATTGTATTTATGACATGCAATCTGTACATGTATTGTCAGGCTTGTTTCTCCCACATATCTTTTGCCACATTATTTACAAATCACCATATACACACATTTTTGAAAGAAATATTCACCTGTCTGGCGCTTTTAAACCCCTCTTATTCGCGCAAGTGGTCTAGCAATCCTTGTCGTTCGAAATAATTCCAAAAATGGCCCTGGAGTGCCCTCTGCTGGATAAAGCCGAGAACAGCACTTTGGTGGCTTGTTTAAAATCCTCTGTCTGTGTGTATATTCTGTGGAACCGTGATAATTGTCATTTGAAATAAACTTTTGTGTCCAATTGGTTGTGTAGAGTGAATATGGGTCCGTTGAATGTGCTTGTGTCCAAGAAATTAACCAAATTGTGATGACTTATGGATTTACATTTTATACAGCGATTATGCTTGTTAAGATGTACAAAAACATTAAAAATTCCTCCTCCTCAAATATAAATAAATAAATCCAGTTTTTAATTGCTTGGATGTCGTCTTGTGTATCAATCTTAGTATAAAGGCTGTCCACATCAATTGTGAATAGAAAAGAGCGGACCTTGTGTGTATGTCCGGATCCTGGCATTGGACTCTGTTCTGAGCTGGTGTGTTTGGATTGTTGTTTGACTTACGGATGGGCTGCTGATACCGCCACGGTCGGTAGTTATTCCAGCCTTTATTGCGGATGATGTACGGGCGCTGGTTAGATGATGAGCCGGCGGTCACACGCGGGCGTCCTCCGTCATACCAGCCGGTGCGCATCTGGCCGCGCGGCGCTGCTACAAAAGTCTTCGGGGACTGTTGGATAACCACGGCGGGACTGCTGGTCAGCTCTGGTCAATTGTGAATGTTTGTGAAAGACAACATTGTTTATTTTGACCACTGTATGTAGTTACTGTGAAAAATGTAACAAGTGTTCATCTTGTCTCATTTTGTGCTTGTCTCGCTCATATAGCGTCATTTTGCCAGGAAAATCAAAGGAAAGTCAATATTTAAGATTCATTTCTTTTTCTGTGTCAAACTGTCTTAGAATGACAATCCCACTTTAGAAACATCAATTGTGCATGTTTTTGAAGGACAACATGATTTATTTTGACTTGGTGTTGAGTTACTGTGAAAAATGCAACACGTCTCATTTTGTGCTTGTCTTGCTCGTACAGTTTGAGATTGACAGTGAAATCACATGAATGTCACTATTTAAAACTCAGCTGTTGTTATGTGTCAAACTGTCTTCGAATGACAATTCCCCTCCCCAGGGCCGTGGACCATTTTGGTTTACACTCCAGGGTCAGGGCATGTACTGGATCCCAGTCAGGGGAGACAAATGCTGGAAAACATGCCGGTCAGTATTCTTTTGTTCTACAATATTGTATTTATGACATGCAATCTGTACATGTATTGTCAGGCTTGTTTCTCCCACATATCTTTTGCCACATTATTTACAAATCACCATATACACACATTTTTGAAAGAAATATTCCCCTGTCTGGCGCTTTTAAACCCCTCTTATTCGCGCAAGTGGTCTAGCAATCCTTGTCGTTCGAAATAATTCCAAATATGGCCCTGGAGTGCCCTCTGCTGGATAAAGCCGAGAACAGCACTTTGGTGGCTTGTTTAGAATCCTCTGTCTGTGTGTATATTCTGTGGAACCGTGATAATTGTCATTTGAAATAAACTTTTGTGTCCAATTGGTTGTGTAGAGTGAATATGGGTCTGTTGAATGTGGTTGTGTCCAAGAAATTAACCAAATTGTGATGACTTATGGATTTACATTTGATACAGCAATTATGCTTGTTAAGATGTACAAAAACATTACAAATTCCTCCTCCTCAAATATAAATAAATAAATCAAGTTTTTAATTGCTTGGATGTCGTCTTGTGTATCAATCTTAGTATAAAGGCTGTCCACATCAATTGTGAATAGAAAAGAGCGGACCTTGTGTGTAAAGTCCGGATCCTGGCATTGGACTCTGTTCTGAGCTGGTGTGTTTGGATTGTTGTTTGACTTACGGATGGGCTGCTGATACCGCCACGGTCGGTAGTTATTCCAGCCTTTATTGCGGATGATGTACGGGCGCTGGTTAGATGATGAGCCGGCGGTCACACGCGGGCGTCCTCCGTCATACCAGCCGGTGCGCATCTGGCCGCACGGCGCTGCTACAAAAGTCTTCGGGGACTGTTGGATAACCACGGCGGGACTGCTGGTCAGCTCTGGTCAATTGTGAATGTTTGTGAAAGACAACATTGTTTATTTTGACCACCGTATGTAGTTACTGTGAAAAATGTAACAAGTGTTCATCTTGTCTCATTTTGTGCTTGTCTCGCTCATATAGCGTCATTTTGCCAGGAAAATCAAAGGAAAGTCAATATTTAAGATTCATTTCTTTTTCTGTGTCAAACTGTCTTAGAATGACAATCCCACTTTAGAAACATCAATTGTGCATGTTTTTGAAGGACAACATGATTTATTTTGACTTGGTGTTGAGTTACTGTGAAAAATGCAACACGTCTCATTTTGTGCTTGTCTCGCTCGTACAGTTTGAGATTGACAGTGAAATCAGATGAATGTCACTATTTAAAACTCAGCTGTTGTTATGTGTCAAACTGTCTTCGAATGACAATTCCCCTCCCCACCCTCTGCTCTCCTCCTCGACACTTTCATTAAGGCCGTGTGGATATGCTGTTCCTGATTAATTAACCCAATCTCTCTCAGCTCTTCTTCTCTGGGCCGTGGACCATTTTGGTTTACACTCCAGGGTCAGGGCATGTACTGGATCCCAGTCAGGGGAGACAAATGCTGGAAAACATGCCGGTCAGTATTCTTTTGTTCTACAATATTGTATTTATGACATGCAATCTGTACATGTATTGTCAGGCTTGTTTCTCCCACATATCTTTTGCCACATTATTTACAAATCACCATATACACACATTTTTGAAAGAAATATTCACCTGTCTGGCGCTTTTAAACCCCTCTTATTCGCGCAAGTGGTCTAGCAATCCTTGTCGTTCGAAATAATTCCAAAAATGGCCCTGGAGTGCCCTCTGCTGGATAAAGCCGAGAACAGCACTTTGGTGGCTTGTTTAAAATCCTCTGTCTGTGTGTATATTCTGTGGAACCGTGATAATTGTCATTTGAAATAAACTTTTGTGTCCAATTGGTTGTGTAGAGTGAATATGGGTCCGTTGAATGTGCTTGTGTCCAAGAAATTAACCAAATTGTGATGACTTATGGATTTACATTTTATACAGCGATTATGCTGGTTAAGATGTACAAAAACATTAAAAATTCCTCCTCCTCAAATATAAATAAATAAATCCAGTTTTTAATTGCTTGGATGTCGTCTTGTGTATCAATCTTAGTATAAAGGCTGTCCACATCAATTGTGAATAGAAAAGAGCGGACCTTGTGTGTAAAGTCCGGATCCTGGCATTGGACTCTGTTCTGAGCTGGTGTGTTTGGATTGTTGTTTGACTTACGGATGGGCTGCTGATACCGCCACGGTCGGTAGTTATTCCAGCCTTTATTGCGGATGATGTACGGGCGCTGGTTAGATGATGAGCCGGCGGTCACACGCGGGCGTCCTCCGTCATACCAGCCGGTGCGCATCTGGCCGCGCGGCGCTGCTACAAAAGTCTTCGGGGACTGTTGGATAACCACGGCGGGACTGCTGGTCAGCTCTGGTCAATTGTGAATGTTTGTGAAAGACAACATTGTTTATTTTGACCACTGTATGTAGTTACTGTGAAAAATGTAACAAGTGTTCATCTTGTCTCATTTTGTGCTTGTCTCGCTCATATAGCGTCATTTTGCCAGGAAAATCAAAGGAAAGTCAATATTTAAGATTCATTTCTTTTTCTGTGTCAAACTGTCCTAGAATGACAATCCCACTTTAGAAACATCAATTGTGCATGTTTTTGAAGGACAACATGATTTATTTTGACTTGGTGTTGAGTTACTGTGAAAAATGCAACACGTCTCATTTTGTGCTTGTCTTGCTCGTACAGTTTGAGATTGACAGTGAAATCACATGAATGTCACTATTTAAAACTCAGCTGTTGTTATGTGTCAAACTGTCTTCGAATGACAATTCCCCTCCCCAGGGCCGTGGACCATTTTGGTTTACACTCCAGGGTCAGGGCATGTACTGGATCCTAGTCAGGGGAGACAAATGCTGGAAAACATGCCGGTCAGTATTCTTTTGTTCTACAATATTGTATTTATGACATGCAATCTGTACATGTATTGTCAGGCTTGTTTCTCCCACATATCTTTTGCCACATTATTTACAAATCACCATATACACACATTTTTGAAAGAAATATTCACCTGTCTGGCGCTTTTAAACCCCTCTTATTCGCGCAAGTGGTCTAGCAATCCTTGTCGTTCGAAATAATTCCAAAAATGGCCCTGGAGTGCCCTCTGCTGGATAAAGCCGAGAACAGCACTTTGGTGGCTTGTTTAAAATCCTCTGTCTGTGTGTATATTCTGTGGAACCGTGATAATTGTCATTTGAAATAAACTTTTGTGTCCAATTGGTTGTGTAGAGTGAATATGGGTCCGTTGAATGTGGTTGTGTCCAAGAAATTAACCAAATTGTGATGACTTATGGATTTACATTTTATACAGCGATTATGCTTGTTAAGATGTACAAAAACATTACAAATTCCTCCTCCTCAAATATAAATAAATAAATCCAGTTTTTAATTGCTTGGATGTCGTCTTGTGTATCAATCTTAGTATAAAGGCTGTCCACATCAATTGTGAATAGAAAAGAGCGGACCTTGTGTGTAAAGTCCGGATCCTGGCATTGGACTCTGTTCTGAGCTGGTGTGTTTGGATTGTTGTTTGACTTACGGATGGGCTGCTGATACCGCCACGGTCGGTAGTTATTCCAGCCTTTATTGCGGATGATGTACGGGCGCTGGTTAGATGATGAGCCGGCGGTCACACGCGGGCGTCCTCCGTCATACCAGCCGGTGCGCATCTGGCCGCGCGGCGCTGCTACAAAAGTCTTCGGGGACTGTTGGATAACCACGGCGGGACTGCTGGTCAGCTCTGGTCAATTGTGAATGTTTGTGAAAGACAACATTGTTTATTTTGACCACTGTATGTAGTTACTGTGAAAAATGTAACAAGTGTTCATCTTGTCTCATTTTGTGCTTGTCTCGCTCATATAGCGTCATTTTGCCAGGAAAATCAAAGGAAAGTCAATATTTAAGATTCATTTCTTTTTCTGTGTCAAACTGTCTTAGAATGACAATCCCACTTTAGAAACATCAATTGTGCATGTTTTTGAAGGACAACATGATTTATTTTGACTTGGTGTTGAGTTACTGTGAAAAATGCAACACGTCTCATTTTGTGCTTGTCTTGCTCGTACAGTTTGAGATTGACAGTGAAATCACATGAATGTCACTATTTAAAACTCAGCTGTTGTTATGTGTCAAACTGTCTTCGAATGACAATTCCCCTCCCCAGGGCCGTGGACCATTTTGGTTTACACTCCAGGGTCAGGGCATGTACTGGATCCCAGTCAGGGGAGACAAATGCTGGAAAACATGCCGGTCAGTATTCTTTTGTTCTACAATATTGTATTTATGACATGCAATCTGTACATGTATTGTCAGGCTTGTTTCTCCCACATATCTTTTGCCACATTATTTACAAATCACCATATACACACATTTTTGAAAGAAATATTCACCTGTCTGGCGCTTTTAAACCCCTCTTATTCGCGCAAGTGGTCTAGCAATCCTTGTCGTTCGAAATAATTCCAAAAATGGCCCTGGAGTGCCCTCTGCTGGATAAAGCCGAGAACAGCACTTTGGTGGCTTGTTTAAAATCCTCTGTCTGTGTGTATATTCTGTGGAACCGTGATAATTGTCATTTGAAATAAACTTTTGTGTCCAATTGGTTGTGTAGAGTGAATATGGGTCTGTTGAATGTGCTTGTGTCCAAGAAATTAACCAAATTGTGATGACTTATGGATTTACATTTGATACAGCAATTATGCTTGTTAAGATGTACAAAAACATTACAAATTCCTCCTCCTCAAATATAAATAAATAAATCAAGTTTTTAATTGCTTGGATGTCGTCTTGTGTATCAATCTTAGTATAAAGGCTGTCCACATCAATTGTGAATAGAAAAGAGCGGACCTTGTGTGTAAAGTCCGGATCCTGGCATTGGACTCTGTTCTGAGCTGGTGTGTTTGGATTGTTGTTTGACTTACGGATGGGCTGCTGATACCGCCACGGTCGGTAGTTATTCCAGCCTTTATTGCGGATGATGTACGGGCGCTGGTTAGATGATGAGCCGGCGGTCACACGCGGGCGTCCTCCGTCATACCAGCCGGTGCGCATCTGGCCGCACGGCGCTGCTACAAAAGTCTTCGGGGACTGTTGGATAACCACGGCGGGACTGCTGGTCAGCTCTGGTCAATTGTGAATGTTTGTGAAAGACAACATTGTTTATTTTGACCACCGTATGTAGTTACTGTGAAAAATGTAACAAGTGTTCATCTTGTCTCATTTTGTGCTTGTCTCGCTCATATAGCGTCATTTTGCCAGGAAAATCAAAGGAAAGTCAATATTTAAGATTCATTTCTTTTTCTGTGTCAAACTGTCTTAGAATGACAATCCCACTTTAGAAACATCAATTGTGCATGTTTTTGAAGGACAACATGATTTATTTTGACTTGGTGTTGAGTTACTGTGAAAAATGCAACACGTCTCATTTTGTGCTTGTCTCGCTCGTACAGTTTGAGATTGACAGTGAAATCAGATGAATGTCACTATTTAAAACTCAGCTGTTGTTATGTGTCAAACTGTCTTCGAATGACAATTCCCCTCCCCACCCTCTGCTCTCCTCCTCGACACTTTCATTAAGGCCGTGTGGATATGCTGTTCCTGATTAATTAACCCAATCTCTCTCAGCTCTTCTTCTCTGGGCCGTGGACCATTTTGGTTTACACTCCAGGGTCAGGGCATGTACTGGATCCCAGTCAGGGGAGACAAATGCTGGAAAACATGCCGGTCAGTATTCTTTTGTTCTACAATATTGTATTTATGAGATGCAGTCTGTCCATGTATTGTCAGGCTTGTTTCTCCCACATATCTTTTGCCACATTGTTTACAAATCACCATATACACACATTTTTGAAAGAAATATTCCCCTGTCTGGCGCTTTTAAACCCCTCTTATTCGCGCAAGTCGTCTAGCAATCCTTGTCGTTCGAAATAATTCCAAATATGGCCCTGGAGTGCCCTCTGCTGGATAAAGCCGAGAACAGCACTTTGGTGGCTTGTTTAGAATCCTCTGTCTGTGTGTATATTCTGTGGAACCGTGATAATTGTCATTTGAAATAAACTTTTGTGTCCAATTGGTTGTGTAGAGTGAATATGGGTCCGTTGAATGTGGTTGTGTCCAAGAAATTAACCAAATTGTGATGACTTATGGATTTACATTTTATACAGCAATTATGCTTGTTAAGATGTACAAAAACATTACAAATTCCTCCTCCTCAAATATAAATAAATAAATCCAGTTTTTAATTGCTTGGATGTCGTCTTGTGTATCAATCTTAGTATAAAGGCTGTCCACATCAATTGTGAATAGAAAAGAGCGGACCTTGTGTGTAAAGTCCGGATCCTGGCATTGGACTCTGTTCTGAGCTGGTGTGTTTGGATTGTTGTTTGACTTACGGATGGGCTGCTGATACCGCCACGGTGGGTAGTTATTCCAGCCTTTATTGCGGATGATGTACGGGCGCTGGTTAGATGATGAGCCGGCGGTCACACGCGGGCGTCCTCCGTCATACCAGCCGGTGCGCATCTGGCCGCGCGGCGCTGCTACAAAAGTCTTCGGGGACTGTTGGATAACCACGGCGGGACTGCTGGTCAGCTCTGGTCAATTGTGAATGTTTGTGAAAGACAACATTGTTTATTTTGACCACCGTATGTAGTTACAGTGAAAAATGTAACAAGTGTTCATCTTGTCTCATTTTGTGCTTGTCTCGCTCATATAGCGTCATTTTGCCAGGAAAATCAAAGGAAAGTCAATATTTAAGATTCATTTCTTTTTCTGTGTCAAACTGTCTTAGAATGACAATCCCACTTTAGAAACATCAATTGTGCATGTTTTTGAAGGACAACGTGATTTATTTTGACTTGGTTACTGTGAAAAATGCAACACGTCTCATTTTGTGCTTGTCTCGCTCGTACAGTTTGAGATTGACAGTGAAATCAGATGAATGTCACTATTTAAAACTCAGCTGTTGTTATGTGTCAAACTGTCTTCGAATGACATTTCCCCTCCCCACCCTCTGCTCTCCTCCTCGACACTTTCATTAAGGCCGTGTGGATATGCTGTTCCTGATTAATTAACCCAATCTCTCTCAGCTCTTCTTCTCTGGGCCGTGGACCATTTTGGTTTACACTCCAGGGTCAGGGCATGTACTGGATCCCAGTCAGGGGAGACAAATGCTGGAAAACATGCCGGTCAGTATTCTTTTGTTCTACAATATTGTATTTATGACATGCAATCTGTACATGTATTGTCAGGCTTGTTTCTCCCACATATCTTTTGCCACATTATTTACAAATCACCATATACACACATTTTTGAAAGAAATATTCCCCTGTCTGGCGCTTTTAAACCCCTCTTATTCGCGCAAGTCGTCTAGCAATCCTTGTCGTTCGAAATAATTCCAAATATGGCCCTGGAGTGCCCTCTGCTGGATAAAGCCGAGAACAGCACTTTGGTGGCTTGTTTAGAATCCTCTGTCTGTGTGTATATTCTGTGGAACCGTGATAATTGTTATTTGAAATAAACTTTTGTGTCCAATTGGTTGTGTAGAGTGAATATGGGTCCGTTGAATGTGGTTGTGTCCAAGAAATTAACCAAATTGTGATGACTTATGGATTTACATTTTATACAGCAATTATGCTTGTTAAGATGTACAAAAACATTACAAATTCCTCCTCCTCAAATATAAATAAATAAATCAAGTTTTTAATTGCTTGGATGTCGTCTTGTGTATCAATCTTAGTATAAAGGCTGTCCACATCAATTGTGAATAGAAAAGAGCGGACCTTGTGTGTAAAGTCCGGATCCTGGCATTGGACTCTGTTCTGAGCTGGTGTGTTTGGATTGTTGTTTGACTTACGGATGGGCTGCTGATACCGCCACGGTCGGTAGTTATTCCAGCCTTTATTGCGGATGATGTACGGGCGCTGGTTAGATGATGAGCCGGCGGTCACACGCGGGCGTCCTCCGTCATACCAGCCGGTGCGCATCTGGCCGCGCGGCGCTGCTACAAAAGTCTTCGGGGACTGTTGGATAACCACGGCGGGACTGCTGGTCAGCTCTGGTCAATTGTGAATGTTTGTGAAAGACAACATTGTTTATTTTGACCACCGTATGTAGTTACAGTGAAAAATGTAACAAGTGTTAATCTTGTCTCATTTTGTGCTTGTCTCGCTCATATAGCGTCATTTTGCCAGGAAAATCAAAGGAAAGTCAATATTTAAGATTCATTTCTTTTTCTGTGTCAAACTGTCTTAGAATGACAATCCCACTTTAGAAACATCAATTGTGCATGTTTTTGAAGGACAACGTGATTTATTTTGACTTGGTTACTGTGAAAAATGCAACACGTCTCATTTTGTGCTTGTCTCGCTCGTACAGTTTGAGATTGACAGTGAAATCAGATGAATGTCACTATTTAAAACTCAGCTGTTGTTATGTGTCAAACTGTCTTCGAATGACATTTCCCCTCCCCACCCTCTGCTCTCCTCCTCGACACTTTCATTAAGGCCGTGTGGATATGCTGTTCCTGATTAATTAACCCAATCTCTCTCAGCTCTTCTTCTCTGGGCCGTGGACCATTTTGGTTTACACTCCAGGGTCAGGGCATGTACTGGATCCCAGTCAGGGGAGACAAATGCTGGAAAACATGCTGGTCAGTATTCTTTTGTTCTACAATATTGTATTTATGACATGCAATCTGTACATGCATTGTCAGGCTTGTTTCTCCCACATATCTTTTGCCACATTATTTACAAATCACCATATACACACATTTTTGAAAGAAATATTCCCCTGTCTGGCGCTTTTAAACCCCTCTTATTCGCGCAAGTCGTCTAGCAATCCTTGTCGTTCGAAATAATTCCAAATATGGCCCTGGAGTGCCCTCTGCTGGATAAAGCCGAGAACAGCACTTTGGTGGCTTGTTTAGAATCCTCTGTCTGTGTGTATATTCTGTGGAACCGTGATAATTGTCATTTGAAATAAACTTTTGTGTCCAATTGGTTGTGTAGAGTGAATATGGGTCCGTTGAATGTGGTTGTGTCCAAGAAATTAACCAAATTGTGATGACTTATGGATTTACATTTTATACAGCGATTATGCTTGTTAAGATGTACAAAAACATTACAAATTCCTCCTTCTCAAATATCAATAAATAAATAAATAAATAAATAAATAAAGTTTTTAATTGCTTGGATGTCGTCTTGTGTATCAATCTTAGTATAAAGGCTGTCCACATCAATTGTGAATAGAAAAGAGCGGACCTTGTGTGTAAAGTCCGGATCCTGGCATTGGACTCTGTTCTGAGCTGGTGTGTTTGGATTGTTGTTTGACTTACGGATGGACTGCTGATACCGCCACGGTGGGTAGTTATTCCAGCCTTTATTGCGGATGATGTACGGGCGCTGGTTAGATGATGAGCCGGCGGTCACACGCGGGTGTCCTCCGTCATACCAGCCGGTGCGCATCTGGCCGCGCGGCTCTGCTACAAAAGTCTTCGGGGACTGTTGGATAACCACGGCGGGACTGCTGGTCAGCTCTGGTCAATTGTGAATGTTTGTGAAAGACAACATTGTTTATTTTGACCACCGTATGTAGTTACTGTGAAAAATGTAACAAGTGTTCATCTTGTCTCATTTTGTGCTTGTCTCGCTCATATAGCGTCATTTTGCCAGGAAAATCAAAGGAAAGTCAATATTTAAGATTCATTTCTTTTTCTGTGTCAAACTGTCTTAGAATGACAATCCCACTTTAGAAACATCAATTGTGCATGTTTTTGAAGGACAACGTGATTTATTTTGACTTGGTTACAGTGAAAAATGCAACACGTCTCATTTTGTGCTTGTCTCGCTCGTACAGTTTGAGATTGACAGTGAAATCAGATGAATGTCACTATTTAAAACTCAGCTGTTGTTATGTGTCAAACTGTCTTCGAATGACAATTCCCCTCCCCACCCTCTGCTCTCCTCCTCGACACTTTCATTAAGGCCGTGTGGATATGCTGTTCCTGATTAATTAACCCAATCTCTCTCAGCTCTTCTTCTCTGGGCCGTGGACCATTTTGGTTTACACTCCAGGGTCAGGGCATGTACTGGATCCCAGTCAGGGGAGACAAATGCTGGAAAACATGCCGGTCAGTATTCTTTTGTTCTACAATATTGTATTTATGAGATGCAATCTGTACATGTATTGTCAGGCTTGTTTCTCCCACATATCTTTTGCCACATTGTTTACAAATCACCATATACACACATTTTTGAAAGAAATATTCACCTGTCTGGCGCTTTTAAACCCCTCTTATTCGCGCAAGTCGTCTAGCAATCCTTGTCGTTCGAAATAATTCCAAATATGGCCCTGGAGTGCCCTCTGCTGGATAAAGCCGAGAACAGCACTTTGGTGGCTTGTTTAGAATCCTCTGTCTGTGTGTATATTCTGTGGAACCGTGATAATTGTCATTTGAAATAAACTTTTGTGTCCAATTGGTTGTGTAGAGTGAATATGGGTCCGTTGAATGTGGTTGTGTCCAAGAAATTAACCAAATTGTGATGACTTATGGATTTACATTTTATACAGCGATTATGCTTGTTAAGATGTACAAAAACATTACAAATTCCTCCTTCTCAAATATCAATAAATAAATAAATAAATAAATAAATAAAGTTTTTAATTGCTTGGATGTCGTCTTGTGTATCAATCTTAGTATAAAGGCTGTCCACATCAATTGTGAATAGAAAAGAGCGGACCTTGTGTGTAAAGTCCGGATCCTGGCATTGGACTCTGTTCTGAGCTGGTGTGTTTGGATTGTTGTTTGACTTACGGATGGGCTGCTGATACCGCCACGGTCGGTAGTTATTCCAGCCTTTATTGCGGATGATGTACGGGCGCTGGTTAGATGATGAGCCGGCGGTCACACGCGGGCGTCCTCCGTCATACCAGCCGGTGCGCATCTGGCCGCGCGGCGCTGCTACAAAAGTCTTCGGGGACTGTTGGATAACCACGGCGGGACTGCTGGTCAGCTCTGGTCAATTGTGAATGTTTGTGAAAGACAACATTGTTTATTTTGACCACCGTATGTAGTTACAGTGAAAAATGTAACAAGTGTTAATCTTGTCTCATTTTGTGCTTGTCTCGCTCATATAGCGTCATTTTGCCAGGAAAATCAAAGGAAAGTCAATATTTAAGATTCATTTCTTTTTCTGTGTCAAACTGTCTTAGAATGACAATCCCACTTTAGAAACATCAATTGTGCATGTTTTTGAAGGACAACGTGATTTATTTTGACTTGGTTACTGTGAAAAATGCAACACGTCTCATTTTGTGCTTGTCTCGCTCGTACAGTTTGAGATTGACAGTGAAATCAGATGAATGTCACTATTTAAAACTCAGCTGTTGTTATGTGTCAAACTGTCTTCGAATGACATTTCCCCTCCCCACCCTCTGCTCTCCTCCTCGACACTTTCATTAAGGCCGTGTGGATATGCTGTTCCTGATTAATTAACCCAATCTCTCTCAGCTCTTCTTCTCTGGGCCGTGGACCATTTTGGTTTACACTCCAGGGTCAGGGCATGTACTGGATCCCAGTCAGGGGAGACAAATGCTGGAAAACATGCTGGTCAGTATTCTTTTGTTCTACAATATTGTATTTATGACATGCAATCTGTACATGCATTGTCAGGCTTGTTTCTCCCACATATCTTTTGCCACATTATTTACAAATCACCATATACACACATTTTTGAAAGAAATATTCCCCTGTCTGGCGCTTTTAAACCCCTCTTATTCGCGCAAGTCGTCTAGCAATCCTTGTCGTTCGAAATAATTCCAAATATGGCCCTGGAGTGCCCTCTGCTGGATAAAGCCGAGAACAGCACTTTGGTGGCTTGTTTAGAATCCTCTGTCTGTGTGTATATTCTGTGGAACCGTGATAATTGTCATTTGAAATAAACTTTTGTGTCCAATTGGTTGTGTAGAGTGAATATGGGTCCGTTGAATGTGGTTGTGTCCAAGAAATTAACCAAATTGTGATGACTTATGGATTTACATTTTATACAGCGATTATGCTTGTTAAGATGTACAAAAACATTACAAATTCCTCCTTCTCAAATATCAATAAATAAATAAATAAATAAATAAATAAAGTTTTTAATTGCTTGGATGTCGTCTTGTGTATCAATCTTAGTATAAAGGCTGTCCACATCAATTGTGAATAGAAAAGAGCGGACCTTGTGTGTAAAGTCCGGATCCTGGCATTGGACTCTGTTCTGAGCTGGTGTGTTTGGATTGTTGTTTGACTTACGGATGGACTGCTGATACCGCCACGGTGGGTAGTTATTCCAGCCTTTATTGCGGATGATGTACGGGCGCTGGTTAGATGATGAGCCGGCGGTCACACGCGGGTGTCCTCCGTCATACCAGCCGGTGCGCATCTGGCCGCGCGGCTCTGCTACAAAAGTCTTCGGGGACTGTTGGATAACCACGGCGGGACTGCTGGTCAGCTCTGGTCAATTGTGAATGTTTGTGAAAGACAACATTGTTTATTTTGACCACCGTATGTAGTTACTGTGAAAAATGTAACAAGTGTTCATCTTGTCTCATTTTGTGCTTGTCTCGCTCATATAGCGTCATTTTGCCAGGAAAATCAAAGGAAAGTCAATATTTAAGATTCATTTCTTTTTCTGTGTCAAACTGTCTTAGAATGACAATCCCACTTTAGAAACATCAATTGTGCATGTTTTTGAAGGACAACGTGATTTATTTTGACTTGGTTACAGTGAAAAATGCAACACGTCTCATTTTGTGCTTGTCTCGCTCGTACAGTTTGAGATTGACAGTGAAATCAGATGAATGTCACTATTTAAAACTCAGCTGTTGTTATGTGTCAAACTGTCTTCGAATGACAATTCCCCTCCCCACCCTCTGCTCTCCTCCTCGACACTTTCATTAAGGCCGTGTGGATATGCTGTTCCTGATTAATTAACCCAATCTCTCTCAGCTCTTCTTCTCTGGGCCGTGGACCATTTTGGTTTACACTCCAGGGTCAGGGCATGTACTGGATCCCAGTCAGGGGAGACAAATGCTGGAAAACATGCCGGTCAGTATTCTTTTGTTCTACAATATTGTATTTATGAGATGCAATCTGTACATGTATTGTCAGGCTTGTTTCTCCCACATATCTTTTGCCACATTGTTTACAAATCACCATATACACACATTTTTGAAAGAAATATTCACCTGTCTGGCGCTTTTAAACCCCTCTTATTCGCGCAAGTCGTCTAGCAATCCTTGTCGTTCGAAATAATTCCAAATATGGCCCTGGAGTGCCCTCTGCTGGATAAAGCCGAGAACAGCACTTTGGTGGCTTGTTTAGAATCCTCTGTCTGTGTGTATATTCTGTGGAACCGTGATAATTGTCATTTGAAATAAACTTTTGTGTCCAATTGGTTGTGTAGAGTGAATATGGGTCCGTTGAATGTGGTTGTGTCCAAGAAATTAACCAAATTGTGATGACTTATGGATTTACATTTTATACAGCGATTATGCTTGTTAAGATGTACAAAAACATTACAAATTCCTCCTTCTCAAATATCAATAAATAAATAAATAAATAAATAAATAAAGTTTTTAATTGCTTGGATGTCGTCTTGTGTATCAATCTTAGTATAAAGGCTGTCCACATCAATTGTGAATAGAAAAGAGCGGACCTTGTGTGTAAAGTCCGGATCCTGGCATTGGACTCTGTTCTGAGCTGGTGTGTTTGGATTGTTGTTTGACTTACGGATGGACTGCTGATACCGCCACGGTCGGTAGTTATTCCAGCCTTTATTGCGGATGATGTACGGGCGCTGGTTAGATGATGAGCCGGCGGTCACACGCGGGTGTCCTCCGTCATACCAGCCGGTGCGCATCTGGCCGCGCGGCTCTGCTACAAAAGTCTTCGGGGACTGTTGGATAACCACGGCGGGACTGCTGGTCAGCTCTGGTCAATTGTGAATGTTTGTGAAAGACAACATTGTTTATTTTGACCACCGTATGTAGTTACTGTGAAAAATGTAACAAGTGTTCATCTTGTCTCATTTTGTGCTTGTCTCGCTCATATAGCGTCATTTTGCCAGGAAAATCAAAGGAAAGTCAATATTTAAGATTCATTTCTTTTTCTGTGTCAAACTGTCTTAGAATGACAATCCCACTTTAGAAACATCAATTGTGCATGTTTTTGAAGGACAACGTGATTTATTTTGACTTGGTTACAGTGAAAAATGCAACACGTCTCATTTTGTGCTTGTCTCGCTCGTACAGTTTGAGATTGACAGTGAAATCAGATGAATGTCACTATTTAAAACTCAGCTGTTGTTATGTGTCAAACTGTCTTCGAATGACAATTCCCCTCCCCACCCTCTGCTCTCCTCCTCGACACTTTCATTAAGGCCGTGTGGATATGCTGTTCCTGATTAATTAACCCAATCTCTCTCAGCTCTTCTTCTCTGGGCCGTGGACCATTTTGGTTTACACTCCAGGGTCAGGGCATGTACTGGATCCCAGTCAGGGGAGACAAATGCTGGAAAACATGCCGGTCAGTATTCTTTTGTTCTACAATATTGTATTTATGAGATGCAATCTGTACATGTATTGTCAGGCTTGTTTCTCCCACATATCTTTTGCCACATTGTTTACAAATCACCATATACACACATTTTTGAAAGAAATATTCACCTGTCTGGCGCTTTTAAACCCCTCTTATTCGCGCAAGTCGTCTAGCAATCCTTGTCGTTCGAAATAATTCCAAATATGGCCCTGGAGTGCCCTCTGCTGGATAAAGCCGAGAACAGCACTTTGGTGGCTTGTTTAGAATCCTCTGTCTGTGTGTATATTCTGTGGAACCGTGATAATTGTCATTTGAAATAAACTTTTGTGTCCAATTGGTTGTGTAGAGTGAATATGGGTCCGTTGAATGTGGTTGTGTCCAAGAAATTAACCAAATTGTGATGACTTATGGATTTACATTTTATACAGCGATTATGCTTGTTAAGATGTACAAAAACATTACAAATTCCTCCTTCTCAAATATCAATAAATAAATAAATAAATAAATAAATAAAGTTTTTAATTGCTTGGATGTCGTCTTGTGTATCAATCTTAGTATAAAGGCTGTCCACATCAATTGTGAATAGAAAAGAGCGGACCTTGTGTGTAAAGTCCGGATCCTGGCATTGGACTCTGTTCTGAGCTGGTGTGTTTGGATTGTTGTTTGACTTACGGATGGACTGCTGATACCGCCACGGTCGGTAGTTATTCCAGCCTTTATTGCGGATGATGTACGGGCGCTGGTTAGATGATGAGCCGGCGGTCACACGCGGGTGTCCTCCGTCATACCAGCCGGTGCGCATCTGGCCGCGCGGCTCTGCTACAAAAGTCTTCGGGGACTGTTGGATAACCACGGCGGGACTGCTGGTCAGCTCTGGTCAATTGTGAATGTTTGTGAAAGACAACATTGTTTATTTTGACCACCGTATGTAGTTACTGTGAAAAATGTAACAAGTGTTCATCTTGTCTCATTTTGTGCTTGTCTCGCTCATATAGCGTCATTTTGCCAGGAAAATCAAAGGAAAGTCAATATTTAAGATTCATTTCTTTTTCTGTGTCAAACTGTCTTAGAATGACAATCCCACTTTAGAAACATCAATTGTGCATGTTTTTGAAGGACAACGTGATTTATTTTGACTTGGTTACAGTGAAAAATGCAACACGTCTCATTTTGTGCTTGTCTCGCTCGTACAGTTTGAGATTGACAGTGAAATCAGATGAATGTCACTATTTAAAACTCAGCTGTTGTTATGTGTCAAACTGTCTTCGAATGACAATTCCCCTCCCCACCCTCTGCTCTCCTCCTCGACACTTTCATTAAGGCCGTGTGGATATGCTGTTCCTGATTAATTAACCCAATCTCTCTCAGCTCTTCTTCTCTGGGCCGTGGACCATTTTGGTTTACACTCCAGGGTCAGGGCATGTACTGGATCCCAGTCAGGGGAGACAAATGCTGGAAAACATGCCGGTCAGTATTCTTTTGTTCTACAATATTGTATTTATGAGATGCAATCTGTACATGTATTGTCAGGCTTGTTTCTCCCACATATCTTTTGCCACATTGTTTACAAATCACCATATACACACATTTTTGAAAGAAATATTCACCTGTCTGGCGCTTTTAAACCCCTCTTATTCGCGCAAGTCGTCTAGCAATCCTTGTCGTTCGAAATAATTCCAAATATGGCCCTGGAGTGCCCTCTGCTGGATAAAGCCGAGAACAGCACTTTGGTGGCTTGTTTAGAATCCTCTGTCTGTGTGTATATTCTGTGGAACCGTGATAATTGTCATTTGAAATAAACTTTTGTGTCCAATTGGTTGTGTAGAGTGAATATGGGTCCGTTGAATGTGGTTGTGTCCAAGAAATTAACCAAATTGTGATGACTTATGGATTTACATTTTATACAGCGATTATGCTTGTTAAGATGTACAAAAACATTACAAATTCCTCCTTCTCAAATATCAATAAATAAATAAATAAATAAATAAATAAAGTTTTTAATTGCTTGGATGTCGTCTTGTGTATCAATCTTAGTATAAAGGCTGTCCACATCAATTGTGAATAGAAAAGAGCGGACCTTGTGTGTAAAGTCCGGATCCTGGCATTGGACTCTGTTCTGAGCTGGTGTGTTTGGATTGTTGTTTGACTTACGGATGGACTGCTGATACCGCCACGGTCGGTAGTTATTCCAGCCTTTATTGCGGATGATGTACGGGCGCTGGTTAGATGATGAGCCGGCGGTCACACGCGGGTGTCCTCCGTCATACCAGCCGGTGCGCATCTGGCCGCGCGGCTCTGCTACAAAAGTCTTCGGGGACTGTTGGATAACCACGGCGGGACTGCTGGTCAGCTCTGGTCAATTGTGAATGTTTGTGAAAGACAACATTGTTTATTTTGACCACCGTATGTAGTTACTGTGAAAAATGTAACAAGTGTTCATCTTGTCTCATTTTGTGCTTGTCTCGCTCATATAGCGTCATTTTGCCAGGAAAATCAAAGGAAAGTCAATATTTAAGATTCATTTCTTTTTCTGTGTCAAACTGTCTTAGAATGACAATCCCACTTTAGAAACATCAATTGTGCATGTTTTTGAAGGACAACGTGATTTATTTTGACTTGGTTACAGTGAAAAATGCAACACGTCTCATTTTGTGCTTGTCTCGCTCGTACAGTTTGAGATTGACAGTGAAATCAGATGAATGTCACTATTTAAAACTCAGCTGTTGTTATGTGTCAAACTGTCTTCGAATGACAATTCCCCTCCCCACCCTCTGCTCTCCTCCTCGACACTTTCATTAAGGCCGTGTGGATATGCTGTTCCTGATTAATTAACCCAATCTCTCTCAGCTCTTCTTCTCTGGGCCGTGGACCATTTTGGTTTACACTCCAGGGTCAGGGCATGTACTGGATCCCAGTCAGGGGAGACAAATGCTGGAAAACATGCCGGTCAGTATTCTTTTGTTCTACAATATTGTATTTATGAGATGCAATCTGTACATGTATTGTCAGGCTTGTTTCTCCCACATATCTTTTGCCACATTGTTTACAAATCACCATATACACACATTTTTGAAAGAAATATTCACCTGTCTGGCGCTTTTAAACCCCTCTTATTCGCGCAAGTCGTCTAGCAATCCTTGTCGTTCGAAATAATTCCAAATATGGCCCTGGAGTGCCCTCTGCTGGATAAAGCCGAGAACAGCACTTTGGTGGCTTGTTTAGAATCCTCTGTCTGTGTGTATATTCTGTGGAACCGTGATAATTGTCATTTGAAATAAACTTTTGTGTCCAATTGGTTGTGTAGAGTGAATATGGGTCCGTTGAATGTGGTTGTGTCCAAGAAATTAACCAAATTGTGATGACTTATGGATTTACATTTTATACAGCGATTATGCTTGTTAAGATGTACAAAAACATTACAAATTCCTCCTTCTCAAATATCAATAAATAAATAAATAAATAAATAAATAAAGTTTTTAATTGCTTGGATGTCGTCTTGTGTATCAATCTTAGTATAAAGGCTGTCCACATCAATTGTGAATAGAAAAGAGCGGACCTTGTGTGTAAAGTCCGGATCCTGGCATTGGACTCTGTTCTGAGCTGGTGTGTTTGGATTGTTGTTTGACTTACGGATGGACTGCTGATACCGCCACGGTCGGTAGTTATTCCAGCCTTTATTGCGGATGATGTACGGGCGCTGGTTAGATGATGAGCCGGCGGTCACACGCGGGTGTCCTCCGTCATACCAGCCGGTGCGCATCTGGCCGCGCGGCTCTGCTACAAAAGTCTTCGGGGACTGTTGGATAACCACGGCGGGACTGCTGGTCAGCTCTGGTCAATTGTGAATGTTTGTGAAAGACAACATTGTTTATTTTGACCACCGTATGTAGTTACTGTGAAAAATGTAACAAGTGTTCATCTTGTCTCATTTTGTGCTTGTCTCGCTCATATAGCGTCATTTTGCCAGGAAAATCAAAGGAAAGTCAATATTTAAGATTCATTTCTTTTTCTGTGTCAAACTGTCTTAGAATGACAATCCCACTTTAGAAACATCAATTGTGCATGTTTTTGAAGGACAACGTGATTTATTTTGACTTGGTTACAGTGAAAAATGCAACACGTCTCATTTTGTGCTTGTCTCGCTCGTACAGTTTGAGATTGACAGTGAAATGAGATGAATGTCACTATTTAAAACTCAGCTGTTGTTATGTGTCAAACTGTCTTCGAATGACAATTCCCCTCCCCACCCTCTGCTCTCCTCCTCGACACTTTCATTAAGGCCGTGTGGATATGCTGTTCCTGATTAATTAACCCAATCTCTCTCAGCTCTTCTTCTCTGGGCCGTGGACCATTTTGGTTTACACTCCAGGGTCAGGGCATGTACTGGATCCCAGTCAGGGGAGACAAATGCTGGAAAACATGCCGGTCAGTATTCTTTTGTTCTACAATATTGTATTTATGAGATGCAATCTGTACATGTATTGTCAGGCTTGTTTCTCCCACATATCTTTTGCCACATTGTTTACAAATCACCATATACACACATTTTTGAAAGAAATATTCACCTGTCTGGCGCTTTTAAACCCCTCTTATTCGCGCAAGTCGTCTAGCAATCCTTGTCGTTCGAAATAATTCCAAATATGGCCCTGGAGTGCCCTCTGCTGGATAAAGCCGAGAACAGCACTTTGGTGGCTTGTTTAGAATCCTCTGTCTGTGTGTATATTCTGTGGAACCGTGATAATTGTCATTTGAAATAAACTTTTGTGTCCAATTGGTTGTGTAGAGTGAATATGGGTCCGTTGAATGTGGTTGTGTCCAAGAAATTAACCAAATTGTGATGACTTATGGATTTACATTTTATACAGCGATTATGCTTGTTAAGATGTACAAAAACATTACAAATTCCTCCTTCTCAAATATCAATAAATAAATAAATAAATAAATAAATCAAGTTTTTAATTGCTTGGATGTCGTCTTGTGTATCAATCTTAGTATAAAGGCTGTCCACATCAATTGTGAATAGAAAAGAGCGGACCTTGTGTGTAAAGTCCGGATCCTGGCATTGGACTCTGTTCTGAGCTGGTGTGTTTGGATTGTTGTTTGACTTACGGATGGACTGCTGATACCGCCACGGTCGGTAGTTATTCCAGCCTTTATTGCGGATGATGTACGGGCGCTGGTTAGATGATGAGCCGGCGGTCACACGCGGGTGTCCTCCGTCATACCAGCCGGTGCGCATCTGGCCGCGCGGCTCTGCTACAAAAGTCTTCGGGGACTGTTGGATAACCACGGCGGGACTGCTGGTCAGCTCTGGTCAATTGTGAATGTTTGTGAAAGACAACATTGTTTATTTTGACCACCGTATGTAGTTACTGTGAAAAATGTAACAAGTGTTCATCTTGTCTCATTTTGTGCTTGTCTCGCTCATATAGCGTCATTTTGCCAGGAAAATCAAAGGAAAGTCAATATTTAAGATTCATTTCTTTTTCTGTGTCAAACTGTCTTAGAATGACAATCCCACTTTAGAAACATCAATTGTGCATGTTTTTGAAGGACAACGTGATTTATTTTGACTTGGTTACAGTGAAAAATGCAACACGTCTCATTTTGTGCTTGTCTCGCTCGTACAGTTTGAGATTGACAGTGAAATCAGATGAATGTCACTATTTAAAACTCAGCTGTTGTTATGTGTCAAACTGTCTTCGAATGACAATTCCCCTCCCCACCCTCTGCTCTCCTCCTCGACACTTTCATTAAGGCCGTGTGGATATGCTGTTCCTGATTAATTAACCCAATCTCTCTCAGCTCTTCTTCTCTGGGCCGTGGACCATTTTGGTTTACACTCCAGGGTCAGGGCATGTACTGGATCCCAGTCAGGGGAGACAAATGCTGGAAAACATGCCGGTCAGTATTCTTTTGTTCTACAATATTGTATTTATGAGATGCAATCTGTACATGTATTGTCAGGCTTGTTTCTCCCACATATCTTTTGCCACATTGTTTACAAATCACCATATACACACATTTTTGAAAGAAATATTCACCTGTCTGGCGCTTTTAAACCCCTCTTATTCGCGCAAGTCGTCTAGCAATCCTTGTCGTTCGAAATAATTCCAAATATGGCCCTGGAGTGCCCTCTGCTGGATAAAGCCGAGAACAGCACTTTGGTGGCTTGTTTAGAATCCTCTGTCTGTGTGTATATTCTGTGGAACCGTGATAATTGTCATTTGAAATAAACTTTTGTGTCCAATTGGTTGTGTAGAGTGAATATGGGTCCGTTGAATGTGGTTGTGTCCAAGAAATTAACCAAATTGTGATGACTTATGGATTTACATTTTATACAGCGATTATGCTTGTTAAGATGTACAAAAACATTACAAATTCCTCCTTCTCAAATATAAATAAATAAATAAATAAATAAAGTTTTTAATTGCTTGGATGTCGTCTTGTGTATCAATCTTAGTATAAAGGCTGTCCACATCAATTGTGAATAGAAAAGAGCGGACCTTGTGTGTAAAGTCCGGATCCTGGCATTGGACTCTGTTCTGAGCTGGTGTGTTTGGATTGTTGTTTGACTTACGGATGGACTGCTGATACCGCCACGGTCGGTAGTTATTCCAGCCTTTATTGCGGATGATGTACGGGCGCTGGTTAGATGATGAGCCGGCGGTCACACGCGGGTGTCCTCCGTCATACCAGCCGGTGCGCATCTGGCCGCGCGGCTCTGCTACAAAAGTCTTCGGGGACTGTTGGATAACCACGGCGGGACTGCTGGTCAGCTCTGGTCAATTGTGAATGTTTGTGAAAGACAACATTGTTTATTTTGACCACCGTATGTAGTTACTGTGAAAAATGTAACAAGTGTTCATCTTGTCTCATTTTGTGCTTGTCTCGCTCATATAGCGTCATTTTGCCAGGAAAATCAAAGGAAAGTCAATATTTAAGATTCATTTCTTTTTCTGTGTCAAACTGTCTTAGAATGACAATCCCACTTTAGAAACATCAATTGTGCATGTTTTTGAAGGACAACGTGATTTATTTTGACTTGGTTACAGTGAAAAATGCAACACGTCTCATTTTGTGCTTGTCTCGCTCGTACAGTTTGAGATTGACAGTGAAATCAGATGAATGTCACTATTTAAAACTCAGCTGTTGTTATGTGTCAAACTGTCTTCGAATGACAATTCCCCTCCCCACCCTCTGCTCTCCTCCTCGACACTTTCATTAAGGCCGTGTGGATATGCTGTTCCTGATTAATTAACCCAATCTCTCTCAGCTCTTCTTCTCTGGGCCGTGGACCATTTTGGTTTACACTCCAGGGTCAGGGCATGTACTGGATCCCAGTCAGGGGAGACAAATGCTGGAAAACATGCCGGTCAGTATTCTTTTGTTCTACAATATTGTATTTATGACATGCAATCTGTACATGTATTGTCAGGCTTGTTTCTCCCACATATCTTTTGCCACATTGTTTACAAATCACCATATACACACATTTTTGAAAGAAATATTCACCTGTCTGGCGCTTTTAAACCCCTCTTATTCGCGCAAGTCGTCTAGCAATCCTTGTCGTTCGAAATAATTCCAAATATGGCCCTGGAGTGCCCTCTGCTGGATAAAGCCGAGAACAGCACTTTGGTGGCTTGTTTAGAATCCTCTGTCTGTGTGTATATTCTGTGGAACCGTGATAATTGTCATTTGAAATAAACTTTTGTGTCCAATTGGTTGTGTAGAGTGAATATGGGTCCGTTGAATGTGGTTGTGTCCAAGAAATTAACCAAATTGTGATGACTTATGGATTTACATTTTATACAGCGATTATGCTTGTTAAGATGTACAAAAACATTACAAATTCCTCCTTCTCAAATATCAATAAATAAATAAATAAATAAATAAATAAAGTTTTTAATTGCTTGGATGTCGTCTTGTGTATCAATCTTAGTATAAAGGCTGTCCACATCAATTGTGAATAGAAAAGAGCGGACCTTGTGTGTAAAGTCCGGATCCTGGCATTGGACTCTGTTCTGAGCTGGTGTGTTTGGATTGTTGTTTGACTTACGGATGGACTGCTGATACCGCCACGGTCGGTAGTTATTCCAGCCTTTATTGCGGATGATGTACGGGCGCTGGTTAGATGATGAGCCGGCGGTCACACGCGGGTGTCCTCCGTCATACCAGCCGGTGCGCATCTGGCCGCGCGGCTCTGCTACAAAAGTCTTCGGGGACTGTTGGATAACCACGGCGGGACTGCTGGTCAGCTCTGGTCAATTGTGAATGTTTGTGAAAGACAACATTGTTTATTTTGACCACCGTATGTAGTTACAGTGAAAAATGTAACAAGTGTTAATCTTGTCTCATTTTGTGCTTGTCTCGCTCATATAGCGTCATTTTGCCAGGAAAATCAAAGGAAAGTCAATATTTAAGATTCATTTCTTTTTCTGTGTCAAACTGTCTTAGAATGACAATCCCACTTTAGAAACATCAATTGTGCATGTTTTTGAAGGACAACGTGATTTATTTTGACTTGGTTACTGTGAAAAATGCAACACGTCTCATTTTGTGCTTGTCTCGCTCGTACAGTTTGAGATTGACAGTGAAATCAGATGAATGTCACTATTTAAAACTCAGCTGTTGTTATGTGTCAAACTGTCTTCGAATGACATTTCCCCTCCCCACCCTCTGCTCTCCTCCTCGACACTTTCATTAAGGCCGTGTGGATATGCTGTTCCTGATTAATTAACCCAATCTCTCTCAGCTCTTCTTCTCTGGGCCGTGGACCATTTTGGTTTACACTCCAGGGTCAGGGCATGTACTGGATCCCAGTCAGGGGAGACAAATGCTGGAAAACATGCTGGTCAGTATTCTTTTGTTCTACAATATTGTATTTATGACATGCAATCTGTACATGCATTGTCAGGCTTGTTTCTCCCACATATCTTTTGCCACATTATTTACAAATCACCATATACACACATTTTTGAAAGAAATATTCCCCTGTCTGGCGCTTTTAAACCCCTCTTATTCGCGCAAGTCGTCTAGCAATCCTTGTCGTTCGAAATAATTCCAAATATGGCCCTGGAGTGCCCTCTGCTGGATAAAGCCGAGAACAGCACTTTGGTGGCTTGTTTAGAATCCTCTGTCTGTGTGTATATTCTGTGGAACCGTGATAATTGTCATTTGAAATAAACTTTTGTGTCCAATTGGTTGTGTAGAGTGAATATGGGTCCGTTGAATGTGGTTGTGTCCAAGAAATTAACCAAATTGTGATGACTTATGGATTTACATTTTATACAGCGATTATGCTTGTTAAGATGTACAAAAACATTACAAATTCCTCCTTCTCAAATATCAATAAATAAATAAATAAATAAATAAATAAAGTTTTTAATTGCTTGGATGTCGTCTTGTGTATCAATCTTAGTATAAAGGCTGTCCACATCAATTGTGAATAGAAAAGAGCGGACCTTGTGTGTAAAGTCCGGATCCTGGCATTGGACTCTGTTCTGAGCTGGTGTGTTTGGATTGTTGTTTGACTTACGGATGGACTGCTGATACCGCCACGGTCGGTAGTTATTCCAGCCTTTATTGCGGATGATGTACGGGCGCTGGTTAGATGATGAGCCGGCGGTCACACGCGGGTGTCCTCCGTCATACCAGCCGGTGCGCATCTGGCCGCGCGGCTCTGCTACAAAAGTCTTCGGGGACTGTTGGATAACCACGGCGGGACTGCTGGTCAGCTCTGGTCAATTGTGAATGTTTGTGAAAGACAACATTGTTTATTTTGACCACCGTATGTAGTTACTGTGAAAAATGTAACAAGTGTTCATCTTGTCTCATTTTGTGCTTGTCTCGCTCATATAGCGTCATTTTGCCAGGAAAATCAAAGGAAAGTCAATATTTAAGATTCATTTCTTTTTCTGTGTCAAACTGTCTTAGAATGACAATCCCACTTTAGAAACATCAATTGTGCATGTTTTTGAAGGACAACGTGATTTATTTTGACTTGGTTACAGTGAAAAATGCAACACGTCTCATTTTGTGCTTGTCTCGCTCGTACAGTTTGAGATTGACAGTGAAATCAGATGAATGTCACTATTTAAAACTCAGCTGTTGTTATGTGTCAAACTGTCTTCGAATGACAATTCCCCTCCCCACCCTCTGCTCTCCTCCTCGACACTTTCATTAAGGCCGTGTGGATATGCTGTTCCTGATTAATTAACCCAATCTCTCTCAGCTCTTCTTCTCTGGGCCGTGGACCATTTTGGTTTACACTCCAGGGTCAGGGCATGTACTGGATCCCAGTCAGGGGAGACAAATGCTGGAAAACATGCCGGTCAGTATTCTTTTGTTCTACAATATTGTATTTATGAGATGCAATCTGTACATGTATTGTCAGGCTTGTTTCTCCCACATATCTTTTGCCACATTGTTTACAAATCACCATATACACACATTTTTGAAAGAAATATTCACCTGTCTGGCGCTTTTAAACCCCTCTTATTCGCGCAAGTCGTCTAGCAATCCTTGTCGTTCGAAATAATTCCAAATATGGCCCTGGAGTGCCCTCTGCTGGATAAAGCCGAGAACAGCACTTTGGTGGCTTGTTTAGAATCCTCTGTCTGTGTGTATATTCTGTGGAACCGTGATAATTGTCATTTGAAATAAACTTTTGTGTCCAATTGGTTGTGTAGAGTGAATATGGGTCCGTTGAATGTGGTTGTGTCCAAGAAATTAACCAAATTGTGATGACTTATGGATTTACATTTTATACAGCGATTATGCTTGTTAAGATGTACAAAAACATTACAAATTCCTCCTTCTCAAATATCAATAAATAAATAAATAAATAAATAAATAAAGTTTTTAATTGCTTGGATGTCGTCTTGTGTATCAATCTTAGTATAAAGGCTGTCCACATCAATTGTGAATAGAAAAGAGCGGACCTTGTGTGTAAAGTCCGGATCCTGGCATTGGACTCTGTTCTGAGCTGGTGTGTTTGGATTGTTGTTTGACTTACGGATGGACTGCTGATACCGCCACGGTCGGTAGTTATTCCAGCCTTTATTGCGGATGATGTACGGGCGCTGGTTAGATGATGAGCCGGCGGTCACACGCGGGTGTCCTCCGTCATACCAGCCGGTGCGCATCTGGCCGCGCGGCTCTGCTACAAAAGTCTTCGGGGACTGTTGGATAACCACGGCGGGACTGCTGGTCAGCTCTGGTCAATTGTGAATGTTTGTGAAAGACAACATTGTTTATTTTGACCACCGTATGTAGTTACAGTGAAAAATGTAACAAGTGTTAATCTTGTCTCATTTTGTGCTTGTCTCGCTCATATAGCGTCATTTTGCCAGGAAAATCAAAGGAAAGTCAATATTTAAGATTCATTTCTTTTTCTGTGTCAAACTGTCTTAGAATGACAATCCCACTTTAGAAACATCAATTGTGCATGTTTTTGAAGGACAACGTGATTTATTTTGACTTGGTTACTGTGAAAAATGCAACACGTCTCATTTTGTGCTTGTCTCGCTCGTACAGTTTGAGATTGACAGTGAAATCAGATGAATGTCACTATTTAAAACTCAGCTGTTGTTATGTGTCAAACTGTCTTCGAATGACATTTCCCCTCCCCACCCTCTGCTCTCCTCCTCGACACTTTCATTAAGGCCGTGTGGATATGCTGTTCCTGATTAATTAACCCAATCTCTCTCAGCTCTTCTTCTCTGGGCCGTGGACCATTTTGGTTTACACTCCAGGGTCAGGGCATGTACTGGATCCCAGTCAGGGGAGACAAATGCTGGAAAACATGCTGGTCAGTATTCTTTTGTTCTACAATATTGTATTTATGACATGCAATCTGTACATGCATTGTCAGGCTTGTTTCTCCCACATATCTTTTGCCACATTATTTACAAATCACCATATACACACATTTTTGAAAGAAATATTCCCCTGTCTGGCGCTTTTAAACCCCTCTTATTCGCGCAAGTCGTCTAGCAATCCTTGTCGTTCGAAATAATTCCAAATATGGCCCTGGAGTGCCCTCTGCTGGATAAAGCCGAGAACAGCACTTTGGTGGCTTGTTTAGAATCCTCTGTCTGTGTGTATATTCTGTGGAACCGTGATAATTGTCATTTGAAATAAACTTTTGTGTCCAATTGGTTGTGTAGAGTGAATATGGGTCCGTTGAATGTGGTTGTGTCCAAGAAATTAACCAAATTGTGATGACTTATGGATTTACATTTTATACAGCGATTATGCTTGTTAAGATGTACAAAAACATTACAAATTCCTCCTTCTCAAATATCAATAAATAAATAAATAAATAAATAAATAAAGTTTTTAATTGCTTGGATGTCGTCTTGTGTATCAATCTTAGTATAAAGGCTGTCCACATCAATTGTGAATAGAAAAGAGCGGACCTTGTGTGTAAAGTCCGGATCCTGGCATTGGACTCTGTTCTGAGCTGGTGTGTTTGGATTGTTGTTTGACTTACGGATGGACTGCTGATACCGCCACGGTCGGTAGTTATTCCAGCCTTTATTGCGGATGATGTACGGGCGCTGGTTAGATGATGAGCCGGCGGTCACACGCGGGTGTCCTCCGTCATACCAGCCGGTGCGCATCTGGCCGCGCGGCTCTGCTACAAAAGTCTTCGGGGACTGTTGGATAACCACGGCGGGACTGCTGGTCAGCTCTGGTCAATTGTGAATGTTTGTGAAAGACAACATTGTTTATTTTGACCACCGTATGTAGTTACTGTGAAAAATGTAACAAGTGTTCATCTTGTCTCATTTTGTGCTTGTCTCGCTCATATAGCGTCATTTTGCCAGGAAAATCAAAGGAAAGTCAATATTTAAGATTCATTTCTTTTTCTGTGTCAAACTGTCTTAGAATGACAATCCCACTTTAGAAACATCAATTGTGCATGTTTTTGAAGGACAACGTGATTTATTTTGACTTGGTTACAGTGAAAAATGCAACACGTCTCATTTTGTGCTTGTCTCGCTCGTACAGTTTGAGATTGACAGTGAAATCAGATGAATGTCACTATTTAAAACTCAGCTGTTGTTATGTGTCAAACTGTCTTCGAATGACAATTCCCCTCCCCACCCTCTGCTCTCCTCCTCGACACTTTCATTAAGGCCGTGTGGATATGCTGTTCCTGATTAATTAACCCAATCTCTCTCAGCTCTTCTTCTCTGGGCCGTGGACCATTTTGGTTTACACTCCAGGGTCAGGGCATGTACTGGATCCCAGTCAGGGGAGACAAATGCTGGAAAACATGCCGGTCAGTATTCTTTTGTTCTACAATATTGTATTTATGAGATGCAATCTGTACATGTATTGTCAGGCTTGTTTCTCCCACATATCTTTTGCCACATTGTTTACAAATCACCATATACACACATTTTTGAAAGAAATATTCACCTGTCTGGCGCTTTTAAACCCCTCTTATTCGCGCAAGTCGTCTAGCAATCCTTGTCGTTCGAAATAATTCCAAATATGGCCCTGGAGTGCCCTCTGCTGGATAAAGCCGAGAACAGCACTTTGGTGGCTTGTTTAGAATCCTCTGTCTGTGTGTATATTCTGTGGAACCGTGATAATTGTCATTTGAAATAAACTTTTGTGTCCAATTGGTTGTGTAGAGTGAATATGGGTCCGTTGAATGTGGTTGTGTCCAAGAAATTAACCAAATTGTGATGACTTATGGATTTACATTTTATACAGCGATTATGCTTGTTAAGATGTACAAAAACATTACAAATTCCTCCTTCTCAAATATCAATAAATAAATAAATAAATAAATAAATAAAGTTTTTAATTGCTTGGATGTCGTCTTGTGTATCAATCTTAGTATAAAGGCTGTCCACATCAATTGTGAATAGAAAAGAGCGGACCTTGTGTGTAAAGTCCGGATCCTGGCATTGGACTCTGTTCTGAGCTGGTGTGTTTGGATTGTTGTTTGACTTACGGATGGACTGCTGATACCGCCACGGTCGGTAGTTATTCCAGCCTTTATTGCGGATGATGTACGGGCGCTGGTTAGATGATGAGCCGGCGGTCACACGCGGGTGTCCTCCGTCATACCAGCCGGTGCGCATCTGGCCGCGCGGCTCTGCTACAAAAGTCTTCGGGGACTGTTGGATAACCACGGCGGGACTGCTGGTCAGCTCTGGTCAATTGTGAATGTTTGTGAAAGACAACATTGTTTATTTTGACCACCGTATGTAGTTACTGTGAAAAATGTAACAAGTGTTCATCTTGTCTCATTTTGTGCTTGTCTCGCTCATATAGCGTCATTTTGCCAGGAAAATCAAAGGAAAGTCAATATTTAAGATTCATTTCTTTTTCTGTGTCAAACTGTCTTAGAATGACAATCCCACTTTAGAAACATCAATTGTGCATGTTTTTGAAGGACAACGTGATTTATTTTGACTTGGTTACAGTGAAAAATGCAACACGTCTCATTTTGTGCTTGTCTCGCTCGTACAGTTTGAGATTGACAGTGAAATCAGATGAATGTCACTATTTAAAACTCAGCTGTTGTTATGTGTCAAACTGTCTTCGAATGACAATTCCCCTCCCCACCCTCTGCTCTCCTCCTCGACACTTTCATTAAGGCCGTGTGGATATGCTGTTCCTGATTAATTAACCCAATCTCTCTCAGCTCTTCTTCTCTGGGCCGTGGACCATTTTGGTTTACACTCCAGGGTCAGGGCATGTACTGGATCCCAGTCAGGGGAGACAAATGCTGGAAAACATGCCGGTCAGTATTCTTTTGTTCTACAATATTGTATTTATGAGATGCAATCTGTACATGTATTGTCAGGCTTGTTTCTCCCACATATCTTTTGCCACATTGTTTACAAATCACCATATACACACATTTTTGAAAGAAATATTCACCTGTCTGGCGCTTTTAAACCCCTCTTATTCGCGCAAGTCGTCTAGCAATCCTTGTCGTTCGAAATAATTCCAAATATGGCCCTGGAGTGCCCTCTGCTGGATAAAGCCGAGAACAGCACTTTGGTGGCTTGTTTAGAATCCTCTGTCTGTGTGTATATTCTGTGGAACCGTGATAATTGTCATTTGAAATAAACTTTTGTGTCCAATTGGTTGTGCAGAGTGAATATGGGTCCGTTGAATGTGGTTGTGTCCAAGAAATTAACCAAATTGTGATGACTTATGGATTTACATTTTATACAGCGATTATGCTTGTTAAGATGTACAAAAACATTACAAATTCCTCCTTCTCAAATATCAATAAATAAATAAATAAATAAATAAATAAAGTTTTTAATTGCTTGGATGTCGTCTTGTGTATCAATCTTAGTATAAAGGCTGTCCACATCAATTGTGAATAGAAAAGAGCGGACCTTGTGTGTAAAGTCCGGATCCTGGCATTGGACTCTGTTCTGAGCTGGTGTGTTTGGATTGTTGTTTGACTTACGGATGGACTGCTGATACCGCCACGGTCGGTAGTTATTCCAGCCTTTATTGCGGATGATGTACGGGCGCTGGTTAGATGATGAGCCGGCGGTCACACGCGGGTGTCCTCCGTCATACCAGCCGGTGCGCATCTGGCCGCGCGGCTCTGCTACAAAAGTCTTCGGGGACTGTTGGATAACCACGGCGGGACTGCTGGTCAGCTCTGGTCAATTGTGAATGTTTGTGAAAGACAACATTGTTTATTTTGACCACCGTATGTAGTTACTGTGAAAAATGTAACAAGTGTTCATCTTGTCTCATTTTGTGCTTGTCTCGCTCATATAGCGTCATTTTGCCAGGAAAATCAAAGGAAAGTCAATATTTAAGATTCATTTCTTTTTCTGTGTCAAACTGTCTTAGAATGACAATCCCACTTTAGAAACATCAATTGTGCATGTTTTTGAAGGACAACGTGATTTATTTTGACTTGGTTACAGTGAAAAATGCAACACGTCTCATTTTGTGCTTGTCTCGCTCGTACAGTTTGAGATTGACAGTGAAATCAGATGAATGTCACTATTTAAAACTCAGCTGTTGTTATGTGTCAAACTGTCTTCGAATGACAATTCCCCTCCCCACCCTCTGCTCTCCTCCTCGACACTTTCATTAAGGCCGTGTGGATATGCTGTTCCTGATTAATTAACCCAATCTCTCTCAGCTCTTCTTCTCTGGGCCGTGGACCATTTTGGTTTACACTCCAGGGTCAGGGCATGTACTGGATCCCAGTCAGGGGAGACAAATGCTGGAAAACATGCCGGTCAGTATTCTTTTGTTCTACAATATTGTATTTATGAGATGCAATCTGTACATGTATTGTCAGGCTTGTTTCTCCCACATATCTTTTGCCACATTGTTTACAAATCACCATATACACACATTTTTGAAAGAAATATTCACCTGTCTGGCGCTTTTAAACCCCTCTTATTCGCGCAAGTCGTCTAGCAATCCTTGTCGTTCGAAATAATTCCAAATATGGCCCTGGAGTGCCCTCTGCTGGATAAAGCCGAGAACAGCACTTTGGTGGCTTGTTTAGAATCCTCTGTCTGTGTGTATATTCTGTGGAACCGTGATAATTGTCATTTGAAATAAACTTTTGTGTCCAATTGGTTGTGTAGAGTGAATATGGGTCCGTTGAATGTGGTTGTGTCCAAGAAATTAACCAAATTGTGATGACTTATGGATTTACATTTTATACAGCGATTATGCTTGTTAAGATGTACAAAAACATTACAAATTCCTCCTTCTCAAATATAAATAAATAAATAAATAAATAAAGTTTTTAATTGCTTGGATGTCGTCTTGTGTATCAATCTTAGTATAAAGGCTGTCCACATCAATTGTGAATAGAAAAGAGCGGACCTTGTGTGTAAAGTCCGGATCCTGGCATTGGACTCTGTTCTGAGCTGGTGTGTTTGGATTGTTGTTTGACTTACGGATGGACTGCTGATACCGCCACGGTCGGTAGTTATTCCAGCCTTTATTGCGGATGATGTACGGGCGCTGGTTAGATGATGAGCCGGCGGTCACACGCGGGTGTCCTCCGTCATACCAGCCGGTGCGCATCTGGCCGCGCGGCTCTGCTACAAAAGTCTTCGGGGACTGTTGGATAACCACGGCGGGACTGCTGGTCAGCTCTGGTCAATTGTGAATGTTTGTGAAAGACAACATTGTTTATTTTGACCACCGTATGTAGTTACTGTGAAAAATGTAACAAGTGTTCATCTTGTCTCATTTTGTGCTTGTCTCGCTCATATAGCGTCATTTTGCCAGGAAAATCAAAGGAAAGTCAATATTTAAGATTCATTTCTTTTTCTGTGTCAAACTGTCTTAGAATGACAATCCCACTTTAGAAACATCAATTGTGCATGTTTTTGAAGGACAACGTGATTTATTTTGACTTGGTTACAGTGAAAAATGCAACACGTCTCATTTTGTGCTTGTCTCGCTCGTACAGTTTGAGATTGACAGTGAAATCAGATGAATGTCACTATTTAAAACTCAGCTGTTGTTATGTGTCAAACTGTCTTCGAATGACAATTCCCCTCCCCACCCTCTGCTCTCCTCCTCGACACTTTCATTAAGGCCGTGTGGATATGCTGTTCCTGATTAATTAACCCAATCTCTCTCAGCTCTTCTTCTCTGGGCCGTGGACCATTTTGGTTTACACTCCAGGGTCAGGGCATGTACTGGATCCCAGTCAGGGGAGACAAATGCTGGAAAACATGCCGGTCAGTATTCTTTTGTTCTACAATATTGTATTTATGAGATGCAATCTGTACATGTATTGTCAGGCTTGTTTCTCCCACATATCTTTTGCCACATTGTTTACAAATCACCATATACACACATTTTTGAAAGAAATATTCACCTGTCTGGCGCTTTTAAACCCCTCTTATTCGCGCAAGTCGTCTAGCAATCCTTGTCGTTCGAAATAATTCCAAATATGGCCCTGGAGTGCCCTCTGCTGGATAAAGCCGAGAACAGCACTTTGGTGGCTTGTTTAGAATCCTCTGTCTGTGTGTATATTCTGTGGAACCGTGATAATTGTCATTTGAAATAAACTTTTGTGTCCAATTGGTTGTGTAGAGTGAATATGGGTCCGTTGAATGTGGTTGTGTCCAAGAAATTAACCAAATTGTGATGACTTATGGATTTACATTTTATACAGCGATTATGCTTGTTAAGATGTACAAAAACATTACAAATTCCTCCTTCTCAAATATCAATAAATAAATAAATAAATAAATAAATAAAGTTTTTAATTGCTTGGATGTCGTCTTGTGTATCAATCTTAGTATAAAGGCTGTCCACATCAATTGTGAATAGAAAAGAGCGGACCTTGTGTGTAAAGTCCGGATCCTGGCATTGGACTCTGTTCTGAGCTGGTGTGTTTGGATTGTTGTTTGACTTACGGATGGACTGCTGATACCGCCACGGTCGGTAGTTATTCCAGCCTTTATTGCGGATGATGTACGGGCGCTGGTTAGATGATGAGCCGGCGGTCACACGCGGGTGTCCTCCGTCATACCAGCCGGTGCGCATCTGGCCGCGCGGCTCTGCTACAAAAGTCTTCGGGGACTGTTGGATAACCACGGCGGGACTGCTGGTCAGCTCTGGTCAATTGTGAATGTTTGTGAAAGACAACATTGTTTATTTTGACCACCGTATGTAGTTACTGTGAAAAATGTAACAAGTGTTCATCTTGTCTCATTTTGTGCTTGTCTCGCTCATATAGCGTCATTTTGCCAGGAAAATCAAAGGAAAGTCAATATTTAAGATTCATTTCTTTTTCTGTGTCAAACTGTCTTAGAATGACAATCCCACTTTAGAAACATCAATTGTGCATGTTTTTGAAGGACAACGTGATTTATTTTGACTTGGTTACAGTGAAAAATGCAACACGTCTCATTTTGTGCTTGTCTCGCTCGTACAGTTTGAGATTGACAGTGAAATCAGATGAATGTCACTATTTAAAACTCAGCTGTTGTTATGTGTCAAACTGTCTTCGAATGACAATTCCCCTCCCCACCCTCTGCTCTCCTCCTCGACACTTTCATTAAGGCCGTGTGGATATGCTGTTCCTGATTAATTAACCCAATCTCTCTCAGCTCTTCTTCTCTGGGCCGTGGACCATTTTGGTTTACACTCCAGGGTCAGGGCATGTACTGGATCCCAGTCAGGGGAGACAAATGCTGGAAAACATGCCGGTCAGTATTCTTTTGTTCTACAATATTGTATTTATGAGATGCAATCTGTACATGTATTGTCAGGCTTGTTTCTCCCACATATCTTTTGCCACATTGTTTACAAATCACCATATACACACATTTTTGAAAGAAATATTCACCTGTCTGGCGCTTTTAAACCCCTCTTATTCGCGCAAGTCGTCTAGCAATCCTTGTCGTTCGAAATAATTCCAAATATGGCCCTGGAGTGCCCTCTGCTGGATAAAGCCGAGAACAGCACTTTGGTGGCTTGTTTAGAATCCTCTGTCTGTGTGTATATTCTGTGGAACCGTGATAATTGTCATTTGAAATAAACTTTTGTGTCCAATTGGTTGTGTAGAGTGAATATGGGTCCGTTGAATGTGGTTGTGTCCAAGAAATTAACCAAATTGTGATGACTTATGGATTTACATTTTATACAGCGATTATGCTTGTTAAGATGTACAAAAACATTACAAATTCCTCCTTCTCAAATATCAATAAATAAATAAATAAATAAATAAATAAAGTTTTTAATTGCTTGGATGTCGTCTTGTGTATCAATCTTAGTATAAAGGCTGTCCACATCAATTGTGAATAGAAAAGAGCGGACCTTGTGTGTAAAGTCCGGATCCTGGCATTGGACTCTGTTCTGAGCTGGTGTGTTTGGATTGTTGTTTGACTTACGGATGGACTGCTGATACCGCCACGGTCGGTAGTTATTCCAGCCTTTATTGCGGATGATGTACGGGCGCTGGTTAGATGATGAGCCGGCGGTCACACGCGGGTGTCCTCCGTCATACCAGCCGGTGCGCATCTGGCCGCGCGGCTCTGCTACAAAAGTCTTCGGGGACTGTTGGATAACCACGGCGGGACTGCTGGTCAGCTCTGGTCAATTGTGAATGTTTGTGAAAGACAACATTGTTTATTTTGACCACCGTATGTAGTTACTGTGAAAAATGTAACAAGTGTTCATCTTGTCTCATTTTGTGCTTGTCTCGCTCATATAGCGTCATTTTGCCAGGAAAATCAAAGGAAAGTCAATATTTAAGATTCATTTCTTTTTCTGTGTCAAACTGTCTTAGAATGACAATCCCACTTTAGAAACATCAATTGTGCATGTTTTTGAAGGACAACGTGATTTATTTTGACTTGGTTACAGTGAAAAATGCAACACGTCTCATTTTGTGCTTGTCTCGCTCGTACAGTTTGAGATTGACAGTGAAATCAGATGAATGTCACTATTTAAAACTCAGCTGTTGTTATGTGTCAAACTGTCTTCGAATGACAATTCCCCTCCCCACCCTCTGCTCTCCTCCTCGACACTTTCATTAAGGCCGTGTGGATATGCTGTTCCTGATTAATTAACCCAATCTCTCTCAGCTCTTCTTCTCTGGGCCGTGGACCATTTTGGTTTACACTCCAGGGTCAGGGCATGTACTGGATCCCAGTCAGGGGAGACAAATGCTGGAAAACATGCCGGTCAGTATTCTTTTGTTCTACAATATTGTATTTATGAGATGCAATCTGTACATGTATTGTCAGGCTTGTTTCTCCCACATATCTTTTGCCACATTGTTTACAAATCACCATATACACACATTTTTGAAAGAAATATTCACCTGTCTGGCGCTTTTAAACCCCTCTTATTCGCGCAAGTCGTCTAGCAATCCTTGTCGTTCGAAATAATTCCAAATATGGCCCTGGAGTGCCCTCTGCTGGATAAAGCCGAGAACAGCACTTTGGTGGCTTGTTTAGAATCCTCTGTCTGTGTGTATATTCTGTGGAACCGTGATAATTGTCATTTGAAATAAACTTTTGTGTCCAATTGGTTGTGTAGAGTGAATATGGGTCCGTTGAATGTGCTTGTGTCCAAGAAATTAACCAAATTGTGATGACTTATGGATTTACATTTTATACAGCGATTATGCTTGTTAAGATGTACAAAAACATTACAAATTCCTCCTTCTCAAATATAAATAAATAAATAAATAAATAAAGTTTTTAATTGCTTGGATGTCGTCTTGTGTATCAATCTTAGTATAAAGGCTGTCCACATCAATTGTGAATAGAAAAGAGCGGACCTTGTGTGTAAAGTCCGGATCCTGGCATTGGACTCTGTTCTGAGCTGGTGTGTTTGGATTGTTGTTTGACTTACGGATGGACTGCTGATACCGCCACGGTCGGTAGTTATTCCAGCCTTTATTGCGGATGATGTACGGGCGCTGGTTAGATGATGAGCCGGCGGTCACACGCGGGTGTCCTCCGTCATACCAGCCGGTGCGCATCTGGCCGCGCGGCTCTGCTACAAAAGTCTTCGGGGACTGTTGGATAACCACGGCGGGACTGCTGGTCAGCTCTGGTCAATTGTGAATGTTTGTGAAAGACAACATTGTTTATTTTGACCACCGTATGTAGTTACTGTGAAAAATGTAACAAGTGTTCATCTTGTCTCATTTTGTGCTTGTCTCGCTCATATAGCGTCATTTTGCCAGGAAAATCAAAGGAAAGTCAATATTTAAGATTCATTTCTTTTTCTGTGTCAAACTGTCTTAGAATGACAATCCCACTTTAGAAACATCAATTGTGCATGTTTTTGAAGGACAACGTGATTTATTTTGACTTGGTTACAGTGAAAAATGCAACACGTCTCATTTTGTGCTTGTCTCGCTCGTACAGTTTGAGATTGACAGTGAAATCAGATGAATGTCACTATTTAAAACTCAGCTGTTGTTATGTGTCAAACTGTCTTCGAATGACAATTCCCCTCCCCACCCTCTGCTCTCCTCCTCGACACTTTCATTAAGGCCGTGTGGATATGCTGTTCCTGATTAATTAACCCAATCTCTCTCAGCTCTTCTTCTCTGGGCCGTGGACCATTTTGGTTTACACTCCAGGGTCAGGGCATGTACTGGATCCCAGTCAGGGGAGACAAATGCTGGAAAACATGCCGGTCAGTATTCTTTTGTTCTACAATATTGTATTTATGAGATGCAATCTGTACATGTATTGTCAGGCTTGTTTCTCCCACATATCTTTTGCCACATTGTTTACAAATCACCATATACACACATTTTTGAAAGAAATATTCACCTGTCTGGCGCTTTTAAACCCCTCTTATTCGCGCAAGTCGTCTAGCAATCCTTGTCGTTCGAAATAATTCCAAATATGGCCCTGGAGTGCCCTCTGCTGGATAAAGCCGAGAACAGCACTTTGGTGGCTTGTTTAGAATCCTCTGTCTGTGTGTATATTCTGTGGAACCGTGATAATTGTCATTTGAAATAAACTTTTGTGTCCAATTGGTTGTGTAGAGTGAATATGGGTCCGTTGAATGTGGTTGTGTCCAAGAAATTAACCAAATTGTGATGACTTATGGATTTACATTTTATACAGCGATTATGCTTGTTAAGATGTACAAAAACATTACAAATTCCTCCTTCTCAAATATCAATAAATAAATAAATAAATAAATAAATCAAGTTTTTAATTGCTTGGATGTCGTCTTGTGTATCAATCTTAGTATAAAGGCTGTCCACATCAATTGTGAATAGAAAAGAGCGGACCTTGTGTGTAAAGTCCGGATCCTGGCATTGGACTCTGTTCTGAGCTGGTGTGTTTGGATTGTTGTTTGACTTACGGATGGACTGCTGATACCGCCACGGTCGGTAGTTATTCCAGCCTTTATTGCGGATGATGTACGGGCGCTGGTTAGATGATGAGCCGGCGGTCACACGCGGGCGTCCTCCGTCATACCAGCCGGTGCGCATCTGGCCGCGCGGCTCTGCTACAAAAGTCTTCGGGGACTGTTGGATAACCACGGCGGGACTGCTGGTCAGCTCTGGTCAATTGTGAATGTTTGTGAAAGACAACATTGTTTATTTTGACCACCGTATGTAGTTACTGTGAAAAATGTAACAAGTGTTCATCTTGTCTCATTTTGTGCTTGTCTCGCTCATATAGCGTCATTTTGCCAGGAAAATCAAAGGAAAGTCAATATTTAAGATTCATTTCTTTTTCTGTGTCAAACTGTCTTAGAATGACAATCCCACTTTAGAAACATCAATTGTGCATGTTTTTGAAGGACAACGTGATTTATTTTGACTTGGTTACAGTGAAAAATGCAACACGTCTCATTTTGTGCTTGTCTCGCTCGTACAGTTTGAGATTGACAGTGAAATCAGATGAATGTCACTATTTAAAACTCAGCTGTTGTTATGTGTCAAACTGTCTTCGAATGACAATTCCCCTCCCCACCCTCTGCTCTCCTCCTCGACACTTTCATTAAGGCCGTGTGGATATGCTGTTCCTGATTAATTAACCCAATCTCTCTCAGCTCTTCTTCTCTGGGCCGTGGACCATTTTGGTTTACACTCCAGGGTCAGGGCATGTACTGGATCCCAGTCAGGGGAGACAAATGCTGGAAAACATGCCGGTCAGTATTCTTTTGTTCTACAATATTGTATTTATGAGATGCAATCTGTACATGTATTGTCAGGCTTGTTTCTCCCACATATCTTTTGCCACATTGTTTACAAATCACCATATACACACATTTTTGAAAGAAATATTCACCTGTCTGGCGCTTTTAAACCCCTCTTATTCGCGCAAGTCGTCTAGCAATCCTTGTCGTTCGAAATAATTCCAAATATGGCCCTGGAGTGCCCTCTGCTGGATAAAGCCGAGAACAGCACTTTGGTGGCTTGTTTAGAATCCTCTGTCTGTGTGTATATTCTGTGGAACCGTGATAATTGTCATTTGAAATAAACTTTTGTGTCCAATTGGTTGTGTAGAGTGAATATGGGTCCGTTGAATGTGGTTGTGTCCAAGAAATTAACCAAATTGTGATGACTTATGGATTTACATTTTATACAGCGATTATGCTTGTTAAGATGTACAAAAACATTACAAATTCCTCCTTCTCAAATATCAATAAATAAATAAATAAATAAATAAATCAAGTTTTTAATTGCTTGGATGTCGTCTTGTGTATCAATCTTAGTATAAAGGCTGTCCACATCAATTGTGAATAGAAAAGAGCGGACCTTGTGTGTAAAGTCCGGATCCTGGCATTGGACTCTGTTCTGAGCTGGCGTGTTTGGATTGTTGTTTGACTTACGGATGGGCTGCTGATACCGCCACGGTCGGTAGTTATTCCAGCCGTTATTGCGGATGATGTACGGGCGCTGGTTAGATGATGAGCCGGCGGTCACACGCGGGCGTCCTCCGTCATACCAGCCGGTGCGCATCTGGCCGCGCGGCGTTGCTACAAAAGTCTTCGGGGACTGTTGGATAACCACGGCGGGACTGCTGGTCAGCTCTGGTCAATTGTGAATGTTTGTGAAAGACAACATTGTTTATTTTGACCACCGTATGTAGTTACTGTGAAAAATGTAACAAGTGTTCATCTTGTCTCATTTTGTGCTTGTCTCGCTCATATAGCGTCATTTTGCCAGGAAAATCAAAGGAAAGTCAATATTTAAGATTCATTTCTTTTTCTGTGTCAAACTGTCTTAGAATGACAATCCCACTTTAGAAACATCAATTGTGCATGTTTTTGAAGGACAACGTGATTTATTTTGACTTGGTTACAGTGAAAAATGCAACACGTCTCATTTTGTGCTTGTCTCGCTCGTACAGTTTGAGATTGACAGTGAAATCAGATGAATGTCACTATTTAAAACTCAGCTGTTGTTATGTGTCAAACTGTCTTCGAATGACAATTCCCCTCCCCACCCTCTGCTCTCCTCCTCGACACTTTCATTAAGGCCGTGTGGATATGCTGTTCCTGATTAATTAACCCAATCTCTCTCAGCTCTTCTTCTCTGGGCCGTGGACCATTTTGGTTTACACTCCAGGGTCAGGGCATGTACTGGATCCCAGTCAGGGGAGACAAATGCTGGAAAACATGCTGGTCAGTATTCTTTTGTTCTACAATATTGTATTTATGACATGCAATCTGTACATGTATTGTCAGGCTTGTTTCTCCCACATATCTTTTGCCACATTATTTACAAATCACCATATACACACATTTTTGAAAGAAATATTCCCCTGTCTGGCGCTTTTAAACCCCTCTTATTCGCGCTAGTCGTCTAGCAATCCTTGTCGTTCGAAATAATTCCAAATATGGCGCTGGAGTGCCCTCTGCTGGATAAAGTCGAGAACAGCACTTTGGTGGCTTGTTTAAAATCCTCTGTCTGTGTGTATATTCTGTGGAACCGTGATAATTGTCATTTGAAATAAACTTTTTTGTCCAATTGGTTGTGTAGAGTGAATATGGGTCCGTTGAATGTGGTTGTGTCCAAGAAATTAACCAAATTGTGATGACCTACGGATTTACATTTTATACAGCGATTATGCTTGTTAAGATGTACAAAAACATTACAAATTCCTCCTCCTCAAATATAAATAAATAAATAAATAAATCAAGTTTTTAATTGCTTGGATGTCGTCTTGTGTATCAATCTTAGTATAAAGGCTGTCCACATCAATTGTGAATAGAAAAGAGCGGACCTTGTGTGTAAAGTCCGGATCCTGGCATTGGACTCTGTTCTGCGCTGGTGTGTTTGGATTGTTGTTTGACTTACGGATGGGCTGCTGATACCGCCACGGTCGGTAGTTATTCCAGCCTTTATTGCGGATGATGTACGGGCGCTGGTTAGATGATGAGCCGGCGGTCACACGCGGGCGTCCTCCGTCATACCAGCCGGTGCGCATCTGGCCGCGCGGCGCTGCTACAAAAGTCTTCGGGGACTGTTGGATAACCACGGCGGGACTGCTGGTCAGCTCTGGTCAATTGTGAATGTTTGTGAAAGACAACATTGTTTATTTTGACCACCGTATGTAGTTACTGTGAAAAATGTAACAAGTGTTCATCTTGTCTCATTTTGTGCTTGTCTCGCTCATATAGCGTCATTTTGCCAGGAAAATCAAAGGAAAGTCAATATTTAAGATTCATTTCTTTTTCTGTGTCAAACTGTCTTAGAATGACAATCCCACTTTAGAAACATCAATTGTGCATGTTTTTGAAGGACAACGTGATTTATTTTGACTTGGTTACAGTGAAAAATGCAACACGTCTCATTTTGTGCTTGTCTCGCTCGTACAGTTTGAGATTGACAGTGAAATCAGATGAATGTCACTATTTAAAACTCAGCTGTTGTTATGTGTCAAACTGTCTTCGAATGACAATTCCCCTCCCCACCCTCTGCTCTCCTCCTCGACACTTTCATTAAGGCCGTGTGGATATGCTGTTCCTGATTAATTAACCCAATCTCTCTCAGCTCTTCTTCTCTGGGCCGTGGACCATTTTGGTTTACACTCCAGGGTCAGGGCATGTACTGGATCCCAGTCAGGGGAGACAAATGCTGGAAAACATGCCGGTCAGTATTCTTTTGTTCTACAATATTGTATTTATGAGATGCAATCTGTACATGTATTGTCAGGCTTGTTTCTCCCACATATCTTTTGCCACATTGTTTACAAATCACCATATACACACATTTTTGAAAGAAATATTCACCTGTCTGGCGCTTTTAAACCCCTCTTATTCGCGCAAGTCGTCTAGCAATCCTTGTCGTTCGAAATAATTCCAAATATGGCCCTGGAGTGCCCTCTGCTGGATAAAGCCGAGAACAGCACTTTGGTGGCTTGTTTAAAATCCTCTGTCTGTGTGTATATTCTGTGGAACCGTGATAATTGTCATTTGAAATAAACTTTTGTGTCCAATTGGTTGTGTAGAGTGAATATGGGTCCGTTGAATGTGGTTGTGTCCAAGAAATTAACCAAATTGTGATGACTTATGGATTTACATTTTATACAGCGATTATGCTTGTTAAGATGTACAAAAACATTACAAATTCCTCCTTCTCAAATATAAATAAATAAATAAATAAATCAAGTTTTTAATTGCTTGGATGTCGTCTTGTGTATCAATCTTAGTATAAAGGCTGTCCACATCAATTGTGAATAGAAAAGAGCGGACCTTGTGTGTAAAGTCCGGATCCTGGCATTGGACTCTGTTCTGAGCTGGTGTGTTTGGATTGTTGTTTGACTTACGGATGGACTGCTGATACCGCCACGGTCGGTAGTTATTCCAGCCTTTATTGCGGATGATGTACGGGCGCTGGTTAGATGATGAGCCGGCGGTCACACGCGGGCGTCCTCCGTCATACCAGCCGGTGCGCATCTGGCCGCGCGGCTCTGCTACAAAAGTCTTCGGGGACTGTTGGATAACCACGGCGGGACTGCTGGTCAGCTCTGGTCAATTGTGAATGTTTGTGAAAGACAACATTGTTTATTTTGACCACCGTATGTAGTTACTGTGAAAAATGTAACAAGTGTTCATCTTGTCTCATTTTGTGCTTGTCTCGCTCATATAGCGTCATTTTGCCAGGAAAATCAAAGGAAAGTCAATATTTAAGATTCATTTCTTTTTCTGTGTCAAACTGTCTTAGAATGACAATCCCACTTTAGAAACATCAATTGTGCATGTTTTTGAAGGACAACGTGATTTATTTTGACTTGGTTACAGTGAAAAATGCAACACGTCTCATTTTGTGCTTGTCTCGCTCGTACAGTTTGAGATTGACAGTGAAATCAGATGAATGTCACTATTTAAAACTCAGCTGTTGTTATGTGTCAAACTGTCTTCGAATGACAATTCCCCTCCCCACCCTCTGCTCTCCTCCTCGACACTTTCATTAAGGCCGTGTGGATATGCTGTTCCTGATTAATTAACCCAATCTCTCTCAGCTCTTCTTCTCTGGGCCGTGGACCATTTTGGTTTACACTCCAGGGTCAGGGCATGTACTGGATCCCAGTCAGGGGAGACAAATGCTGGAAAACATGCCGGTCAGTATTCTTTTGTTCTACAATATTGTATTTATGACATGCAATCTGTACATGTATTGTCAGGCTTGTTTCTCCCACATATCTTTTGCCACATTATTTACAAATCACCATATACACACATTTTTGAAAGAAATATTCACCTGTCTGGCGCTTTTAAACCCCTCTTATTCGCGCAAGTGGTCTAGCAATCCTTGTCGTTCGAAATAATTCCAAAAATGGCCCTGGAGTGCCCTCTGCTGGATAAAGCCGAGAACAGCACTTTGGTGGCTTGTTTAAAATCCTCTGTCTGTGTGTATATTCTGTGGAACCGTGATAATTGTCATTTGAAATAAACTTTTGTGTCCAACTGGTTGTGTAGAGTGAATATGGGTCCGTTGAATGTGCTTGTGTCCAAGAAATTAACCAAATTGTGATGACTTATGGATTTACATTTTATACAGCGATTATGCTTGTTAAGATGTACAAAAACATTACAAATTCCTCCTCCTCAAATATAAATAAATAAATCCAGTTTTTAATTGCTTGGATGTCGTCTTGTGTATCAATCTTAGTATAAAGGCTGTCCACATCAATTGTGAATAGAAAAGAGCGGACCTTGTGTGTAAAGTCCGGATCCTGGCATTGGACTCTGTTCTGAGCTGGTGTGTTTGGATTGTTGTTTGACTTACGGATGGACTGCTGATACCGCCACGGTCGGTAGTTATTCCAGCCTTTATTGCGGATGATGTACGGGCGCTGGTTAGATGATGAGCCGGCGGTCACACGCGGGCGTCCTCCGTCATACCAGCCGGTGCGCATCTGGCCGCGCGGCTCTGCTACAAAAGTCTTCGGGGACTGTTGGATAACCACGGCGGGACTGCTGGTCAGCTCTGGTCAATTGTGAATGTTTGTGAAAGACAACATTGTTTATTTTGACCACCGTATGTAGTTACTGTGAAAAATGTAACAAGTGTTCATCTTGTCTCATTTTGTGCTTGTCTCGCTCATATAGCGTCATTTTGCCAGGAAAATCAAAGGAAAGTCAATATTTAAGATTCATTTCTTTTTCTGTGTCAAACTGTCTTAGAATGACAATCCCACTTTAGAAACATCAATTGTGCATGTTTTTGAAGGACAACGTGATTTATTTTGACTTGGTTACAGTGAAAAATGCAACACGTCTCATTTTGTGCTTGTCTCGCTCGTACAGTTTGAGATTGACAGTGAAATCAGATGAATGTCACTATTTAAAACTCAGCTGTTGTTATGTGTCAAACTGTCTTCGAATGACAATTCCCCTCCCCACCCTCTGCTCTCCTCCTCGACACTTTCATTAAGGCCGTGTGGATATGCTGTTCCTGATTAATTAACCCAATCTCTCTCAGCTCTTCTTCTCTGGGCCGTGGACCATTTTGGTTTACACTCCAGGGTCAGGGCATGTACTGGATCCCAGTCAGGGGAGACAAATGCTGGAAAACATGCTGGTCAGTATTCTTTTGTTCTACAATATTGTATTTATGACATGCAATCTGTACATGTATTGTCAGGCTTGTTTCTCCCACATATCTTTTGCCACATTATTTACAAATCACCATATACACACATTTTTGAAAGAAATATTCCCCTGTCTGGCGCTTTTAAACCCCTCTTATTCGCGCTAGTCGTCTAGCAATCCTTGTCGTTCGAAATAATTCCAAATATGGCGCTGGAGTGCCCTCTGCTGGATAAAGTCGAGAACAGCACTTTGGTGGCTTGTTTAAAATCCTCTGTCTGTGTGTATATTCTGTGGAACCGTGATAATTGTCATTTGAAATAAACTTTTTTGTCCAATTGGTTGTGTAGAGTGAATATGGGTCCGTTGAATGTGGTTGTGTCCAAGAAATTAACCAAATTGTGATGACCTACGGATTTACATTTTATACAGCGATTATGCTTGTTAAGATGTACAAAAACATTACAAATTCCTCCTCCTCAAATATAAATAAATAAATAAATAAATCAAGTTTTTAATTGCTTGGATGTCGTCTTGTGTATCAATCTTAGTATAAAGGCTGTCCACATCAATTGTGAATAGAAAAGAGCGGACCTTGTGTGTAAAGTCCGGATCCTGGCATTGGACTCTGTTCTGCGCTGGTGTGTTTGGATTGTTGTTTGACTTACGGATGGGCTGCTGATACCGCCACGGTCGGTAGTTATTCCAGCCTTTATTGCGGATGATGTACGGGCGCTGGTTAGATGATGAGCCGGCGGTCACACGCGGGCGTCCTCCGTCATACCAGCCGGTGCGCATCTGGCCGCGCGGCGCTGCTACAAAAGTCTTCGGGGACTGTTGGATAACCACGGCGGGACTGCTGGTCAGCTCTGGTCAATTGTGAATGTTTGTGAAAGACAACATTGTTTATTTTGACCACCGTATGTAGTTACTGTGAAAAATGTAACAAGTGTTCATCTTGTCTCATTTTGTGCTTGTCTCGCTCATATAGCGTCATTTTGCCAGGAAAATCAAAGGAAAGTCAATATTTAAGATTCATTTCTTTTTCTGTGTCAAACTGTCTTAGAATGACAATCCCACTTTAGAAACATCAATTGTGCATGTTTTTGAAGGACAACGTGATTTATTTTGACTTGGTTACAGTGAAAAATGCAACACGTCTCATTTTGTGCTTGTCTCGCTCGTACAGTTTGAGATTGACAGTGAAATCAGATGAATGTCACTATTTAAAACTCAGCTGTTGTTATGTGTCAAACTGTCTTCGAATGACAATTCCCCTCCCCACCCTCTGCTCTCCTCCTCGACACTTTCATTAAGGCCGTGTGGATATGCTGTTCCTGATTAATTAACCCAATCTCTCTCAGCTCTTCTTCTCTGGGCCGTGGACCATTTTGGTTTACACTCCAGGGTCAGGGCATGTACTGGATCCCAGTCAGGGGAGACAAATGCTGGAAAACATGCCGGTCAGTATTCTTTTGTTCTACAATATTGTATTTATGAGATGCAATCTGTACATGTATTGTCAGGCTTGTTTCTCCCACATATCTTTTGCCACATTGTTTACAAATCACCATATACACACATTTTTGAAAGAAATATTCACCTGTCTGGCGCTTTTAAACCCCTCTTATTCGCGCAAGTCGTCTAGCAATCCTTGTCGTTCGAAATAATTCCAAATATGGCCCTGGAGTGCCCTCTGCTGGATAAAGCCGAGAACAGCACTTTGGTGGCTTGTTTAAAATCCTCTGTCTGTGTGTATATTCTGTGGAACCGTGATAATTGTCATTTGAAATAAACTTTTGTGTCCAATTGGTTGTGTAGAGTGAATATGGGTCCGTTGAATGTGGTTGTGTCCAAGAAATTAACCAAATTGTGATGACTTATGGATTTACATTTTATACAGCGATTATGCTTGTTAAGATGTACAAAAACATTACAAATTCCTCCTTCTCAAATATAAATAAATAAATAAATAAATCAAGTTTTTAATTGCTTGGATGTCGTCTTGTGTATCAATCTTAGTATAAAGGCTGTCCACATCAATTGTGAATAGAAAAGAGCGGACCTTGTGTGTAAAGTCCGGATCCTGGCATTGGACTCTGTTCTGAGCTGGTGTGTTTGGATTGTTGTTTGACTTACGGATGGACTGCTGATACCGCCACGGTCGGTAGTTATTCCAGCCTTTATTGCGGATGATGTACGGGCGCTGGTTAGATGATGAGCCGGCGGTCACACGCGGGCGTCCTCCGTCATACCAGCCGGTGCGCATCTGGCCGCGCGGCTCTGCTACAAAAGTCTTCGGGGACTGTTGGATAACCACGGCGGGACTGCTGGTCAGCTCTGGTCAATTGTGAATGTTTGTGAAAGACAACATTGTTTATTTTGACCACCGTATGTAGTTACTGTGAAAAATGTAACAAGTGTTCATCTTGTCTCATTTTGTGCTTGTCTCGCTCATATAGCGTCATTTTGCCAGGAAAATCAAAGGAAAGTCAATATTTAAGATTCATTTCTTTTTCTGTGTCAAACTGTCTTAGAATGACAATCCCACTTTAGAAACATCAATTGTGCATGTTTTTGAAGGACAACGTGATTTATTTTGACTTGGTTACAGTGAAAAATGCAACACGTCTCATTTTGTGCTTGTCTCGCTCGTACAGTTTGAGATTGACAGTGAAATCAGATGAATGTCACTATTTAAAACTCAGCTGTTGTTATGTGTCAAACTGTCTTCGAATGACAATTCCCCTCCCCACCCTCTGCTCTCCTCCTCGACACTTTCATTAAGGCCGTGTGGATATGCTGTTCCTGATTAATTAACCCAATCTCTCTCAGCTCTTCTTCTCTGGGCCGTGGACCATTTTGGTTTACACTCCAGGGTCAGGGCATGTACTGGATCCCAGTCAGGGGAGACAAATGCTGGAAAACATGCCGGTCAGTATTCTTTTGTTCTACAATATTGTATTTATGACATGCAATCTGTACATGTATTGTCAGGCTTGTTTCTCCCACATATCTTTTGCCACATTATTTACAAATCACCATATACACACATTTTTGAAAGAAATATTCACCTGTCTGGCGCTTTTAAACCCCTCTTATTCGCGCAAGTGGTCTAGCAATCCTTGTCGTTCGAAATAATTCCAAAAATGGCCCTGGAGTGCCCTCTGCTGGATAAAGCCGAGAACAGCACTTTGGTGGCTTGTTTAAAATCCTCTGTCTGTGTGTATATTCTGTGGAACCGTGATAATTGTCATTTGAAATAAACTTTTGTGTCCAACTGGTTGTGTAGAGTGAATATGGGTCCGTTGAATGTGCTTGTGTCCAAGAAATTAACCAAATTGTGATGACTTATGGATTTACATTTTATACAGCGATTATGCTTGTTAAGATGTACAAAAACATTACAAATTCCTCCTCCTCAAATATAAATAAATAAATCCAGTTTTTAATTGCTTGGATGTCGTCTTGTGTATCAATCTTAGTATAAAGGCTGTCCACATCAATTGTGAATAGAAAAGAGCGGACCTTGTGTGTAAAGTCCGGATCCTGGCATTGGACTCTGTTCTGAGCTGGCGTGTTTGGATTGTTGTTTGACTTACGGATGGGCTGCTGATACCGCCACGGTCGGTAGTTATTCCAGCCGTTATTGCGGATGATGTACGGGCGCTGGTTAGATGATGAGCCGGCGGTCACACGCGGGCGTCCTCCGTCATACCAGCCGGTGCGCATCTGGCCGCGCGGCTCTGCTACAAAAGTCTTCGGGGACTGTTGGATAACCACGGCGGGACTGCTGGTCAGCTCTGGTCAATTGTGAATGTTTGTGAAAGACAACATTGTTTATTTTGACCACCGTATGTAGTTACTGTGAAAAATGTAACAAGTGTTCATCTTGTCTCATTTTGTGCTTGTCTCGCTCATATAGCGTCATTTTGCCAGGAAAATCAAAGGAAAGTCAATATTTAAGATTCATTTCTTTTTCTGTGTCAAACTGTCTTAGAATGACAATCCCACTTTAGAAACATCAATTGTGCATGTTTTTGAAGGACAACGTGATTTATTTTGACTTGGTTACAGTGAAAAATGCAACACGTCTCATTTTGTGCTTGTCTCGCTCGTACAGTTTGAGATTGACAGTGAAATCAGATGAATGTCACTATTTAAAACTCAGCTGTTGTTATGTGTCAAACTGTCTTCGAATGACAATTCCCCTCCCCACCCTCTGCTCTCCTCCTCGACACTTTCATTAAGGCCGTGTGGATATGCTGTTCCTGATTAATTAACCCAATCTCTCTCAGCTCTTCTTCTCTGGGCCGTGGACCATTTTGGTTTACACTCCAGGGTCAGGGCATGTACTGGATCCCAGTCAGGGGAGACAAATGCTGGAAAACATGCCGGTCAGTATTCTTTTGTTCTACAATATTGTATTTATGACATGCAATCTGTACATGTATTGTCAGGCTTGTTTCTCCCACATATCTTTTGCCACATTATTTACAAATCACCATATACACACATTTTTGAAAGAAATATTCACCTGTCTGGCGCTTTTAAACCCCTCTTATTCGCGCAAGTGGTCTAGCAATCCTTGTCGTTCGAAATAATTCCAAAAATGGCCCTGGAGTGCCCTCTGCTGGATAAAGCCGAGAACAGCACTTTGGTGGCTTGTTTAAAATCCTCTGTCTGTGTGTATATTCTGTGGAACCGTGATAATTGTCATTTGAAATAAACTTTTGTGTCCAACTGGTTGTGTAGAGTGAATATGGGTCCGTTGAATGTGCTTGTGTCCAAGAAATTAACCAAATTGTGATGACTTATGGATTTACATTTTATACAGCGATTATGCTTGTTAAGATGTACAAAAACATTACAAATTCCTCCTCCTCAAATATAAATAAATAAATCCAGTTTTTAATTGCTTGGATGTCGTCTTGTGTATCAATCTTAGTATAAAGGCTGTCCACATCAATTGTGAATAGAAAAGAGCGGACCTTGTGTGTAAAGTCCGGATCCTGGCATTGGACTCTGTTCTGAGCTGGCGTGTTTGGATTGTTGTTTGACTTACGGATGGGCTGCTGATACCGCCACGGTCGGTAGTTATTCCAGCCGTTATTGCGGATGATGTACGGGCGCTGGTTAGATGATGAGCCGGCGGTCACACGCGGGCGTCCTCCGTCATACCAGCCGGTGCGCATCTGGCCGCGCGGCGTTGCTACAAAAGTCTTCGGGGACTGTTGGATAACCACGGCGGGACTGCTGGTCAGCTCTGGTCAATTGTGAATGTTTGTGAAAGACAACATTGTTTATTTTGACCACCGTATGTAGTTACTGTGAAAAATGTAACAAGTGTTCATCTTGTCTCATTTTGTGCTTGTCTCGCTCATATAGCGTCATTTTGCCAGGAAAATCAAAGGAAAGTCAATATTTAAGATTCATTTCTTTTTCTGTGTCAAACTGTCTTAGAATGACAATCCCACTTTAGAAACATCAATTGTGCATGTTTTTGAAGGACAACATGATTTATTTTGACTTGGTGTTGAGTTACTGTGAAAAATGCAACACGTCTCATTTTGTGCTTGTCTCGCTCGTACAGTTTGAGATTGACAGTGAAATCAGATGAATGTCACTATTTAAAACTCAGCTGTTGTTATGTGTCAAACTGTCTTCGAATGACATTTCCCCTCCCCACCCTCTGCTCTCCTCCTCGACACTTTCATTAAGGCCGTGTGGATATGCTGTTCCTGATTAATTAACCCAATCTCTCTCAGCTCTTCTTCTCTGGGCCGTGGACCATTTTGGTTTACACTCCAGGGTCAGGGCATGTACTGGATCCCAGTCAGGGGAGACAAATGCTGGAAAACATGCCGGTCAGTATTCTTTTGTTCTACAATATTGTATTTATGACATGCAATCTGTACATGTATTGTCAGGCTTGTTTCTCCCACATATCTTTTGCCACATTATTTACAAATCACCATATACACACATTTTTGAAAGAAATATTCCCCTGTCTGGCGCTTTTAAACCCCTCTTATTCGCGCAAGTCGTCTAGCAATCCTTGTCGTTCGAAATAATTCCAAATATGGCCCTGGAGTGCCCTCTGCTGGATAAAGCCGAGAACAGCACTTTGGTGGCTTGTTTAGAATCCTCTGTCTGTGTGTATATTCTGTGGAACCGTGATAATTGTCATTTGAAATAAACTTTTGTGTCCAATTGGTTGTGTAGAGTGAATATGGGTCCGTTGAATGTGGTTGTGTCCAAGAAATTAACCAAATTGTGATGACTTATGGATTTACATTTTATACAGCAATTATGCTTGTTAAGATGTACAAAAACATTACAAATTCCTCCTCCTCAAATATAAATAAATAAATCAAGTTTTTAATTGCTTGGATGTCGTCTTGTGTATCAATCTTAGTATAAAGGCTGTCCACATCAATTGTGAATAGAAAAGAGCGGACCTTGTGTGTAAAGTCCGGATCCTGGCATTGGACTCTGTTCTGAGCTGGTGTGTTTGGATTGTTGTTTGACTTACGGATGGGCTGCTGATACCGCCACGGTCGGTAGTTATTCCAGCCTTTATTGCGGATGATGTACGGGCGCTGGTTAGATGATGAGCCGGCGGTCACACGCGGGCGTCCTCCGTCATACCAGCCGGTGCGCATCTGGCCGCGCGGCGCTGCTACAAAAGTCTTCAGGGACTGTTGGATAACCACGGCGGGACTGCTGGTCAGCTCTGGTCAATTGTGAATGTTTGTGAAAGACAACATTGTTTATTTTGACCACCGTATGTAGTTACAGTGAAAAATGTAACAAGTGTTCATCTTGTCTCATTTTGTGCTTGTCTCGCTCATATAGCGTCATTTTGCCAGGAAAATCAAAGGAAAGTCAATATTTAAGATTCATTTCTTTTTCTGTGTCAAACTGTCTTAGAATGACAATCCCACTTTAGAAACATCAATTGTGCATGTTTTTGAAGGACAACGTGATTTATTTTGACTTGGTTACTGTGAAAAATGCAACACGTCTCATTTTGTGCTTGTCTCGCTCGTACAGTTTGAGATTGACAGTGAAATCAGATGAATGTCACTATTTAAAACTCAGCTGTTGTTATGTGTCAAACTGTCTTCGAATGACATTTCCCCTCCCCACCCTCTGCTCTCCTCCTCGACACTTTCATTAAGGCCGTGTGGATATGCTGTTCCTGATTAATTAACCCAATCTCTCTCAGCTCTTCTTCTCTGGGCCGTGGACCATTTTGGTTTACACTCCAGGGTCAGGGCATGTACTGGATCCCAGTCAGGGGAGACAAATGCTGGAAAACATGCTGGTCAGTATTCTTTTGTTCTACAATATTGTATTTATGACATGCAATCTGTACATGCATTGTCAGGCTTGTTTCTCCCACATATCTTTTGCCACATTATTTACAAATCACCATATACACACATTTTTGAAAGAAATATTCCCCTGTCTGTCGCTTTTAAACCCCTCTTATTCGCGCAAGTCGTCTAGCAATCCTTGTCGTTCGAAATAATTCCAAATATGGCCCTGGAGTGCCCTCTGCTGGATAAAGCCGAGAACAGCACTTTGGTGGCTTGTTTAGAATCCTCTGTCTGTGTGTATATTCTGTGGAACCGTGATAATTGTCATTTGAAATAAACTTTTGTGTCCAATTGGTTGTGTAGAGTGAATATGGGTCCGTTGAATGTGGTTGTGTCCAAGAAATTAACCAAATTGTGATGACTTATGGATTTACATTTTATACAGCGATTATGCTTGTTAAGATGTACAAAAACATTACAAATTCCTCCTTCTCAAATATCAATAAATAAATAAATAAATAAATAAATCAAGTTTTTAATTGCTTGGATGTCGTCTTGTGTATCAATCTTAGTATAAAGGCTGTCCACATCAATTGTGAATAGAAAAGAGCGGACCTTGTGTGTAAAGTCCGGATCCTGGCATTGGACTCTGTTCTGAGCTGGTGTGTTTGGATTGTTGTTTGACTTACGGATGGACTGCTGATACCGCCACGGTCGGTAGTTATTCCAGCCTTTATTGCGGATGATGTACGGGCGCTGGTTAGATGATGAGCCGGCGGTCACACGCGGGCGTCCTCCGTCATACCAGCCGGTGCGCATCTGGCCGCGCGGCTCTGCTACAAAAGTCTTCGGGGACTGTTGGATAACCACGGCGGGACTGCTGGTCAGCTCTGGTCAATTGTGAATGTTTGTGAAAGACAACATTGTTTATTTTGACCACCGTATGTAGTTACTGTGAAAAATGTAACAAGTGTTCATCTTGTCTCATTTTGTGCTTGTCTCGCTCATATAGCGTCATTTTGCCAGGAAAATCAAAGGAAAGTCAATATTTAAGATTCATTTCTTTTTCTGTGTCAAACTGTCTTAGAATGACAATCCCACTTTAGAAACATCAATTGTGCATGTTTTTGAAGGACAACGTGATTTATTTTGACTTGGTTACAGTGAAAAATGCAACACGTCTCATTTTGTGCTTGTCTCGCTCGTACAGTTTGAGATTGACAGTGAAATCAGATGAATGTCACTATTTAAAACTCAGCTGTTGTTATGTGTCAAACTGTCTTCGAATGACAATTCCCCTCCCCACCCTCTGCTCTCCTCCTCGACACTTTCATTAAGGCCGTGTGGATATGCTGTTCCTGATTAATTAACCCAATCTCTCTCAGCTCTTCTTCTCTGGGCCGTGGACCATTTTGGTTTACACTCCAGGGTCAGGGCATGTACTGGATCCCAGTCAGGGGAGACAAATGCTGGAAAACATGCCGGTCAGTATTCTTTTGTTCTACAATATTGTATTTATGACATGCAATCTGTACATGTAGTGTCAGGCTTGTTTCTCCCACATATCTTTTGCCACATTATTTACAAATCACCATATACACACATTTTTGAAAGAAATATTCCCCTGTCTGGCGCTTTTACACCCCTCTTATTCGCGCAAGTCGTCTAGCAATCCTTGTCGTTCGAAATGATTCCAAATATGGCCCTGGAGTGCCCTCTGCTGGATAAAGCCGAGAACAGCACTTTGGTGGCTTGTTTAAAATCCTCTGTCTGTGTGTATATTCTGTGGAACCGTGATAATTGTCATTTGAAATAAACTTTTGTGTCCAATTGGTTGTGTAGAGTGAATATGGGTCCGTTGAATGTGGTTGTGTCCAAGAAATTAACCAAATTGTGATGACTTACGGATTTACATTTTATACAGCGATTATGCTTGTTAAGATGTACAAAAACATTACAAATTCCTCCTCCTCAAATATAAATCAATCAATCAATCAATCAAGTTTTTAATTGCTTGGATGTCGTCTTGTGTATCAATCTTAGTATAAAGGCTGTCCACATCAATTGTGAATAGAAAAGAGCGGACCTTGTGTGTAAAGTCCGGATCCTGGCATTGGACTCTGTTCTGCGCTGGTGTGTTTGGATTGTTGTTTGACTTACGGATGGGCTGCTGATACCGCCACGGTCGGTAGTTATTCCAGCCATTATTGCGGATGATGTACGGGCGCTGGTTAGATGATGAGCCGGCGGTCACACGCGGGCGTCCTCCGTCATACCAGCCGGTGCGCATCTGGCCGCGCGGCGCTGCTACAAAAGTCTTCGGGGACTGTTGGATAACCACGGCGGGACTGCTGGTCAGCTCTGGTCAATTGTGAATGTTTGTGAAAGACAACATTGTTTATTTTGACCACCGTATGTAGTTACTGTGAAAAATGTAACAAGTGTTCATCTTGTCTCATTTTGTGCTTGTCTCGCTCATATAGCGTCATTTTGCCAGGAAAATCAAAGGAAAGTCAATATTTAAGATTCATTTCTTTTTCTGTGTCAAACTGTCTTAGAATGACAATCCCACTTTAGAAACATCAATTGTGCATGTTTTTGAAGGACAACATGATTTATTTTGACTTGGTGTTGAGTTACTGTGAAAAATGCAACACGTCTCATTTTGTGCTTGTCTCGCTCGCACAGTTTGAGATTGACAGTGAAATCAGATGAATGTCACTATTTAAAACTCAGCTGTTGTTATGTGTCAAACTGTCTTCGAATGACAATTCCCCTCCCCAGGGCCGTGGACCATTTTGGTTTACACTCCAGGGTCAGGGCATGTACTGGATCCCAGTCAGGGGAGACACATGCTGGAAAACATGCCGGTCAGTATTCTTTTGTTCTACAATATTGTATTTATGACATGCAATCTGTACATGTATTGTCAGGCTTGTTTCTCCCACATATCTTTTGCCACATTATTTACAAATCACCATATACACACATTTTTGAAAGAAATATTCCCCTGTCTGGCGCTTTTACACCCCTCTTATTCGCGCAAGTCGTCTAGCAATCCTTGTCATTCGAAATGATTCCAAATATGGCCCTGGAGTGCCCTCTGCTGGATAAAGCCGAGAACAGCACTTTGGTGGCTTGTTTAAAATCCTCTGTCTGTGTGTATATTCTGTGGAACCGTGATAATTGTCATTTGAAATAAACTTTTGTGTCCAATTGGTTGTGTAGAGTGAATATGGGTCCGTTGAATGTGGTTGTGTCCAAGAAATTAACCAAATTGTGATGACCTACGGATTTACATTTTATACAGCGATTATGCTTGTTAAGATGTACAAAAACATTACAAATTCCTCCTCCTCAAATATGAATAAATAAATAAATAAATCAAGTTTTTAATTGCTTGGATGTCGTCTTGTGTATCAATCTTAGTATAAAGGCTGTCCACATCAATTGTGAATAGAAAAGAGCGGACCTTGTGTGTAAAGTCCGGATCCTGGCATTGGACTCTGTTCTGAGCTGGTGTGTTTGGATTGTTGTTTGACTTACGGATGGGCTGCTGATACCGCCACGGTCGGTAGTTATTCCAGCCTTTATTGCGGATGATGTACGGGCGCTGGTTAGATGATGAGCCGGCGGTCACACGCGGGCGTCCTCCGTCATACCAGCCGGTGCGCATGTGGCCGCGCGGCGCTGCTACAAAAGTCTTCGGGGACTGTTGGATAACCACGGCGGGACTGCTGGTCAGCTCTGGTCAATTGTGAATGTTTGTGAAAGACAACATTGTTTATTTTGACCACCGTATGTAGTTACTGTGAAAAATGTAACAAGTGTTCATCTTGTCTCATTTTGTGCTTGTCTCGCTCATATAGCGTCATTTTGCCAGGAAAATCAAAGGAAAGTCAATATTTAAGATTCATTTCTTTTTCTGTGTCAAACTGTCTTAGAATGACAATCCCACTTTAGAAACATCAATTGTGCATGTTTTTGAAGGACAACGTGATTTATTTTGACTTGGTTACTGTGAAAAATGCAACACGTCTCATTTTGTGCTTGTCTCGCTCGTACAGTTTGAGATTGACAGTGAAATCAGATGAATGTCACTATTTAAAACTCAGCTGTTGTTATGTGTCAAACTGTCTTCGAATGACATTTCCCCTCCCCACCCTCTGCTCTCCTCCTCGACACTTTCATTAAGGCCGTGTGGATATGCTGTTCCTGATTAATTAACCCAATCTCTCTCAGCTCTTCTTCTCTGGGCCGTGGACCATTTTGGTTTACACTCCAGGGTCAGGGCATGTACTGGATCCCAGTCAGGGGAGACAAATGCTGGAAAACATGCCGGTCAGTATTCTTTTGTTCTACAATATTGTATTTATGACATGCAATCTGTACATGTAGTGTCAGGCTTGTTTCTCCCACATATCTTTTGCCACATTATTTACAAATCACCATATACACACATTTTTGAAAGAAATATTCCCCTGTCTGGCGCTTTTACACCCCTCTTATTCGCGCAAGTCGTCTAGCAATCCTTGTCGTTCGAAATGATTCCAAATATGGCCCTGGAGTGCCCTCTGCTGGATAAAGCCGAGAACAGCACTTTGGTGGCTTGTTTAAAATCCTCTGTCTGTGTGTATATTCTGTGGAACCGTGATAATTGTCATTTGAAATAAACTTTTGTGTCCAATTGGTTGTGTAGAGTGAATATGGGTCCGTTGAATGTGGTTGTGTCCAAGAAATTAACCAAATTGTGATGACCTAGGGATTTACATTTTATACAGCGATTATGCTTGTTAAGATGTACAAAAACATTACAAATTCCTCCTCCTCAAATATGAATAAATAAATAAATAAATCAAGTTTTTAATTGCTTGGATGTCGTCTTGTGTATCAATCTTAGTATAAAGGCTGTCCACATCAATTGTGAATAGAAAAGAGCGGACCTTGTGTGTAAAGTCCGGATCCTGGCATTGGACTCTGTTCTGCGCTGGTGTGTTTGGATTGTTGTTTGACTTACGGATGGGCTGCTGATACCGCCACGGTCGGTAGTTATTCCAGCCTTTATTGCGGATGATGTACGGGCGCTGGTTAGATGATGAGCCGGCGGTCACACGCGGGCGTCCTCCGTCATACCAGCCGGTGCGCATCTGGCCGCGCGGCGCTGCTACAAAAGTCTTCGGGGACTGTTGGATAACCACGGCGGGACTGCTGGTCAGCTCTGGTCAATTGTGAATGTTTGTGAAAGACAACATTGTTTATTTTGACCACCGTATGTAGTTACTGTGAAAAATGTAACAAGTGTTCATCTTGTCTCATTTTGTGCTTGTCTCGCTCATATAGCGTCATTTTGCCAGGAAAATCAAAGGAAAGTCAATATTTAAGATTCATTTCTTTTTCTGTGTCAAACTGTCTTAGAATGACAATCCCACTTTAGAAACATCAATTGTGCATGTTTTTGAAGGACAACGTGATTTATTTTGACTTGGTTACAGTGAAAAATGCAACACGTCTCATTTTGTGCTTGTCTCGCTCGTACAGTTTGAGATTGACAGTGAAATCAGATGAATGTCACTATTTAAAACTCAGCTGTTGTTATGTGTCAAACTGTCTTCGAATGACAATTCCCCTCCCCACCCTCTGCTCTCCTCCTCGACACTTTCATTAAGGCCGTGTGGATATGCTGTTCCTGATTAATTAACCCAATCTCTCTCAGCTCTTCTTCTCTGGGCCGTGGACCATTTTGGTTTACACTCCAGGGTCAGGGCATGTACTGGATCCCAGTCAGGGGAGACAAATGCTGGAAAACATGCTGGTCAGTATTCTTTTGTTCTACAATATTGTATTTATGACATGCAATCTGTACATGTATTGTCAGGCTTGTTTCTCCCACATATCTTTTGCCACATTATTTACAAATCACCATATACACACATTTTTGAAAGAAATATTCCCCTGTCTGGCGCTTTTAAACCCCTCTTATTCGCGCTAGTCGTCTAGCAATCCTTGTCGTTCGAAATAATTCCAAATATGGCGCTGGAGTGCCCTCTGCTGGATAAAGTCGAGAACAGCACTTTGGTGGCTTGTTTAAAATCCTCTGTCTGTGTGTATATTCTGTGGAACCGTGATAATTGTCATTTGAAATAAACTTTTTTGTCCAATTGGTTGTGTAGAGTGAATATGGGTCCGTTGAATGTGGTTGTGTCCAAGAAATTAACCAAATTGTGATGACCTACGGATTTACATTTTATACAGCGATTATGCTTGTTAAGATGTACAAAAACATTACAAATTCCTCCTCCTCAAATATAAATCAATCAATCAATCAATCAAGTTTTTAATTGCTTGGATGTCGTCTTGTGTATCAATCTTAGTATAAAGGCTGTCCACATCAATTGTGAATAGAAAAGAGCGGACCTTGTGTGTAAAGTCCGGATCCTGGCATTGGACTCTGTTCTGCGCTGGTGTGTTTGGATTGTTGTTTGACTTACGGATGGGCTGCTGATACCGCCACGGTCGGTAGTTATTCCAGCCATTATTGCGGATGATGTACGGGCGCTGGTTAGATGATGAGCCGGCGGTCACACGCGGGCGTCCTCCGTCATACCAGCCGGTGCGCATCTGGCCGCGCGGCGCTGCTACAAAAGTCTTCGGGGACTGTTGGATAACCACGGCGGGACTGCTGGTCAGCTCTGGTCAATTGTGAATGTTTGTGAAAGACAACATTGTTTATTTTGACCACCGTATGTAGTTACTGTGAAAAATGTAACAAGTGTTCATCTTGTCTCATTTTGTGCTTGTCTCGCTCATATAGCGTCATTTTGCCAGGAAAATCAAAGGAAAGTCAATATTTAAGATTCATTTCTTTTTCTGTGTCAAACTGTCTTAGAATGACAATCCCACTTTAGAAACATCAATTGTGCATGTTTTTGAAGGACAACATGATTTATTTTGACTTGGTGTTGAGTTACTGTGAAAAATGCAACACGTCTCATTTTGTGCTTGTCTCGCTCGCACAGTTTGAGATTGACAGTGAAATCAGATGAATGTCACTATTTAAAACTCAGCTGTTGTTATGTGTCAAACTGTCTTCGAATGACAATTCCCCTCCCCAGGGCCGTGGACCATTTTGGTTTACACTCCAGGGTCAGGGCATGTACTGGATCCCAGTCAGGGGAGACACATGCTGGAAAACATGCCGGTCAGTATTCTTTTGTTCTACAATATTGTATTTATGACATGCAATCTGTACATGTAGTGTCAGGCTTGTTTCTCCCACATATCTTTTGCCACATTATTTACAAATCACCATATACACACATTTTTGAAAGAAATATTCCCCTGTCTGGCGCTTTTACACCCCTCTTATTCGCGCAAGTCGTCTAGCAATCCTTGTCATTCGAAATGATTCCAAATATGGCCCTGGAGTGCCCTCTGCTGGATAAAGCCGAGAACAGCACTTTGGTGGCTTGTTTAAAATCCTCTGTCTGTGTGTATATTCTGTGGAACCGTGATAATTGTCATTTGAAATAAACTTTTGTGTCCAATTGGTTGTGTAGAGTGAATATGGGTCCGTTGAATGTGGTTGTGTCCAAGAAATTAACCAAATTGTGATGACCTACGGATTTACATTTTATACAGCGATTATGCTTGTTAAGATGTACAAAAACATTACAAATTCCTCCTCCTCAAATATGAATAAATAAATAAATAAATCAAGTTTTTAATTGCTTGGATGTCGTCTTGTGTATCAATCTTAGTATAAAGGCTGTCCACATCAATTGTGAATAGAAAAGAGCGGACCTTGTGTGTAAAGTCCGGATCCTGGCATTGGACTCTGTTCTGAGCTGGTGTGTTTGGATTGTTGTTTGACTTACGGATGGGCTGCTGATACCGCCACGGTCGGTAGTTATTCCAGCCTTTATTGCGGATGATGTACGGGCGCTGGTTAGATGATGAGCCGGCGGTCACACGCGGGCGTCCTCCGTCATACCAGCCGGTGCGCATGTGGCCGCGCGGCGCTGCTACAAAAGTCTTCGGGGACTGTTGGATAACCACGGCGGGACTGCTGGTCAGCTCTGGTCAATTGTGAATGTTTGTGAAAGACAACATTGTTTATTTTGACCACCGTATGTAGTTACTGTGAAAAATGTAACAAGTGTTCATCTTGTCTCATTTTGTGCTTGTCTCGCTCATATAGCGTCATTTTGCCAGGAAAATCAAAGGAAAGTCAATATTTAAGATTCATTTCTTTTTCTGTGTCAAACTGTCTTAGAATGACAATCCCACTTTAGAAACATCAATTGTGCATGTTTTTGAAGGACAACGTGATTTATTTTGACTTGGTTACAGTGAAAAATGCAACACGTCTCATTTTGTGCTTGTCTCGCTCGTACAGTTTGAGATTGACAGTGAAATCAGATGAATGTCACTATTTAAAACTCAGCTGTTGTTATGTGTCAAACTGTCTTCGAATGACATTTCCCCTCCCCACCCTCTGCTCTCCTCCTCGACACTTTCATTAAGGCCGTGTGGATATGCTGTTCCTGATTAATTAACCCAATCTCTCTCAGCTCTTCTTCTCTGGGCCGTGGACCATTTTGGTTTACACTCCAGGGTCAGGGCATGTACTGGATCCCAGTCAGGGGAGACAAATGCTGGAAAACATGCCGGTCAGTATTCTTTTGTTCTACAATATTGTATTTATGACATGCAATCTGTACATGTAGTGTCAGGCTTGTTTCTCCCACATATCTTTTGCCACATTATTTACAAATCACCATATACACACATTTTTGAAAGAAATATTCCCCTGTCTGGCGCTTTTACACCCCTCTTATTCGCGCAAGTCGTCTAGCAATCCTTGTCGTTCGAAATGATTCCAAATATGGCCCTGGAGTGCCCTCTGCTGGATAAAGTCGAGAACAGCACTTTGGTGGCTTGTTTAAAATCCTCTGTCTGTGTGTATATTCTGTGGAACCGTGATAATTGTCATTTGAAATAAACTTTTGTGTCCAATTGGTTGTGTAGAGTGAATATGGGTCCGTTGAATGTGGTTGTGTCCAAGAAATTAACCAAATTGTGATGACCTACGGATTTACATTTTATACAGCGATTATGCTTGTTAAGATGTACAAAAACATTACAAATTCCTCCTCCTCAAATATGAATAAATAAATAAATAAATCAAGTTTTTAATTGCTTGGATGTCGTCTTGTGTATCAATCTTAGTATAAAGGCTGTCCACATCAATTGTGAATAGAAAAGAGCGGACCTTGTGTGTAAAGTCCGGATCCTGGCATTGGACTCTGTTCTGAGCTGGTGTGTTTGGATTGTTGTTTGACTTACGGATGGGCTGCTGATACCGCCACGGTCGGTAGTTATTCCAGCCTTTATTGCGGATGATGTACGGGCGCTGGTTAGATGATGAGCCGGCGGTCACACGCGGGCGTCCTCCGTCATACCAGCCGGTGCGCATGTGGCCGCGCGGCGCTGCTACAAAAGTCTTCGGGGACTGTTGGATAACCACGGCGGGACTGCTGGTCAGCTCTGGTCAATTGTGAATGTTTGTGAAAGACAACATTGTTTATTTTGACCACCGTATGTAGTTACTGTGAAAAATGTAACAAGTGTTCATCTTGTCTCATTTTGTGCTTGTCTCGCTCATATAGCGTCATTTTGCCAGGAAAATCAAAGGAAAGTCAATATTTAAGATTCATTTCTTTTTCTGTGTCAAACTGTCTTAGAATGACAATCCCACTTTAGAAACATCAATTGTGCATGTTTTTGAAGGACAACGTGATTTATTTTGACTTGGTTACTGTGAAAAATGCAACACGTCTCATTTTGTGCTTGTCTCGCTCGTACAGTTTGAGATTGACAGTGAAATCAGATGAATGTCACTATTTAAAACTCAGCTGTTGTTATGTGTCAAACTGTCTTCGAATGACATTTCCCCTCCCCACCCTCTGCTCTCCTCCTCGACACTTTCATTAAGGCCGTGTGGATATGCTGTTCCTGATTAATTAACCCAATCTCTCTCAGCTCTTCTTCTCTGGGCCGTGGACCATTTTGGTTTACACTCCAGGGTCAGGGCATGTACTGGATCCCAGTCAGGGGAGACAAATGCTGGAAAACATGCCGGTCAGTATTCTTTTGTTCTACAATATTGTATTTATGACATGCAATCTGTACATGTAGTGTCAGGCTTGTTTCTCCCACATATCTTTTGCCACATTATTTACAAATCACCATATACACACATTTTTGAAAGAAATATTCCCCTGTCTGGCGCTTTTACACCCCTCTTATTCGCGCAAGTCGTCTAGCAATCCTTGTCGTTCGAAATGATTCCAAATATGGCCCTGGAGTGCCCTCTGCTGGATAAAGCCGAGAACAGCACTTTGGTGGCTTGTTTAAAATCCTCTGTCTGTGTGTATATTCTGTGGAACCGTGATAATTGTCATTTGAAATAAACTTTTGTGTCCAATTGGTTGTGTAGAGTGAATATGGGTCCGTTGAATGTGGTTGTGTCCAAGAAATTAACCAAATTGTGATGACCTAGGGATTTACATTTTATACAGCGATTATGCTTGTTAAGATGTACAAAAACATTACAAATTCCTCCTCCTCAAATATGAATAAATAAATAAATAAATCAAGTTTTTAATTGCTTGGATGTCGTCTTGTGTATCAATCTTAGTATAAAGGCTGTCCACATCAATTGTGAATAGAAAAGAGCGGACCTTGTGTGTAAAGTCCGGATCCTGGCATTGGACTCTGTTCTGCGCTGGTGTGTTTGGATTGTTGTTTGACTTACGGATGGGCTGCTGATACCGCCACGGTCGGTAGTTATTCCAGCCTTTATTGCGGATGATGTACGGGCGCTGGTTAGATGATGAGCCGGCGGTCACACGCGGGCGTCCTCCGTCATACCAGCCGGTGCGCATCTGGCCGCGCGGCGCTGCTACAAAAGTCTTCGGGGACTGTTGGATAACCACGGCGGGACTGCTGGTCAGCTCTGGTCAATTGTGAATGTTTGTGAAAGACAACATTGTTTATTTTGACCACCGTATGTAGTTACTGTGAAAAATGTAACAAGTGTTCATCTTGTCTCATTTTGTGCTTGTCTCGCTCATATAGCGTCATTTTGCCAGGAAAATCAAAGGAAAGTCAATATTTAAGATTCATTTCTTTTTCTGTGTCAAACTGTCTTAGAATGACAATCCCACTTTAGAAACATCAATTGTGCATGTTTTTGAAGGACAACGTGATTTATTTTGACTTGGTTACAGTGAAAAATGCAACACGTCTCATTTTGTGCTTGTCTCGCTCGTACAGTTTGAGATTGACAGTGAAATCAGATGAATGTCACTATTTAAAACTCAGCTGTTGTTATGTGTCAAACTGTCTTCGAATGACAATTCCCCTCCCCACCCTCTGCTCTCCTCCTCGACACTTTCATTAAGGCCGTGTGGATATGCTGTTCCTGATTAATTAACCCAATCTCTCTCAGCTCTTCTTCTCTGGGCCGTGGACCATTTTGGTTTACACTCCAGGGTCAGGGCATGTACTGGATCCCAGTCAGGGGAGACAAATGCTGGAAAACATGCTGGTCAGTATTCTTTTGTTCTACAATATTGTATTTATGACATGCAATCTGTACATGTATTGTCAGGCTTGTTTCTCCCACATATCTTTTGCCACATTATTTACAAATCACCATATACACACATTTTTGAAAGAAATATTCCCCTGTCTGGCGCTTTTAAACCCCTCTTATTCGCGCTAGTCGTCTAGCAATCCTTGTCGTTCGAAATAATTCCAAATATGGCGCTGGAGTGCCCTCTGCTGGATAAAGTCGAGAACAGCACTTTGGTGGCTTGTTTAAAATCCTCTGTCTGTGTGTATATTCTGTGGAACCGTGATAATTGTCATTTGAAATAAACTTTTTTGTCCAATTGGTTGTGTAGAGTGAATATGGGTCCGTTGAATGTGGTTGTGTCCAAGAAATTAACCAAATTGTGATGACCTACGGATTTACATTTTATACAGCGATTATGCTTGTTAAGATTTACAAAAACATTACAAATTCCTCCTCCTCAAATATAAATAAATAAATAAATAAATCAAGTTTTTAATTGCTTGGATGTCGTCTTGTGTATCAATCTTAGTATAAAGGCTGTCCACATCAATTGTGAATAGAAAAGAGCGGACCTTGTGTGTAAAGTCCGGATCCTGGCATTGGACTCTGTTCTGCGCTGGTGTGTTTGGATTGTTGTTTGACTTACGGATGGGCTGCTGATACCGCCACGGTCGGTAGTTATTCCAGCCTTTATTGCGGATGATGTACGGGCGCTGGTTAGATGATGAGCCGGCGGTCACACGCGGGCGTCCTCCGTCATACCAGCCGGTGCGCATCTGGCCGCGCGGCGCTGCTACAAAAGTCTTCGGGGACTGTTGGATAACCACGGCGGGACTGCTGGTCAGCTCTGGTCAATTGTGAATGTTTGTGAAAGACAACATTGTTTATTTTGACCACCGTATGTAGTTACTGTGAAAAATGTAACAAGTGTTCATCTTGTCTCATTTTGTGCTTGTCTCGCTCATATAGCGTCATTTTGCCAGGAAAATCAAAGGAAAGTCAATATTTAAGATTCATTTCTTTTTCTGTGTCAAACTGTCTTAGAATGACAATCCCACTTTAGAAACATCAATTGTGCATGTTTTTGAAGGACAACGTGATTTATTTTGACTTGGTTACTGTGAAAAATGCAACACGTCTCATTTTGTGCTTGTCTCGCTCGTACAGTTTGAGATTGACAGTGAAATCAGATGAATGTCACTATTTAAAACTCAGCTGTTGTTATGTGTCAAACTGTCTTCGAATGACATTTCCCCTCCCCACCCTCTGCTCTCCTCCTCGACACTTTCATTAAGGCCGTGTGGATATGCTGTTCCTGATTAATTAACCCAATCTCTCTCAGCTCTTCTTCTCTGGGCCGTGGACCATTTTGGTTTACACTCCAGGGTCAGGGCATGTACTGGATCCCAGTCAGGGGAGACAAATGCTGGAAAACATGCTGGTCAGTATTCTTTTGTTCTACAATATTGTATTTATGACATGCAATCTGTACATGTATTGTCAGGCTTGTTTCTCCCACATATCTTTTGCCACATTATTTACAAATCACCATATACACACATTTTTGAAAGAAATATTCCCCTGTCTGGCGCTTTTAAACCCCTCTTATTCGCGCTAGTCGTCTAGCAATCCTTGTCGTTCGAAATAATTCCAAATATGGCGCTGGAGTGCCCTCTGCTGGATAAAGTCGAGAACAGCACTTTGGTGGCTTGTTTAAAATCCTCTGTCTGTGTGTATATTCTGTGGAACCGTGATAATTGTCATTTGAAATAAACTTTTTTGTCCAATTGGTTGTGTAGAGTGAATATGGGTCCGTTGAATGTGGTTGTGTCCAAGAAATTAACCAAATTGTGATGACCTACGGATTTACATTTTATACAGCGATTATGCTTGTTAAGATTTACAAAAACATTACAAATTCCTCCTCCTCAAATATAAATAAATAAATAAATAAATCAAGTTTTTAATTGCTTGGATGTCGTCTTGTGTATCAATCTTAGTATAAAGGCTGTCCACATCAATTGTGAATAGAAAAGAGCGGACCTTGTGTGTAAAGTCCGGATCCTGGCATTGGACTCTGTTCTGCGCTGGTGTGTTTGGATTGTTGTTTGACTTACGGATGGGCTGCTGATACCGCCACGGTCGGTAGTTATTCCAGCCTTTATTGCGGATGATGTACGGGCGCTGGTTAGATGATGAGCCGGCGGTCACACGCGGGCGTCCTCCGTCATACCAGCCGGTGCGCATCTGGCCGCGCGGCGCTGCTACAAAAGTCTTCGGGGACTGTTGGATAACCACGGCGGGACTGCTGGTCAGCTCTGGTCAATTGTGAATGTTTGTGAAAGACAACATTGTTTATTTTGACCACCGTATGTAGTTACTGTGAAAAATGTAACAAGTGTTCATCTTGTCTCATTTTGTGCTTGTCTCGCTCATATAGCGTCATTTTGCCAGGAAAATCAAAGGAAAGTCAATATTTAAGATTCATTTCTTTTTCTGTGTCAAACTGTCTTAGAATGACAATCCCACTTTAGAAACATCAATTGTGCATGTTTTTGAAGGACAACGTGATTTATTTTGACTTGGTTACTGTGAAAAATGCAACACGTCTCATTTTGTGCTTGTCTCGCTCGTACAGTTTGAGATTGACAGTGAAATCAGATGAATGTCACTATTTAAAACTCAGCTGTTGTTATGTGTCAAACTGTCTTCGAATGACATTTCCCCTCCCCACCCTCTGCTCTCCTCCTCGACACTTTCATTAAGGCCGTGTGGATATGCTGTTCCTGATTAATTAACCCAATCTCTCTCAGCTCTTCTTCTCTGGGCCGTGGGCCATTTTGGTTTACACTCCAGGGTCAGGGCATGTACTGGATCCCAGTCAGGGGAGACAAATGCTGGAAAACATGCCGGTCAGTATTCTTTTGTTCTACAATATTGTATTTATGACATGCAATCTGTACATGTAGTGTCAGGCTTGTTTCTCCCACATATCTTTTGCCACATTATTTACAAATCACCATATACACACATTTTTGAAAGAAATATTCCCCTGTCTGGCGCTTTTACACCCCTCTTATTCGCGCAAGTCGTCTAGCAATCCTTGTCGTTCGAAATGATTCCAAATATGGCCCTGGAGTGCCCTCTGCTGGATAAAGCCGAGAACAGCACTTTGGTGGCTTGTTTAAAATCCTCTGTCTGTGTGTATATTCTGTGGAACCGTGATAATTGTCATTTGAAATAAACTTTTGTGTCCAATTGGTTGTGTAGAGTGAATATGGGTCCGTTGAATGTGGTTGTGTCCAAGAAATTAACCAAATTGTGATGACCTAGGGATTTACATTTTATACAGCGATTATGCTTGTTAAGATGTACAAAAACATTACAAATTCCTCCTCCTCAAATATGAATAAATAAATAAATAAATCAAGTTTTTAATTGCTTGGATGTCGTCTTGTGTATCAATCTTAGTATAAAGGCTGTCCACATCAATTGTGAATAGAAAAGAGCGGACCTTGTGTGTAAAGTCCGGATCCTGGCATTGGACTCTGTTCTGCGCTGGTGTGTTTGGATTGTTGTTTGACTTACGGATGGGCTGCTGATACCGCCACGGTCGGTAGTTATTCCAGCCTTTATTGCGGATGATGTACGGGCGCTGGTTAGATGATGAGCCGGCGGTCACACGCGGGCGTCCTCCGTCATACCAGCCGGTGCGCATCTGGCCGCGCGGCGCTGCTACAAAAGTCTTCGGGGACTGTTGGATAACCACGGCGGGACTGCTGGTCAGCTCTGGTCAATTGTGAATGTTTGTGAAAGACAACATTGTTTATTTTGACCACCGTATGTAGTTACTGTGAAAAATGTAACAAGTGTTCATCTTGTCTCATTTTGTGCTTGTCTCGCTCATATAGCGTCATTTTGCCAGGAAAATCAAAGGAAAGTCAATATTTAAGATTCATTTCTTTTTCTGTGTCAAACTGTCTTAGAATGACAATCCCACTTTAGAAACATCAATTGTGCATGTTTTTGAAGGACAACGTGATTTATTTTGACTTGGTTACAGTGAAAAATGCAACACGTCTCATTTTGTGCTTGTCTCGCTCGTACAGTTTGAGATTGACAGTGAAATCAGATGAATGTCACTATTTAAAACTCAGCTGTTGTTATGTGTCAAACTGTCTTCGAATGACAATTCCCCTCCCCACCCTCTGCTCTCCTCCTCGACACTTTCATTAAGGCCGTGTGGATATGCTGTTCCTGATTAATTAACCCAATCTCTCTCAGCTCTTCTTCTCTGGGCCGTGGACCATTTTGGTTTACACTCCAGGGTCAGGGCATGTACTGGATCCCAGTCAGGGGAGACAAATGCTGGAAAACATGCTGGTCAGTATTCTTTTGTTCTACAATATTGTATTTATGACATGCAATCTGTACATGTATTGTCAGGCTTGTTTCTCCCACATATCTTTTGCCACATTATTTACAAATCACCATATACACACATTTTTGAAAGAAATATTCCCCTGTCTGGCGCTTTTAAACCCCTCTTATTCGCGCTAGTCGTCTAGCAATCCTTGTCGTTCGAAATAATTCCAAATATGGCGCTGGAGTGCCCTCTGCTGGATAAAGTCGAGAACAGCACTTTGGTGGCTTGTTTAAAATCCTCTGTCTGTGTGTATATTCTGTGGAACCGTGATAATTGTCATTTGAAATAAACTTTTTTGTCCAATTGGTTGTGTAGAGTGAATATGGGTCCGTTGAATGTGGTTGTGTCCAAGAAATTAACCAAATTGTGATGACCTACGGATTTACATTTTATACAGCGATTATGCTTGTTAAGATTTACAAAAACATTACAAATTCCTCCTCCTCAAATATAAATAAATAAATAAATAAATCAAGTTTTTAATTGCTTGGATGTCGTCTTGTGTATCAATCTTAGTATAAAGGCTGTCCACATCAATTGTGAATAGAAAAGAGCGGACCTTGTGTGTAAAGTCCGGATCCTGGCATTGGACTCTGTTCTGCGCTGGTGTGTTTGGATTGTTGTTTGACTTACGGATGGGCTGCTGATACCGCCACGGTCGGTAGTTATTCCAGCCTTTATTGCGGATGATGTACGGGCGCTGGTTAGATGATGAGCCGGCGGTCACACGCGGGCGTCCTCCGTCATACCAGCCGGTGCGCATCTGGCCGCGCGGCGCTGCTACAAAAGTCTTCGGGGACTGTTGGATAACCACGGCGGGACTGCTGGTCAGCTCTGGTCAATTGTGAATGTTTGTGAAAGACAACATTGTTTATTTTGACCACCGTATGTAGTTACTGTGAAAAATGTAACAAGTGTTCATCTTGTCTCATTTTGTGCTTGTCTCGCTCATATAGCGTCATTTTGCCAGGAAAATCAAAGGAAAGTCAATATTTAAGATTCATTTCTTTTTCTGTGTCAAACTGTCTTAGAATGACAATCCCACTTTAGAAACATCAATTGTGCATGTTTTTGAAGGACAACGTGATTTATTTTGACTTGGTTACTGTGAAAAATGCAACACGTCTCATTTTGTGCTTGTCTCGCTCGTACAGTTTGAGATTGACAGTGAAATCAGATGAATGTCACTATTTAAAACTCAGCTGTTGTTATGTGTCAAACTGTCTTCGAATGACATTTCCCCTCCCCACCCTCTGCTCTCCTCCTCGACACTTTCATTAAGGCCGTGTGGATATGCTGTTCCTGATTAATTAACCCAATCTCTCTCAGCTCTTCTTCTCTGGGCCGTGGACCATTTTGGTTTACACTCCAGGGTCAGGGCATGTACTGGATCCCAGTCAGGGGAGACAAATGCTGGAAAACATGCTGGTCAGTATTCTTTTGTTCTACAATATTGTATTTATGACATGCAATCTGTACATGTATTGTCAGGCTTGTTTCTCCCACATATCTTTTGCCACATTATTTACAAATCACCATATACACACATTTTTGAAAGAAATATTCCCCTGTCTGGCGCTTTTAAACCCCTCTTATTCGCGCTAGTCGTCTAGCAATCCTTGTCGTTCGAAATAATTCCAAATATGGCGCTGGAGTGCCCTCTGCTGGATAAAGTCGAGAACAGCACTTTGGTGGCTTGTTTAAAATCCTCTGTCTGTGTGTATATTCTGTGGAACCGTGATAATTGTCATTTGAAATAAACTTTTTTGTCCAATTGGTTGTGTAGAGTGAATATGGGTCCGTTGAATGTGGTTGTGTCCAAGAAATTAACCAAATTGTGATGACCTACGGATTTACATTTTATACAGCGATTATGCTTGTTAAGATTTACAAAAACATTACAAATTCCTCCTCCTCAAATATAAATAAATAAATAAATAAATCAAGTTTTTAATTGCTTGGATGTCGTCTTGTGTATCAATCTTAGTATAAAGGCTGTCCACATCAATTGTGAATAGAAAAGAGCGGACCTTGTGTGTAAAGTCCGGATCCTGGCATTGGACTCTGTTCTGCGCTGGTGTGTTTGGATTGTTGTTTGACTTACGGATGGGCTGCTGATACCGCCACGGTCGGTAGTTATTCCAGCCTTTATTGCGGATGATGTACGGGCGCTGGTTAGATGATGAGCCGGCGGTCACACGCGGGCGTCCTCCGTCATACCAGCCGGTGCGCATCTGGCCGCGCGGCGCTGCTACAAAAGTCTTCGGGGACTGTTGGATAACCACGGCGGGACTGCTGGTCAGCTCTGGTCAATTGTGAATGTTTGTGAAAGACAACATTGTTTATTTTGACCACCGTATGTAGTTACTGTGAAAAATGTAACAAGTGTTCATCTTGTCTCATTTTGTGCTTGTCTCGCTCATATAGCGTCATTTTGCCAGGAAAATCAAAGGAAAGTCAATATTTAAGATTCATTTCTTTTTCTGTGTCAAACTGTCTTAGAATGACAATCCCACTTTAGAAACATCAATTGTGCATGTTTTTGAAGGACAACGTGATTTATTTTGACTTGGTTACTGTGAAAAATGCAACACGTCTCATTTTGTGCTTGTCTCGCTCGTACAGTTTGAGATTGACAGTGAAATCAGATGAATGTCACTATTTAAAACTCAGCTGTTGTTATGTGTCAAACTGTCTTCGAATGACATTTCCCCTCCCCACCCTCTGCTCTCCTCCTCGACACTTTCATTAAGGCCGTGTGGATATGCTGTTCCTGATTAATTAACCCAATCTCTCTCAGCTCTTCTTCTCTGGGCCGTGGGCCATTTTGGTTTACACTCCAGGGTCAGGGCATGTACTGGATCCCAGTCAGGGGAGACAAATGCTGGAAAACATGCCGGTCAGTATTCTTTTGTTCTACAATATTGTATTTATGACATGCAATCTGTACATGTAGTGTCAGGCTTGTTTCTCCCACATATCTTTTGCCACATTATTTACAAATCACCATATACACACATTTTTGAAAGAAATATTCCCCTGTCTGGCGCTTTTACACCCCTCTTATTCGCGCAAGTCGTCTAGCAATCCTTGTCGTTCGAAATGATTCCAAATATGGCCCTGGAGTGCCCTCTGCTGGATAAAGCCGAGAACAGCACTTTGGTGGCTTGTTTAAAATCCTCTGTCTGTGTGTATATTCTGTGGAACCGTGATAATTGTCATTTGAAATAAACTTTTGTGTCCAATTGGTTGTGTAGAGTGAATATGGGTCCGTTGAATGTGGTTGTGTCCAAGAAATTAACCAAATTGTGATGACCTAGGGATTTACATTTTATACAGCGATTATGCTTGTTAAGATGTACAAAAACATTACAAATTCCTCCTCCTCAAATATGAATAAATAAATAAATAAATCAAGTTTTTAATTGCTTGGATGTCGTCTTGTGTATCAATCTTAGTATAAAGGCTGTCCACATCAATTGTGAATAGAAAAGAGCGGACCTTGTGTGTAAAGTCCGGATCCTGGCATTGGACTCTGTTCTGCGCTGGTGTGTTTGGATTGTTGTTTGACTTACGGATGGGCTGCTGATACCGCCACGGTCGGTAGTTATTCCAGCCTTTATTGCGGATGATGTACGGGCGCTGGTTAGATGATGAGCCGGCGGTCACACGCGGGCGTCCTCCGTCATACCAGCCGGTGCGCATCTGGCCGCGCGGCGCTGCTACAAAAGTCTTCGGGGACTGTTGGATAACCACGGCGGGACTGCTGGTCAGCTCTGGTCAATTGTGAATGTTTGTGAAAGACAACATTGTTTATTTTGACCACCGTATGTAGTTACTGTGAAAAATGTAACAAGTGTTCATCTTGTCTCATTTTGTGCTTGTCTCGCTCATATAGCGTCATTTTGCCAGGAAAATCAAAGGAAAGTCAATATTTAAGATTCATTTCTTTTTCTGTGTCAAACTGTCTTAGAATGACAATCCCACTTTAGAAACATCAATTGTGCATGTTTTTGAAGGACAACGTGATTTATTTTGACTTGGTTACAGTGAAAAATGCAACACGTCTCATTTTGTGCTTGTCTCGCTCGTACAGTTTGAGATTGACAGTGAAATCAGATGAATGTCACTATTTAAAACTCAGCTGTTGTTATGTGTCAAACTGTCTTCGAATGACAATTCCCCTCCCCACCCTCTGCTCTCCTCCTCGACACTTTCATTAAGGCCGTGTGGATATGCTGTTCCTGATTAATTAACCCAATCTCTCTCAGCTCTTCTTCTCTGGGCCGTGGACCATTTTGGTTTACACTCCAGGGTCAGGGCATGTACTGGATCCCAGTCAGGGGAGACAAATGCTGGAAAACATGCTGGTCAGTATTCTTTTGTTCTACAATATTGTATTTATGACATGCAATCTGTACATGTATTGTCAGGCTTGTTTCTCCCACATATCTTTTGCCACATTATTTACAAATCACCATATACACACATTTTTGAAAGAAATATTCCCCTGTCTGGCGCTTTTAAACCCCTCTTATTCGCGCTAGTCGTCTAGCAATCCTTGTCGTTCGAAATAATTCCAAATATGGCGCTGGAGTGCCCTCTGCTGGATAAAGTCGAGAACAGCACTTTGGTGGCTTGTTTAAAATCCTCTGTCTGTGTGTATATTCTGTGGAACCGTGATAATTGTCATTTGAAATAAACTTTTTTGTCCAATTGGTTGTGTAGAGTGAATATGGGTCCGTTGAATGTGGTTGTGTCCAAGAAATTAACCAAATTGTGATGACCTACGGATTTACATTTTATACAGCGATTATGCTTGTTAAGATTTACAAAAACATTACAAATTCCTCCTCCTCAAATATAAATAAATAAATAAATAAATCAAGTTTTTAATTGCTTGGATGTCGTCTTGTGTATCAATCTTAGTATAAAGGCTGTCCACATCAATTGTGAATAGAAAAGAGCGGACCTTGTGTGTAAAGTCCGGATCCTGGCATTGGACTCTGTTCTGCGCTGGTGTGTTTGGATTGTTGTTTGACTTACGGATGGGCTGCTGATACCGCCACGGTCGGTAGTTATTCCAGCCTTTATTGCGGATGATGTACGGGCGCTGGTTAGATGATGAGCCGGCGGTCACACGCGGGCGTCCTCCGTCATACCAGCCGGTGCGCATCTGGCCGCGCGGCGCTGCTACAAAAGTCTTCGGGGACTGTTGGATAACCACGGCGGGACTGCTGGTCAGCTCTGGTCAATTGTGAATGTTTGTGAAAGACAACATTGTTTATTTTGACCACCGTATGTAGTTACTGTGAAAAATGTAACAAGTGTTCATCTTGTCTCATTTTGTGCTTGTCTCGCTCATATAGCGTCATTTTGCCAGGAAAATCAAAGGAAAGTCAATATTTAAGATTCATTTCTTTTTCTGTGTCAAACTGTCTTAGAATGACAATCCCACTTTAGAAACATCAATTGTGCATGTTTTTGAAGGACAACGTGATTTATTTTGACTTGGTTACTGTGAAAAATGCAACACGTCTCATTTTGTGCTTGTCTCGCTCGTACAGTTTGAGATTGACAGTGAAATCAGATGAATGTCACTATTTAAAACTCAGCTGTTGTTATGTGTCAAACTGTCTTCGAATGACATTTCCCCTCCCCACCCTCTGCTCTCCTCCTCGACACTTTCATTAAGGCCGTGTGGATATGCTGTTCCTGATTAATTAACCCAATCTCTCTCAGCTCTTCTTCTCTGGGCCGTGGGCCATTTTGGTTTACACTCCAGGGTCAGGGCATGTACTGGATCCCAGTCAGGGGAGACAAATGCTGGAAAACATGCCGGTCAGTATTCTTTTGTTCTACAATATTGTATTTATGACATGCAATCTGTACATGTAGTGTCAGGCTTGTTTCTCCCACATATCTTTTGCCACATTATTTACAAATCACCATATACACACATTTTTGAAAGAAATATTCCCCTGTCTGGCGCTTTTAAACCCCTCTTATTCGCGCTAGTCGTCTAGCAATCCTTGTCGTTCGAAATAATTCCAAATATGGCGCTGGAGTGCCCTCTGCTGGATAAAGTCGAGAACAGCACTTTGGTGGCTTGTTTAAAATCCTCTGTCTGTGTGTATATTCTGTGGAACCGTGATAATTGTCATTTGAAATAAACTTTTTTGTCCAATTGGTTGTGTAGAGTGAATATGGGTCCGTTGAATGTGGTTGTGTCCAAGAAATTAACCAAATTGTGATGACCTACGGATTTACATTTTATACAGCGATTATGCTTGTTAAGATTTACAAAAACATTACAAATTCCTCCTCCTCAAATATAAATAAATAAATAAATAAATCAAGTTTTTAATTGCTTGGATGTCGTCTTGTGTATCAATCTTAGTATAAAGGCTGTCCACATCAATTGTGAATAGAAAAGAGCGGACCTTGTGTGTAAAGTCCGGATCCTGGCATTGGACTCTGTTCTGCGCTGGTGTGTTTGGATTGTTGTTTGACTTACGGATGGGCTGCTGATACCGCCACGGTCGGTAGTTATTCCAGCCTTTATTGCGGATGATGTACGGGCGCTGGTTAGATGATGAGCCGGCGGTCACACGCGGGCGTCCTCCGTCATACCAGCCGGTGCGCATCTGGCCGCGCGGCGCTGCTACAAAAGTCTTCGGGGACTGTTGGATAACCACGGCGGGACTGCTGGTCAGCTCTGGTCAATTGTGAATGTTTGTGAAAGACAACATTGTTTATTTTGACCACCGTATGTAGTTACTGTGAAAAATGTAACAAGTGTTCATCTTGTCTCATTTTGTGCTTGTCTCGCTCATATAGCGTCATTTTGCCAGGAAAATCAAAGGAAAGTCAATATTTAAGATTCATTTCTTTTTCTGTGTCAAACTGTCTTAGAATGACAATCCCACTTTAGAAACATCAATTGTGCATGTTTTTGAAGGACAACGTGATTTATTTTGACTTGGTTACAGTGAAAAATGCAACACGTCTCATTTTGTGCTTGTCTCGCTCGTACAGTTTGAGATTGACAGTGAAATCAGATGAATGTCACTATTTAAAACTCAGCTGTTGTTATGTGTCAAACTGTCTTCGAATGACAATTCCCCTCCCCACCCTCTGCTCTCCTCCTCGACACTTTCATTAAGGCCGTGTGGATATGCTGTTCCTGATTAATTAACCCAATCTCTCTCAGCTCTTCTTCTCTGGGCCGTGGACCATTTTGGTTTACACTCCAGGGTCAGGGCATGTACTGGATCCCAGTCAGGGGAGACAAATGCTGGAAAACATGCTGGTCAGTATTCTTTTGTTCTACAATATTGTATTTATGACATGCAATCTGTACATGTATTGTCAGGCTTGTTTCTCCCACATATCTTTTGCCACATTATTTACAAATCACCATATACACACATTTTTGAAAGAAATATTCCCCTGTCTGGCGCTTTTAAACCCCTCTTATTCGCGCTAGTCGTCTAGCAATCCTTGTCGTTCGAAATAATTCCAAATATGGCGCTGGAGTGCCCTCTGCTGGATAAAGTCGAGAACAGCACTTTGGTGGCTTGTTTAAAATCCTCTGTCTGTGTGTATATTCTGTGGAACCGTGATAATTGTCATTTGAAATAAACTTTTTTGTCCAATTGGTTGTGTAGAGTGAATATGGGTCCGTTGAATGTGGTTGTGTCCAAGAAATTAACCAAATTGTGATGACCTACGGATTTACATTTTATACAGCGATTATGCTTGTTAAGATTTACAAAAACATTACAAATTCCTCCTCCTCAAATATAAATAAATAAATAAATAAATCAAGTTTTTAATTGCTTGGATGTCGTCTTGTGTATCAATCTTAGTATAAAGGCTGTCCACATCAATTGTGAATAGAAAAGAGCGGACCTTGTGTGTAAAGTCCGGATCCTGGCATTGGACTCTGTTCTGCGCTGGTGTGTTTGGATTGTTGTTTGACTTACGGATGGGCTGCTGATACCGCCACGGTCGGTAGTTATTCCAGCCTTTATTGCGGATGATGTACGGGCGCTGGTTAGATGATGAGCCGGCGGTCACACGCGGGCGTCCTCCGTCATACCAGCCGGTGCGCATCTGGCCGCGCGGCGCTGCTACAAAAGTCTTCGGGGACTGTTGGATAACCACGGCGGGACTGCTGGTCAGCTCTGGTCAATTGTGAATGTTTGTGAAAGACAACATTGTTTATTTTGACCACCGTATGTAGTTACTGTGAAAAATGTAACAAGTGTTCATCTTGTCTCATTTTGTGCTTGTCTCGCTCATATAGCGTCATTTTGCCAGGAAAATCAAAGGAAAGTCAATATTTAAGATTCATTTCTTTTTCTGTGTCAAACTGTCTTAGAATGACAATCCCACTTTAGAAACATCAATTGTGCATGTTTTTGAAGGACAACGTGATTTATTTTGACTTGGTTACTGTGAAAAATGCAACACGTCTCATTTTGTGCTTGTCTCGCTCGTACAGTTTGAGATTGACAGTGAAATCAGATGAATGTCACTATTTAAAACTCAGCTGTTGTTATGTGTCAAACTGTCTTCGAATGACATTTCCCCTCCCCACCCTCTGCTCTCCTCCTCGACACTTTCATTAAGGCCGTGTGGATATGCTGTTCCTGATTAATTAACCCAATCTCTCTCAGCTCTTCTTCTCTGGGCCGTGGGCCATTTTGGTTTACACTCCAGGGTCAGGGCATGTACTGGATCCCAGTCAGGGGAGACAAATGCTGGAAAACATGCCGGTCAGTATTCTTTTGTTCTACAATATTGTATTTATGACATGCAATCTGTACATGTAGTGTCAGGCTTGTTTCTCCCACATATCTTTTGCCACATTATTTACAAATCACCATATACACACATTTTTGAAAGAAATATTCCCCTGTCTGGCGCTTTTAAACCCCTCTTATTCGCGCTAGTCGTCTAGCAATCCTTGTCGTTCGAAATAATTCCAAATATGGCGCTGGAGTGCCCTCTGCTGGATAAAGTCGAGAACAGCACTTTGGTGGCTTGTTTAAAATCCTCTGTCTGTGTGTATATTCTGTGGAACCGTGATAATTGTCATTTGAAATAAACTTTTTTGTCCAATTGGTTGTGTAGAGTGAATATGGGTCCGTTGAATGTGGTTGTGTCCAAGAAATTAACCAAATTGTGATGACCTACGGATTTACATTTTATACAGCGATTATGCTTGTTAAGATTTACAAAAACATTACAAATTCCTCCTCCTCAAATATAAATAAATAAATAAATAAATCAAGTTTTTAATTGCTTGGATGTCGTCTTGTGTATCAATCTTAGTATAAAGGCTGTCCACATCAATTGTGAATAGAAAAGAGCGGACCTTGTGTGTAAAGTCCGGATCCTGGCATTGGACTCTGTTCTGCGCTGGTGTGTTTGGATTGTTGTTTGACTTACGGATGGGCTGCTGATACCGCCACGGTCGGTAGTTATTCCAGCCTTTATTGCGGATGATGTACGGGCGCTGGTTAGATGATGAGCCGGCGGTCACACGCGGGCGTCCTCCGTCATACCAGCCGGTGCGCATCTGGCCGCGCGGCGCTGCTACAAAAGTCTTCGGGGACTGTTGGATAACCACGGCGGGACTGCTGGTCAGCTCTGGTCAATTGTGAATGTTTGTGAAAGACAACATTGTTTATTTTGACCACCGTATGTAGTTACTGTGAAAAATGTAACAAGTGTTCATCTTGTCTCATTTTGTGCTTGTCTCGCTCATATAGCGTCATTTTGCCAGGAAAATCAAAGGAAAGTCAATATTTAAGATTCATTTCTTTTTCTGTGTCAAACTGTCTTAGAATGACAATCCCACTTTAGAAACATCAATTGTGCATGTTTTTGAAGGACAACGTGATTTATTTTGACTTGGTTACAGTGAAAAATGCAACACGTCTCATTTTGTGCTTGTCTCGCTCGTACAGTTTGAGATTGACAGTGAAATCAGATGAATGTCACTATTTAAAACTCAGCTGTTGTTATGTGTCAAACTGTCTTCGAATGACAATTCCCCTCCCCACCCTCTGCTCTCCTCCTCGACACTTTCATTAAGGCCGTGTGGATATGCTGTTCCTGATTAATTAACCCAATCTCTCTCAGCTCTTCTTCTCTGGGCCGTGGACCATTTTGGTTTACACTCCAGGGTCAGGGCATGTACTGGATCCCAGTCAGGGGAGACAAATGCTGGAAAACATGCTGGTCAGTATTCTTTTGTTCTACAATATTGTATTTATGACATGCAATCTGTACATGTATTGTCAGGCTTGTTTCTCCCACATATCTTTTGCCACATTATTTACAAATCACCATATACACACATTTTTGAAAGAAATATTCCCCTGTCTGGCGCTTTTAAACCCCTCTTATTCGCGCTAGTCGTCTAGCAATCCTTGTCGTTCGAAATAATTCCAAATATGGCGCTGGAGTGCCCTCTGCTGGATAAAGTCGAGAACAGCACTTTGGTGGCTTGTTTAAAATCCTCTGTCTGTGTGTATATTCTGTGGAACCGTGATAATTGTCATTTGAAATAAACTTTTTTGTCCAATTGGTTGTGTAGAGTGAATATGGGTCCGTTGAATGTGGTTGTGTCCAAGAAATTAACCAAATTGTGATGACCTACGGATTTACATTTTATACAGCGATTATGCTTGTTAAGATTTACAAAAACATTACAAATTCCTCCTCCTCAAATATAAATAAATAAATAAATAAATCAAGTTTTTAATTGCTTGGATGTCGTCTTGTGTATCAATCTTAGTATAAAGGCTGTCCACATCAATTGTGAATAGAAAAGAGCGGACCTTGTGTGTAAAGTCCGGATCCTGGCATTGGACTCTGTTCTGCGCTGGTGTGTTTGGATTGTTGTTTGACTTACGGATGGGCTGCTGATACCGCCACGGTCGGTAGTTATTCCAGCCTTTATTGCGGATGATGTACGGGCGCTGGTTAGATGATGAGCCGGCGGTCACACGCGGGCGTCCTCCGTCATACCAGCCGGTGCGCATCTGGCCGCGCGGCGCTGCTACAAAAGTCTTCGGGGACTGTTGGATAACCACGGCGGGACTGCTGGTCAGCTCTGGTCAATTGTGAATGTTTGTGAAAGACAACATTGTTTATTTTGACCACCGTATGTAGTTACTGTGAAAAATGTAACAAGTGTTCATCTTGTCTCATTTTGTGCTTGTCTCGCTCATATAGCGTCATTTTGCCAGGAAAATCAAAGGAAAGTCAATATTTAAGATTCATTTCTTTTTCTGTGTCAAACTGTCTTAGAATGACAATCCCACTTTAGAAACATCAATTGTGCATGTTTTTGAAGGACAACGTGATTTATTTTGACTTGGTTACTGTGAAAAATGCAACACGTCTCATTTTGTGCTTGTCTCGCTCGTACAGTTTGAGATTGACAGTGAAATCAGATGAATGTCACTATTTAAAACTCAGCTGTTGTTATGTGTCAAACTGTCTTCGAATGACATTTCCCCTCCCCACCCTCTGCTCTCCTCCTCGACACTTTCATTAAGGCCGTGTGGATATGCTGTTCCTGATTAATTAACCCAATCTCTCTCAGCTCTTCTTCTCTGGGCCGTGGGCCATTTTGGTTTACACTCCAGGGTCAGGGCATGTACTGGATCCCAGTCAGGGGAGACAAATGCTGGAAAACATGCCGGTCAGTATTCTTTTGTTCTACAATATTGTATTTATGACATGCAATCTGTACATGTAGTGTCAGGCTTGTTTCTCCCACATATCTTTTGCCACATTATTTACAAATCACCATATACACACATTTTTGAAAGAAATATTCCCCTGTCTGGCGCTTTTAAACCCCTCTTATTCGCGCTAGTCGTCTAGCAATCCTTGTCGTTCGAAATAATTCCAAATATGGCGCTGGAGTGCCCTCTGCTGGATAAAGTCGAGAACAGCACTTTGGTGGCTTGTTTAAAATCCTCTGTCTGTGTGTATATTCTGTGGAACCGTGATAATTGTCATTTGAAATAAACTTTTTTGTCCAATTGGTTGTGTAGAGTGAATATGGGTCCGTTGAATGTGGTTGTGTCCAAGAAATTAACCAAATTGTGATGACCTACGGATTTACATTTTATACAGCGATTATGCTTGTTAAGATTTACAAAAACATTACAAATTCCTCCTCCTCAAATATAAATAAATAAATAAATAAATCAAGTTTTTAATTGCTTGGATGTCGTCTTGTGTATCAATCTTAGTATAAAGGCTGTCCACATCAATTGTGAATAGAAAAGAGCGGACCTTGTGTGTAAAGTCCGGATCCTGGCATTGGACTCTGTTCTGCGCTGGTGTGTTTGGATTGTTGTTTGACTTACGGATGGGCTGCTGATACCGCCACGGTCGGTAGTTATTCCAGCCTTTATTGCGGATGATGTACGGGCGCTGGTTAGATGATGAGCCGGCGGTCACACGCGGGCGTCCTCCGTCATACCAGCCGGTGCGCATCTGGCCGCGCGGCGCTGCTACAAAAGTCTTCGGGGACTGTTGGATAACCACGGCGGGACTGCTGGTCAGCTCTGGTCAATTGTGAATGTTTGTGAAAGACAACATTGTTTATTTTGACCACCGTATGTAGTTACTGTGAAAAATGTAACAAGTGTTCATCTTGTCTCATTTTGTGCTTGTCTCGCTCATATAGCGTCATTTTGCCAGGAAAATCAAAGGAAAGTCAATATTTAAGATTCATTTCTTTTTCTGTGTCAAACTGTCTTAGAATGACAATCCCACTTTAGAAACATCAATTGTGCATGTTTTTGAAGGACAACGTGATTTATTTTGACTTGGTTACAGTGAAAAATGCAACACGTCTCATTTTGTGCTTGTCTCGCTCGTACAGTTTGAGATTGACAGTGAAATCAGATGAATGTCACTATTTAAAACTCAGCTGTTGTTATGTGTCAAACTGTCTTCGAATGACAATTCCCCTCCCCACCCTCTGCTCTCCTCCTCGACACTTTCATTAAGGCCGTGTGGATATGCTGTTCCTGATTAATTAACCCAATCTCTCTCAGCTCTTCTTCTCTGGGCCGTGGACCATTTTGGTTTACACTCCAGGGTCAGGGCATGTACTGGATCCCAGTCAGGGGAGACAAATGCTGGAAAACATGCTGGTCAGTATTCTTTTGTTCTACAATATTGTATTTATGACATGCAATCTGTACATGTATTGTCAGGCTTGTTTCTCCCACATATCTTTTGCCACATTATTTACAAATCACCATATACACACATTTTTGAAAGAAATATTCCCCTGTCTGGCGCTTTTAAACCCCTCTTATTCGCGCTAGTCGTCTAGCAATCCTTGTCGTTCGAAATAATTCCAAATATGGCGCTGGAGTGCCCTCTGCTGGATAAAGTCGAGAACAGCACTTTGGTGGCTTGTTTAAAATCCTCTGTCTGTGTGTATATTCTGTGGAACCGTGATAATTGTCATTTGAAATAAACTTTTTTGTCCAATTGGTTGTGTAGAGTGAATATGGGTCCGTTGAATGTGGTTGTGTCCAAGAAATTAACCAAATTGTGATGACCTACGGATTTACATTTTATACAGCGATTATGCTTGTTAAGATGTACAAAAACATTACAAATTCCTCCTCCTCAAATATAAATAAATAAATAAATAAATCAAGTTTTTAATTGCTTGGATGTCGTCTTGTGTATCAATCTTAGTATAAAGGCTGTCCACATCAATTGTGAATAGAAAAGAGCGGACCTTGTGTGTAAAGTCCGGATCCTGGCATTGGACTCTGTTCTGCGCTGGTGTGTTTGGATTGTTGTTTGACTTACGGATGGGCTGCTGATACCGCCACGGTCGGTAGTTATTCCAGCCTTTATTGCGGATGATGTACGGGCGCTGGTTAGATGATGAGCCGGCGGTCACACGCGGGCGTCCTCCGTCATACCAGCCGGTGCGCATCTGGCCGCGCGGCGCTGCTACAAAAGTCTTCGGGGACTGTTGGATAACCACGGCGGGACTGCTGGTCAGCTCTGGTCAATTGTGAATGTTTGTGAAAGACAACATTGTTTATTTTGACCACCGTATGTAGTTACTGTGAAAAATGTAACAAGTGTTCATCTTGTCTCATTTTGTGCTTGTCTCGCTCATATAGCGTCATTTTGCCAGGAAAATCAAAGGAAAGTCAATATTTAAGATTCATTTCTTTTTCTGTGTCAAACTGTCTTAGAATGACAATCCCACTTTAGAAACATCAATTGTGCATGTTTTTGAAGGACAACGTGATTTATTTTGACTTGGTTACTGTGAAAAATGCAACACGTCTCATTTTGTGCTTGTCTCGCTCGTACAGTTTGAGATTGACAGTGAAATCAGATGAATGTCACTATTTAAAACTCAGCTGTTGTTATGTGTCAAACTGTCTTGGAATGACATTTCCCCTCCCCACCCTCTGCTCTCCTCCTCGACACTTTCATTAAGGCCGTGTGGATATGCTGTTCCTGATTAATTAACCCAATCTCTCTCAGCTCTTCTTCTCTGGGCCGTGGACCATTTTGGTTTACACTCCAGGGTCAGGGCATGTACTGGATCCCAGTCAGGGGAGACAAATGCTGGAAAACATGCCGGTCAGTATTCTTTTGTTCTACAATATTGTATTTATGACATGCAATCTGTACATGTAGTGTCAGGCTTGTTTCTCCCACATATCTTTTGCCACATTATTTACAAATCACCATATACACACATTTTTGAAAGAAATATTCCCCTGTCTGGCGCTTTTACACCCCTCTTATTCGCGCAAGTCGTCTAGCAATCCTTGTCGTTCGAAATGATTCCAAATATGGCCCTGGAGTGCCCTCTGCTGGATAAAGCCGAGAACAGCACTTTGGTGGCTTGTTTAAAATCCTCTGTCTGTGTGTATATTCTGTGGAACCGTGATAATTGTCATTTGAAATAAACTTTTGTGTCCAATTGGTTGTGTAGAGTGAATATGGGTCCGTTGAATGTGGTTGTGTCCAAGAAATTAACCAAATTGTGATGACTTACGGATTTACATTTTATACAGCGATTATGCTTGTTAAGATGTACAAAAACATTACAAATTCCTCCTCCTCAAATATAAATAAATCAATCAATCAATCAAGTTTTTAATTGCTTGGATGTCGTCTTGTGTATCAATCTTAGTATAAAGGCTGTCCACATCAATTGTGAATAGAAAAGAGCGGACCTTGTGTGTAAAGTCCGGATCCTGGCATTGGACTCTGTTCTGCGCTGGTGTGTTTGGATTGTTGTTTGACTTACGGATGGGCTGCTGATACCGCCACGGTCGGTAGTTATTCCAGCCATTATTGCGGATGATGTACGGGCGCTGGTTAGATGATGAGCCGGCGGTCACACGCGGGCGTCCTCCGTCATACCAGCCGGTGCGCATCTGGCCGCGCGGCGCTGCTACAAAAGTCTTCGGGGACTGTTGGATAACCACGGCGGGACTGCTGGTCAGCTCTGGTCAATTGTGAATGTTTGTGAAAGACAACATTGTTTATTTTGACCACCGTATGTAGTTACTGTGAAAAATGTAACAAGTGTTCATCTTGTCTCATTTTGTGCTTGTCTCGCTCATATAGCGTCATTTTGCCAGGAAAATCAAAGGAAAGTCAATATTTAAGATTCATTTCTTTTTCTGTGTCAAACTGTCTTAGAATGACAATCCCACTTTAGAAACATCAATTGTGCATGTTTTTGAAGGACAACATGATTTATTTTGACTTGGTGTTGAGTTACTGTGAAAAATGCAACACGTCTCATTTTGTGCTTGTCTCGCTCGCACAGTTTGAGATTGACAGTGAAATCAGATGAATGTCACTATTTAAAACTCAGCTGTTGTTATGTGTCAAACTGTCTTCGAATGACAATTCCCCTCCCCAGGGCCGTGGACCATTTTGGTTTACACTCCAGGGTCAGGGCATGTACTGGATCCCAGTCAGGGGAGACACATGCTGGAAAACATGCCGGTCAGTATTCTTTTGTTCTACAATATTGTATTTATGACATGCAATCTGTACATGTAGTGTCAGGCTTGTTTCTCCCACATATCTTTTGCCACATTATTTACAAATCACCATATACACACATTTTTGAAAGAAATATTCCCCTGTCTGGCGCTTTTACACCCCTCTTATTCGCGCAAGTCGTCTAGCAATCCTTGTCGTTCGAAATGATTCCAAATATGGCCCTGGAGTGCCCTCTGCTGGATAAAGCCGAGAACAGCACTTTGGTGGCTTGTTTAAAATCCTCTGTCTGTGTGTATATTCTGTGGAACCGTGATAATTGTCATTTGAAATAAACTTTTGTGTCCAATTGGTTGTGTAGAGTGAATATGGGTCCGTTGAATGTGGTTGTGTCCAAGAAATTAACCAAATTGTGATGACCTACGGATTTACATTTTATACAGCGATTATGCTTGTTAAGATGTACAAAAACATTACAAATTCCTCCTCCTCAAATATGAATAAATAAATAAATAAATCAAGTTTTTAATTGCTTGGATGTCGTCTTGTGTATCAATCTTAGTATAAAGGCTGTCCACATCAATTGTGAATAGAAAAGAGCGGACCTTGTGTGTAAAGTCCGGATCCTGGCATTGGACTCTGTTCTGAGCTGGTGTGTTTGGATTGTTGTTTGACTTACGGATGGGCTGCTGATACCGCCACGGTCGGTAGTTATTCCAGCCTTTATTGCGGATGATGTACGGGCGCTGGTTAGATGATGAGCCGGCGGTCACACGCGGGCGTCCTCCGTCATACCAGCCGGTGCGCATGTGGCCGCGCGGCGCTGCTACAAAAGTCTTCGGGGACTGTTGGATAACCACGGCGGGACTGCTGGTCAGCTCTGGTCAATTGTGAATGTTTGTGAAAGACAACATTGTTTATTTTGACCACCGTATGTAGTTACTGTGAAAAATGTAACAAGTGTTCATCTTGGGTTAGGGTTAGGTTTAGGTAAAAGCGTAGTGCCCCTGGGGGGGAGCACTGCGAAGGGCACGGGCTCTCGGGGGCAATGGGGATCCAAAGGATCTTGGGACCCTCCTTAATTGTAATAAAAATGGATTTTTGATCCTTAAAAAATACTTAAAAGTGTGGTCAAATTTTAGAAGTGCATGGAGGATTGGGCAACGGTGCAGGCTGGCAGTGGGACTTTGTATATTTATCAAAATGTCCCCTCCCCCTTCAGGGCCCCTGCCATGATACTTACGGTGGTCATTACTTCAAAGGAGCAAGTTTTATAAGAAAATAACTAAATAAATAAATAATAAGTGCTTGATTGAAATTTTAAAAGGTTAGACATAAAACAAGAGAAGTTAATAAGACATAAGTGCTAAAATGATAAAAGAAGTGCTCAAATGATAAAACAAGTGCTCAAATGCTAAAACAAGTGCTTACAAACAAGTGCTGATAAAAAACACACCGTATATGCATGCAATGAATAAAAGAGAACCACACATATGTACATTTTAAGATTAGAGTAAAATCATGCATAATACTGTTGTTTATTGTCTAAAACCTTACTTTATAAAAGTTCAATTTCAAAGTAAAAAACGCTTGCTCCTGCTAAAAAATGATAATAATAATAATAATAATGACACCAACTTCTCATAGGTTTTTTATAAAATATGTTTTATTTGAAACAAGGGTTTGCAGGAACTCCGGCTGCGGTGAGAGGCTTCACGTGAGGAATAAATGTTTTTATAAATTTTAGAAAGAAATAGTAAAAATCAAGTATATATATGTGTGTATAAAAAGAAGTTAAAATTATAGTAAATACATAAGAAAATTAAATAAATAAATAGTTAAAGGATCTTTGTAAAATAGTGAATCAATAAATAAGTAAATAAAAAATCATGATTTGTAGGAGGTAAAAGTTACAATTAAATAAATTTAATATATAAATATGTCTTAAAATATAGAAAATTAAGGAGGAAAATAAATAAATAAAAAAAAAAAAAAAAAAAAAAAAGGAGTTTCCTTCTTGGGTCACCGCAGTCGGAGTCCTGCTCAAAACCTGTAGGGGGAGAAGCCCTGAAAAGGGAGGAGGTGAGCACTTCTAGTAAATGCTGCAAAAAAGGTTGTTATTTATCAAGTGGAGATGGACTCATCAACCATACTTTTCGTTTAGGCCGGTAGGGTCTATGGTCTTTAGTAGATGAATCCATCTCCTCTCCGCTGCCTGTCTCTGGGCCGTGGTCCAATCCCTCTTGCTCTCCAGGCCCATGCTCTGGACATTGTGTTGGCCATGGAGTTTAAAATGTGCATACAGGACACTGGTGCCACTCCCGTTGTTCATGATGTAAAAATGCTGTTTTATTCTGGTTAAAATTGAATGTTTAGTCTGCCCCACATACATTTTGTGGCAGGCCCTGCACCTAATGGCATATATGACATTATTTGTTGTTGGCTTCAGGGCCTGCCACGGGTTTATACCTGTTTTTGCGTAAGGGTTAAAAATGTGGGGGAGGGAGATAAAACCAATTGCCGAGCCTCGACGCGCTTCCCCAGGTGTCCTTGAGTTGTTCAGGTCAGAGTGCACCAATAAATCTTTAAGATTTTTGTTCCTGCGGTGGGCGGAGATCAGCCGGCAGTCCCCCAGCGCGTCGCAGTTGTTCCTTGCCCTTTCAAAGTTTGTCTTAAAAATGGAAAGAAGGTTTCTGGTGGTCTCCGAATAGGTGACCACCAGGGGGACAAGATTCGGGCTGGCTGGTCGGGGGACGTTATGGTGGTATTTTTCTTTGAAGGTCCGGCTGACCTCCGCCTTGACACTCCTGAGGAAGCGCCTCGAGTAACCCCTAGGCCTCAGCGCACTAAAGAGGGTGCTTGTAGCTTCCTCCACATGCTCAGGGAAGGTGCAGATCCTGTGGAAGCGTATCAGCTGGGACTTTATCAGACCTCTGTACGTGTGCCTTGGGTGGTAGCTGGTTTTATGGAGGAGTGCATGGCGGTCGGTGTCTTTGAAATGGACTTTGGTGGCCAGTATCTTGGTTTGGTCGCTGGAGTCGCGGAAGAAGACACTCGTGTCCAGAAATTCTATTGAGTGAGGTTGAAGATTGTACTTGATTTTTATCTTCGGATGGTGTGAATTGAGTGTGTCGGTGAAGGTGATGAACTGTTCTGGTGTGCTGTCCCAGAGGCCGAAAATGTCATCCAGGTACCGGAAATACAGTCGGGGTTTGACGGGGATGTTGCTGAGTGCTGTTTCCTCCCAGTGGGCCAGATATATGTCCGCATAGGACGGCGCATACTTCCGGCCCATCGCGCAGCCGCACAGCTGGAGATAGTGCTGGTTGTTGAACATAAAATCATTTCTGGTGAGGGTTATTTCCAAAAGTTTCAGGATGTGGTGGTCAGGGCGAGTTGAATCTGGATGTTTGTTGAAAATTGACTGAACGGCGGCTAATCCTAGTGGAGTTTCAATGTTGGTGTATAAAGAGTCTATATCTATTGTAAAAAGGAGGGTGTGACCGGGTACCTGTTGGTTTTTTATTGTCTGTACAAAATGATATGTGTCTTTAATGTAACTGGGGTGGAGTTTGGCGAGGGGGTTAATGAAATGATCTATATATTCTGTTATGGCATATGTTTCTGAACCGCAGTCGCTTACAATGGGGCGGCCGACCGGAACAACAGAAGGGACCGTCCACGTTTCAGGGGGCTTGTGGATCTTGGGTAACAGATAAAAGAGGCGGGGCCTGGGTTCATCGGGACCGTCCAGGTACTGTTTTTGTTTTGTAGTGATGTATTTGTGTCTGTGTAATGTGTCTGTAATGTTCCTAACTAATGTTTGTGTTTCCTGCTGGAGTGAGGTGTGTAGTGGTCTGTAGTATGTGTTGTTGTTTAACTGTCTGTGTGCCTCTAATATGTAATTGTCCCTATCTTGAATAACAATTTGGCCCCCCTTGTCGGCTGGTTTAATAACTATGTGTTTGGATGTGCCTAGTGTTCTGAGGGTGCGTTTGTGTTCCTGGCTAATGTTGGGTGTTCTATGTGGACGGGGGTGCCAGTGTGTGAGTGCCCGGTTGTTATCAGTGATTAGTTGTGTTATGGTGGGTGAGATGGTGTCCGGGTGTGGTTGCCAAGTGGACGGTCCCGTGAAGGGCACAGGCTCCCGCCTCTGGGCCCCCTGAAAGTGGTCTATCAATTTAAGCCGTCGGTGGAAGGCATGAAGGTCCCTTCTGAGTTCCGGCCGGGTGGGAGGATTGGGGGTCGGGATGAAAGTGAGTCCTTTTTCTAGGATCTCCAGCTGCGCGGCTGTGAGGGAGAAAACAGCAGAGAGATTAGTGATATTGGAGAGTTGTGGGGGAGATGTGCAGTTGTCTCCCTTTACAAGTTTAAGTGTTCTTTCCAGTACCTGAATATTTGTTCGGCCACCTGGGCAGTCCAGTGGATGTTGTCGGCCGTGGTGTGAAAAAGCAATGGGTTAATTTCCGGAATGAAGTTGTACTTGGAGGCTATGGTGTTATTGAGTCGAGTGAGTAGTGTTTGCTTTCGCTGGTCCAGTTTCCGTGAAAAATTTATGATGGGGAAGTAAATGGTGGCGTTGGGAAAGGTGATCTGGCTGGTGCTCCACATCTGCTGTGCTTGTTTCAAGAAAGTGGATGGTTCATGTTCTGACAGACAGTTGTTGAGACCGACCGAGAGTATTACCTGTGTGACGGTGTGTTGAGGTGGCAGTTTCTTTAAGATGGCGGTGATGTGGTGGAATGTGGCTCCGGGGAAACTGTCTACCTGAATGTGTGAGTGTCTGAATGTGGGGATGCGGGAGAGGTTTGAATCGCCTATAATGAGTATCCTCTTCCGCACCTCCAGCGACCAATCCTGAATTTTACGAAAAGTGCGTGGGTGTGTGTGTGGTTCTGGGGGGTTCGGGGAGCCAGGCGCCGCCGCAGGGACCCTGGTTGGGCGAGAGGTGGATATCTCAGATGTTAAGGTAGTGTTCAGCTTAGCTTTCATTTTACCCTTCATCATCATAGAGTTGTTATCCACCTCAGAGATTTCTAGGGCTCTACAGGCCCCTGCGGCAAACAGCTCTGGCTCCCTCTGCTGTGCGTGTGGTGGATCTGGAGGTGGAGAAGAGGAGATTGTGTTACTACAGGGGAGAGCTACATTGCTGTATGTCTGTGTAGTCTCTGTGGGGTTATGGACTTTGTGTGGAGAGGGGGGGTGGTGGTGGCGGCAGGCTGGGGGGGAGGAGGAGGGAGCGGGGAGGGCCCCGGCAGAGGACCCAGCCGACTGCGATCCCAGGCGGTCGAGTACAGCTCGAGGGATGGGGTTGGGCTGCACCTTTACCTGCCGCCTGGGGTTGCGTCTGGGCAACTGGGGCTGCATCAATCCATCGGGGCCCCCCACCGCCGCCGCAACCTCGCCCCCAGCCGACGCACAGAGGTCTGAAGAGGGGGGAAGTGTAGTTGGGATAGGAGGGAGAGTGGGGGGAACAGGAGAGTCAGAAGGGGGAGAAAGAGTGTCAGGTTTAGGGGGAGAGTGGGGGGGAGGACGGGGCAGGGGGCTAGGGTTGGGATTGGAGGGGTTGGGGAGGTCAGAGGGGTTAAGAAAGAGATTTTGGATGGATGGAGTGCATCCGGGGGTAGGGTTAGGGTTAGGGTTAGGTTTAGGTAAAAGCGTAGTGCCCCTGGGGGGAGCACTGCGAAGGGCACGGGCTCTCGGGGGCAATGGGGATCCAAAGGATCTTGGGACCCTCCTTAATTGTAATAAAAATGGATCTTTGATCCTTAAAAAATACTTAAAAGTGTGGTCAATTTTTAGAAGTGCATGGAGGATTGGGCAACGGTGCAGGCTGGCAGTGGGACTTTGTATATTTATCAAAATGTCCCCTCCCCCTTCAGGGCCCCTGCCGTGATACTTACGGTGGTCATTACTTAAAAGGAGCAAGTTTTATAAGAAAATAACTAAATAAATAAATAGTAAGTGCTTGATTGAAATTTTAAAAGGTTAGACATAAAACAAGAGAAGTTAATAAGGACATAAGTGCTAAAATGATAAAACAAGTGCTCAAATGATAAAACAAGTGCTCAAATGCTAAAACAAGTGCTTAAAAACAAGTGCTGATAAAAAACACACCGTATATGCATGCAATGAATAAAAGAGAACCACACATATGTACATTTTAAGATTAGAATAAAATCATGCATAATACTGTTGTTTATTGTCTAAAACCTTACTTTATAAAAGTTCAATTTCAAAGTAAAAATGCTTGCTCCTGCTAAAAAATAATAATACTAATAATAATAATGACACCAACTTCTCATAGGTTTTTTATAAGATATGTTTTATTTGAAACAAGGGTTTGCAGGAACTCCGGCTGCGGTGAGAGGCTTCGTGTGAGGAATAAATGTGTTTATAATTTTTAGAAAGAAATAGTAGAAATCAAGTAAATATATATGTGTATAAAAAGAAGTTAAAATTATAGTAAATGCATAAGAAAATTAAATAAATAATTAAAGGATCTTTGTAAATTAGTGAATCAATAAATAAGTAAATAAATAAAAGATTCATGATTTGTAGGAGATAAAAGTTACAA